>NC_091284.1:834092298-834438528 GCF_032444005.1 Ranitomeya imitator | reverse complement strand
ATTTCACATGCTGTTGTGTAAATGGAATAGACAACAGACGGAAATTATTGGCAATTATCAAGACCCCCTCAATAAAGGAGTGATTCTGCAGGTGGGGACCACAGACCGCATCTCAGTACCAATGCTTTCTGGCTGATGTTTTGGTCACTTTTGAATGTTGGTTGTGCTTTCACCCTCGTGGTAGCATGAGACGGACTCTACAACCCACACAAGAGGCTCAGGTAGTGCAGCTCATCCAGGATGGCACATCAATGCGAGCTGTGGCAAGAAGGTTTGCTGTGTCTGTCAGCGTAGTCTACAGAGGCTGGAGGCGCTACCAGGAGAAAGACCAGTAAACCAGGAGAGATGGAGGGGGCCGTAGGAGGGCAACAACCCAGCAGCAGGACCGCTACCTCAGCCTTTGTGCAAGGAGGAACAGGAGGAGCACTGCCAGAGCCCTGCAAAATGACCTCCAGCAGGCCACAAATGTGCATGTGTCTGAACAATTGGTTAGAAACCGACTCCATGAGGATGGTCTGAGTGCCCGACATCCACAGATGGGGGTTGTGCTCACAGCCCAACACCGTGCAGGACGCTTGGCATTTGCCACAGAACACCAGGATTGGCAAATTCACCACTGGCGCCCTGTGCTCTTCACAGATGAAAGCAGGTTCACACTGAGCACATGTGACAGGCGTGACAGAGTCTGGAGACGCCGTGGAGAGCGATCTGCTGCCTGTAACATCCTTCAGCATGACCGGTTTGGCAGTGGGTCAGTAATGGTGTGGGGTGGCATTTCTTTGGAGGGCTACACAGCCCTCCATGTGCTCGCCAGAGGTAGCCTGACTGCCAATAGTGTTATGAAAGGTAATTCAGTACCACAATGGACATAGAGGTCAGCGCACATACAGTGACCTGGCAATAACCCAAAAAACAAGAACGAGCTCTGAGACGTGGGAACTCTGCTGACCGCAATCCCTAATCCTCTCCAACCACACTAGAGGCAGCCGTGGATTGCGCATAACGCTCCCTATGCAACTCGGCACGGCCTGAGAAACTAGCTAGCCTGAAGATAGAAAATAAGCCTACCTTGCCTCAGAGAAATACCCCAAAGGAAAAGGCAGCCCCCCACATATAATGACTGTGAGTTAAGATGAAAAGACAAACGTAGAGATGAAATAGATTTAGCAAAGTGAGACCCGACTTTCTGAACAGAACGAGGATAGGAAAGGTAACTTTGCGGTCAACACAAAACCCTACAAAAACCACGCAAAGGGGGCAAAAAGACCCTCTGTACCGAACTAACGGCACGGAGGTACACCCTCTGCGTCCCAGAGCTTCCAGCAAGCAGTAAAAAACAAATAGACAAGCTGGACAGAAAAAAAACAGCAAACAAATAGCAAAGAGTAACTTAGCTATGCAGAGCAGCAGGCCACAGGAACGATCCAGGAGGAAACAGGTCCAATACTAGAACATTGACTGGAGGCCAGGATCAAAGCACTAGGTGGAGTTAAATAGAGCAGCACCTAACGACTTCACCACATCACCTGAGGAAGGAAACTCAGAAGCCGCAGTACCACTTTCTTCCACCAACGGAAGCTCACAGAGAGAACCAGCCGAAGTACCACTTGTGACCACAGGAGGGAGCTCTGCCACAGAATTCACAACACAATAGGTACCGAGATGAGATCCTCAGACCCCTTGCGAGACCATATGCTGGTGCGGTTGGCCCTGGGTTCCTCCTAATGCAGGACAATGCCAGACCTCATGTGGCTGGAGTGTGTCAGCAGTTCCTGCAAGATGAAGGCACTGAAGCTATGGACTGGCCGCCCGTTCCCCAGACCTGAATCTGATTGAGCACATCTGGGACATCAGGTCTCGCTCCATCCACCGTCACGTTGCACCACAGACTGTCCAGGAGTTGGCAGATGCTTTAGTCCAGGTCTGGGAGGAAATCCCTCAGGAGACCATCGGCCACCTCATCAGGAGCATGCCCAGACGTAGGGAGGTCATACAGGCACGTGAAGGCCACACACACTACTGAGCATCATTTCCTTGTCATGAGGCATTTCCACTGAAGGTGGATCAGCCTGTAACTTCATTTTCCACTTTGATTTTGAGCATCATTACAACTCCAGACCTCAGTGGGAATATTAGTTGTGATTTACGTTGATAATTTTTAGGTTTTATTGTTCTCAACACATTTCACTATGTAATGAATAAAGATTTAGGCAGTGTGCCCACGTTCAGGATTTTTCGCGTTTTTTTTTTTGCAGTTTTCCGCTATAAAACGCTTACATTAGGCATCCCATCATTTTTAATGCATTCCGCAATTTTTATGCACATGCAACATAGCATGTTCATTAATTATGCAGATTTTTCGCGTTTTTGCTGCTATATTATTGCATTGGGAAGCTCCAGAAAAAGCGTGAAAAATCTGCAAAAAAAAAAACGTGAGTGGATTTCCTGCGCGGGGAGTCAGGTTTTGCTCAGGAAAATTCTGCAGACATTCCTGAAAGTGTGCACATTGCCTTACAACTGGAATATTTCATTCAGAGATATCTAGGATGTGGGATTTTAGTGTTCCCTGTAATCTCCTGCACTACAGTCTCCTGCCCAGTAATGGCTGATAACTGGGAATAACAGCTTTTCTTCATGTTGAATCCCTTTAAGACCTTTCAGACTATAAATGGGGCAGGGCAGGCAGTGGAGGGGTTAAGTGAAATGGGCCATGCTGACTTTTGTTGTGTTAGGGAGAGGTACCCCTCCTATAGGCGAGGCCCAATCTGAGGCTGCAGATGAGAGTCCCACTGACATCACCCAAAAGTGGGAAGAGCTGGTGAGTCACTGAGCGGGGTCCAGCATCTGTGCACACAGCTCGCACACTGGCTGCTGCTGCGCCAGGTCTCTGATCTCGCACTCACTGCCTCCGATCTACTCTCATTGCTGCACCAGGTCCCTGCACTCTGCTCACACTCACTGCTGCGCCCGATCTCTGCACTCTGCTCGCACTCACTGCTGCGCCCGATCTCTGCACTCTGCTCGCACTCACTGCTGCGTCCGATCTCTGCACTCTGCTCACACTCACTGCTGCGCCAGGTCCCTGCACTCTGGTCACACTCACTGCTGCGCCCGATCTCTACACTCTGCTCACACTCACTGCTGCGCCCGATCTCTGCACTCTGCTCACACTCACTGCTGCGCCCGATCTCTGCACTCTGCTCACACTCACTGCTGCGCCAGGTCCCTGCACTCTGGTCACACTCACTGCTGCGCCCGATCTCTGCACTCTGCTCACACTCACTGCTGCGCCAGGTCCCTGCACTCTGGTCACACTCACTGCTGCGCCCGATCTCTGCACTCTGCTCACACTCACTGCTGCGCCCGATCTCTGCACTCTGCTCACACTCACTGCTGCGCCAGGTCCCTGCACTCTGGTCACACTCACTGCTGCGCCCGATCTCTGCACTCTGCTCACACTCACTGCTGCGCCAGGTCCCTGCACTCTGGTCACACTCACTGCTGCGCCCGATCTCTGCACTCTGCTCACACTCACTGCTGCGCCCGATCTCTGCACTCTGCTCACACTCACTGCTGCGCCAGGTCCCTGCACTCTGGTCACACTCACTGCTGTGCCCGATCTCTGCACTCTGCTCGCACTCACTGCTGCGTCCGATCTCTGCACTCTGCTCACACTCACTGCTGCGCCCGATCTCTGCACTCTGCTCACACTCACTGCTGCGCCAGGTCCCTGCACTCTGGTCACACTCACTGCTGCGCCCGATCTCTGCACTCTGCTCACACTCACTGCTGCGCCAGGTCCCTGCACTCTGGTCACACTCACTGCTGCGCCCGATCTCTGCACTCTGCTCACACTCACTGCTGCGCCCGATCTCTGCACTCTGCTCACACTCACTGCTGCGCCAGGTCCCTGCACTCTGGTCACACTCACTGCTGCGCCCGATCTCTGCACTCTGCTCACACTCACTGCTGCGCCAGGTCCCTGCACTCTGGTCACACTCACTGCTGCGCCCGATCTCTGCACTCTGGTCACACTCACTGCTGCGCCCGATCTCTGCACTCTGCTCACACTCACTGCTGCGCCAGGTCCCTGCACTCTGGTCACACTCACTGCTGCGCCCGATCTCTGCACTCATTGCTCACTATCATTACTCATCTCATTGCTTCTTGTACCATACTAGTTATTTCACGATCATTCCACCCCTGATCACTGGCATTCCTTGTCACTTTTCTCACTGGACACCAGTTACCCAACTACACAATATCTACAACCCCTGAGGACCTTACTGAGGACTGGTCACCATCTACAGTCCTGAGGATTGTCGACAAGCACTCTGTTCACCAGCCTCACCCCTGCGGACCACCACAGATCAGTCTTCAGTCTCTGCACACATGGGTGCCCTCTTCACACCACCTGCAACCATGAGGACTATCACCAATAATCCACTAAATCCCTGAGGACTGCTGTGGTGCACTCTATTTTCTGCAATCCTTGAGGACTAAAAACCCCCTGAGGACTAAGTTGAGTTCTGCTCATCATCTACACCCCTGAGGACTCAGTGCACGGTCTACACTCCTGAAGACTAGACCACTGTGCTGAAGACTAGACCACTGTGCTGAAGACTAGACCACTGTGCTCACCATTTACACCCCTAAGGACTATCACAATGCAAACTTCACCCTCCACGCCCCTGAGGACTCTCGCATTGCACTCTGTTCATCATCTTCACCCCTGAAGACTATCACAGTGCAATCTGTTTTCCATTTATCTGCACCTCTGATGACTATTCCAGAGTACTATGTTCATAATCTACATCCCTGAGATTAGTAGTGCACTGCACACTGTTTTTCATCTACACGCCTCAGGATTATGACCGTGAACGCAGTTCTCCATCCACACCCCTGAGGATTATCACAGTGTACCCTGTTTTCGGTCTACACCCCTGAGGATTATAGTGCACCCTGCAGTCTATCTAACCCCTTGAGGATTATCACATTGCACCCTGTACTCCATATCCTCCCCTGCAGATTATAGTGCACTCTGTTCTCCATCTACACCTCTGAAGACTCAAAGAGCACTCTGTACTTCATGTATACCCCTGAGGATTGTCACATGCACCCTGTTCATCATCTACACCCCTGAGGATTATCACATGCACCCTGTTCATCATCTACACCTCTGAGGATTTTCACAGTGCACCCTTTACTGCATATACACACCTGAAGATTATCACAGTGCACTCTATTCTCCAGCTACACCCCTGAGGATTATAGTGCAATCTGTTCATCATCTACTCCCCTGAGGATTATAGTGCTCTCTGCTCATCATATACACCCCTGAGGATGATCACAGTGCACTCTGTTCATAATCTATTCCCCTGAGGATTATAGTACACTCTTCTCCTTATCTACTCCCCTAAGGATTATTACAATGCACTCTGTTCATCATCTACTCCTCTGAGGATTATCACAGTGCACTCTGTTCATCATCTACTCCCTTGATGATTGTAGTGTACTCTGTTCATGATCTACTCCCCTGAGGATTATCACAGTGCACTCTCTTCATCATCTACTCCCCTGAGGATTATCACAGTGCACTCTGCTCATCATCTACTCCTCTGAGGATTATCACAGTGCACTCTGTTCATCATCTACTCCCTTGAGGATTGTAGTGTACTCTGTTCATGATCTACTCCCCTGAGGATTATCACAGTGCACTCTGCTCATCATCTGCTCCCCTGAGGATTATCACAGTGCACTCTCTTCATCATCTACTCCCCTGAGGATTATCACAGTGCACTCTGCTCATCATCTACTCCCCTGAGGATTATCACAGTGCACTCTGCTCATCATCTATTCCCCTGAGGATTATCACAGTGCACTCTGCTCATCATCTGCTCCCCTGAGGATTATCACAGTGCACTCTGTTCATCATCTACTCCCTTGAGGATTATCACAGTGCACTCTCTTCATCATCTACTCCCCTGAGGATTATCACAGTGCACTCTGTTCATCATCTACTCCCCTGAGGATTATCCCAGTGCACTCTGCTCATCATCTACTCCCCTGAGGATTATCACAGTGCACTCTGCTCATCATCTGCTCCCCTAAGGATTATCACAGTGCACTCTGCTCATCATCTGCTCCCCTGAGGATTATCACAGTGCACTCTGTTCCTCATCTGCACCTTTGAGGATTATCAGTGCACTCTACTCATAATCTGCTCCCCTGAGGGTTATCACAGTGGACTCTACTCATCATCAGCTCCCCTGAGGATTATCACAGTCAACTCTGCTCATCATCTACTCCCCTGAGGATTATCACAGTGCACTCTACTCATCATCTACTCCGCTGAGGATTATCACAGTGCACTCTGTTCATCATCTACTCCCCTGATGATTATCCCAGTGCACTCTGCTCATCATCTACTCCCCTGAGGATTATCACAGTGCACTCTGCTCATCATCTACTCCCCTGAGGATTATCCCAGTGCACTCTGCTCATCATCTACTCCCCTGAGGATTATCACAGTGCACTCTGCTGATGAACTACTCCCCTGAGGATTATCACAGTGCACTCTGCTCATCATCTACTCCCCTGAGGATTATCCAAGAGCACTCTTTTCATCATCCGCACCTCTGAGGATTGTAGCAGAGTATTTTACTGACTTGTGTTTCACCCCTGGTCACTAGCGCAGGTGCACCACCACTGTAATCCCCATTTCCGATACTCATATCTTGGGGTCTGTGCGGGAACTTTGTCAAGGAGAACTCCAATCCTCCGGGAGGTAAAACCTGTGTCTGTAGTGAACTCTCTGCTGCTTTCTGCAGTGCACATGTATTTAGCAATTAGCCAGTAATAGACTTTGCTGGGCCTTCTAGTTCTATTAAGTTTTTGTTTGTATGTCATGAATTCTTTCTTTGTGTCAGTGTTTTGGGGGTTCGATGCTCTGCGGTTGTATTTCCGGCGTCCCATCGGTCGGCAGCACAGTTTATGTTTGCCAGGGCGACGATTCCAGACACGTTTTGCAGTTGCACCAGAGATAATTTGTTTTCTGATCTGTATGACGAGAGCTCACACTTCATCCATTGGGTTCTGTGTCTGATCATTCTCATATCTTGGTCCTTCATTCCAATCATGGACTTGACTATGTCACCGTGACTGTCAGATTCATGTTCCGCTCCGGACGAGCTTAATGCACAATCAATTGCTGCTGATTTCACGACTATTCTGCAGAATTGACCATTAAAGGGCCAGCTCCATCTTCTGTAAAGTGGGACAGGAGAGAGACAGGTGCAGCGGTCAATGCCGCGGAGCATCGTGCAGACTGACCCTACGCTGTCTAGGGTCTGTGCAGATTTTGTCAGATTTTTTTTTTTACGGTTCACTGACATGAAGCAGAGATCTTGCTAATGTTAAGGTATTGAAACACATCGACAATGTAAAATTTGCCAAACTTTTTTTAGAACTTCATTTTTTTAGCAGAAAACATTGGTCTGCTCCAGGTTTGTCTACCTCCCTGAATATAACCCAAATCCTCAGAGGTTTGTCTAAATTACACACGGACCCTCAGTCCTGTAGTTCACAAACAAAACTGCAAAAAAAGGGTGGAGAATGTGAAAATGTGCATTATTAGCGATTTTCTGACAGATTGCAGACACAACGAAACTGAAAAATGTGCTGAGGTCGTATTCTGCGTGCTGCAGTACCATGTTTAACCACTGCTCGTCTGATGCACTTTCTATTGGCCTCAGTGCAATAGCGCCCCCCTGTCCCATTTGTTTTGTCATTTTCCCTTGTGGCAGGTTGGGTGCTATGTACAAGAATATAACTACTATAATACTGCCCCTATATACAAGAATATAACTACTATAATACTGCCCCTATGTACAAGAATATAACTACTATAATACTGCCCTTATATACAAGAGTATAACTACTATAATACTGCTCCTTTGTACAAGAATATAACTACTATAATACTGCCCCTATATACAAGAGTATAACTACTATAATACTGCTCCTATGTATAAGAATATAACTACTATAATACTGCTCCTATGTACAAGAGTATAACTACTATAATACTGCCCCTATATACAAGAGTATAACTACTATAATACTGCCCCTATGTACAAGAATATAACTACTATAATACTGCCCCTATATACAAGAGTATAACTACTATAATACTGCTCCTATGTACAAGAATATAACTACTATAATACTGCCCCTATATACAAGAGTATAACTACTATAATACTGCTCCTATGTACAAGAATATAACTACTATAATACTGCTCCATGTACAAGAATATAACTACTATAATACTGCCCCCTATGTACAAGAATATAACTACTATAATACTACTCCTATGTACAAGAATATAACTACTATAATACTGCTCCTATGTACAAGAACATAACTACTGTAATACTGCTCCTATGTACAAGAATATAACTACTATAATACTGCCCCTATATACAAGAATATAACTACTATAATACTGCTCCTATGTACAAGAATATAACTACTATAATACTGCTCCATGTACAAGAATATAACTACTATAATACTGCCCCTATGTACAAGAATATAACTACTATAATACTACTCCTATGTACAAGAATATAACTACTATAATACTGCTCCTATGTACAAGAATATAACTACTATAATACTGCTCCTATGTACAAGAATATAACTACTATAATACTGCTCCTATGTACAAGAATATAACTACTATAATACTGCTCCTATGTACAAGAATATAACTACTATAATACTGCTCCCTATGTACAAGAATATAACTACTATAATACTGCCCCCTATGTACAAGAATATGACTACTATAATACTGCCCCCTATGTACAAGAATATAACTACTATAATACTGCTCCCTATGTACAAGAATATAACTACTATAATACTGCTCCCTATGTACAAGAATATAACTACTATAATACTGCCCCTATGTACAAGAATATAACTACTATAATACTGCCCCCTATGTACAAGAATATAACTACTATAATACTACTCCTATGTACAAGAATATAACTACTATAATACTGCTCCTATGTACAAGAATATAACTACTATAATACTGCTCCCTATGTACAAGAATATAACTACTATAATACTGCTCCTATGTACAAGAATATAACTACTATAATAATGCCCCCTATGTACAAGAATATAACTACTATAATACTGCTCCTATGTACAAGAATATAACTACTATAATACTGCCCCTATGTACAAGAATATAACTACTATAATACTGCCCCTATGTACAAGAATATAACTACTATAATACAGCCCCTATGTACAAGAATATAACTACTATAATACTGCTCCTATGTACAGGAATATAACTACTATAATACTGCCCCTATATACAAGAATATAACTACTATAATACTGCCCCTATGTACAAGAATATAACTACTATAATACTGCCCCTATGTACAAGAATATAACTACTATAATACTGCCCCTATGTACAAGAATATAACTACTATAATACTGCTCCTATGTACAGGAATATAACTACTATAATACTGCCCCTATATACAAGAATATAACTACTATAATACTGCCCCTATATACAAGAATAAAACTATTATAATACTGCCTGTTGTGAATTCCGCTCTTGGGCTCCCTCCGGTGGCTGTAAGTGGCACGTTTGTGAGTTCTGCTCTTGGGCTCCCTCCGGTGGTTTTAAGTGGTATGGCTGCTCCTTGGATTTAGCTGTCTGCAGCTGCTTCCACTGATTGTCTTTCTGCTCGGCTATTTATGCCTGGCTCTCTCTTCAGCCTGTGCCACTTGTCAATGGTTCCTGGTTGGATTCACATCTCTCTTGGATTTCCCTGATATCCTGACCAGTTCAGCAAAGTTAAGTTCTTGCTTGCTCTTTTCTCTCCACGGGTTGTGGACTTATTCGTTCTGTGCTTTCTATGTTTTTGTCCAGCTTGTCTGTATGGATTAATTCAGTTAAGCTGGAAGCTCTGGGAAGCAGATTTACCCTCCACACCTTTAGTCAGGTGTGGAGATTTTTGTAAACTCTGTGTGGATTTTTGTAGTTTTTAATACTGACCGCACAGTATTCTTTCCTGTCCTATCTATTTAGCTAGACTGGCCTCCTGTGCTGCATCCTGGTTTCATTCTGTGTATGTCTTTTCCCTCTCCACTCACAGTCATTTCTTGTGGGGGGCTATCTATCCTTTGGGGATTTTCTCTGAGGCAAGATAGTTTTCCTGTTTCTATCTTTAGGGGTAGTTAGTTCTCAGGCTTTGAGGAGGTGCCTAGGGAGTGTCAGGAGCACCCCACGGCTACTTCTAGTGTTGTGTTGAGCTTAGGGACTGCGGTCAGTACAGGTACCACTTCCTTCAGAGTTCGTCCCATGTTGCTCCTAAACCACCAGTGCATAACAACTGCCCCTATATACAAGAATATAACTACTATAATACTGCTCCTATGTACAAGAATATAACTACTATAATACTGCCCCTATATACAAGAATATAACTACTATAATACTGCCCCTATATACAAGAATAAAACTATTATAATACTGCCCCTATATACAAGAATAAAACTATTATAATACTGCCCCTATATACAAGAATATAATTACTATAATACTGTCCCCTATGTACAAGAATATAACTACTATAATACTGCCTCCTATGTACAAGAATATAACTACTATAATACTACCGCTATGTACACGAATATAACTACTATAATACTGCTCCTATGTACAAGAATATAACTACTATAATACTGCCCCTATGTACAAGAATATAACTACTATAATACTGCCTCCTATGTACAAGAATATAACTACTATAATACTGCCCCTATGTACAAGAATATAACTACTATAATACTGCCCCTATGTACAAGAATAGAACTACTATAATACTGCTCCTATGTACAAGAATATAACTACTATAATACTGCCCCTATGTACAAGAATATAACTACTATAATACTGCTCCTATGTACAAGAAAATAACTACTATAATACTGCTCCTATGTACAAGAATAAAACTATTATAATACTGCCCCTATATACAAGAATATAACTACTATAATACTGCCCCTATGTACAAGAATATAACTACTATAATACTGCTCCTACAGTATGTACAAGAATATAACTACTATAATACTGCCCCCATGTACAAGAATATAATTACTATAATACTGCCGCTATGTACACGAATATAACTACTATAATACTGCTCCTATGTACAAGAATATAACTACTATAATACTACCGCTATGTACACGAATATAACTACTATAATACTGCTCCTATGTACAAGAATATAACTACTATAATACTGCCCCTATGTACAAGAATATAACTACTATAATACTGCCTCCTATGTACAAGAATATAACTACTATAATACTGCCCCTATGTACAAGAATATAACTACTATAATACGGCCCCATGTACAAGAATATAACTACTATAATACGGCCCCATGTACAAGAATATAACTACTATAATACTGCCCCCTATGTACAAGAATATAATTACTATAATACTGCCGCTATGTACACGAATATAACTACTATAATACTGCTCCTATGTACAAGAATATAACTACTATAATACTGCCCCTATGTACAAGAATATAACTACTATAATACTGCCTCCTATGTACAAGAATATAACTACTATAATACTGCCGCTATGTACACGAATATAACTACTATAATACTGCTCCTATGTACAAGAATATAACTACTATAATACTACCGCTATGTACACGAATATAACTACTATAATACTGCTCCTATGTACAAGAATATAACTACTATAATACTGCCCCTATGTACAAGAATATAACTACTATAATACTGCCTCCTATGTACAAGAATATAACTACTATAATACTGCCCCTATGTACAAGAATATGACTACTATAATACTGCCCCTATGTACAAGAATAGAACTACTATAATACTGCTCCTATGTACAAGAATATAACTACTATAATACTGCCCCTTTGTACAAGAATATAACTACTATAATACGGCCCCATGTACAAGAATATAACTACTATAATACTGCCCCCTATGTACAAGAATATAATTACTATAATACTGCCGCTATGTACACGAATATAACTACTATAATACTGCTCCTATGTACAAGAATATAACTACTATAATACTACCGCTATGTACAAGAATATAACTACTATAATACTGCTCCTATGTACAAGAATATATCTACTATAATACTGCCACTATGTACATGAATATAACTACTATAATACTGCTCCTATGTACAAGAATATAACTACTATAATACTGCTCCTATGTACAAGAATATAACTACTATAATACTACCGCTATGTACACGAATATAACTACTATAATACTGCCCCTATGTACAAGAATATAACTACTATAATACTGCCCCCTATGTACAAGAATATAACTACTGTAATACTGTCCCTATGTACAAGAATATAACTACTATAATACTGCCCCTTTGTACAAGAATATAACTACTATAATACGGCCCCATGTACAAGAATATAACTACTATAATACTGCCCCTATGTACAAGAATATAACTACTATAATACTGCCCCTATGTACAAGAATATAACTACTATAATACTGCCCCCTATGTACAAGAATATAACTACTATAATACTGCTCCCTATGTACAAGAATATAACTACTATAATACTGCCCCTATGTACAAGAATATAACTACTATAATACTGCCCCCTATGTACAAGAATATAACTACTATAATACTGCCCCTATGTACAAGAATATAACTACTAAAATACTGCCTCCTATGTACAAGAATATAACTACTATAATACTGCCCCTATGTACAAGAATATAACTGCTATAATACTGCCCCCTATGTACAAGAATATAACTACTATAATACTGCCCCATGTACAAGAATATAACTACTATAATACTGCTCCTATGTACAAGAATATAACTACTATAATACTGCCCCTATGTACAAGAATATAACTACTATAATACTGCCTCCTATGTACAAGAATATAACTACTATAATACTGACCCTATGTACAAGAATATAACTACTATAATACTGCCCCTATGTACAAGAATATAACTACTATAATACTGCCCTAGGTACAGGAATATGTTAGTACACAGCTCCCTTTTTATAAGTACGTCCAATGTTGCCCCCCGCATTGTGCCGTCAGTATACTGATTGGATCCTCTTTTATCCGCAGGCTTTGTGTGTTTCGGTGACCACTACTGATCTTACAGAGACACAGGCGCTGGTGTTTTGCGGCGCTGACATTAACTGCACGTGTGGGGAGTTGTTTTTCTCGCAGCCCCTGGAGTTGGCGCAGCAGGCCGGGCAGAAGCTGCAGGAGGAGTTTTTGAAGCAGAATAGAAATTCCGGTAAGTTGCCGTCTTCTACGCTATGTGATCGCGGACGATTGCTTGATAAATGCTATCTAGACTCTGGTAACCTCTGTGTTGGGAGCAACTCGGTCACAGCGGAGATTTAAGCTGCTGAAGTGTTCTGCTCACAGATGATTGTCTACACTGATACAATTGTAACAAAGCCCCAGCTCTCAGAGGTATTATGCTGTGCTGCCAGATTGTTGGAAAGAAATAGCTGCCATCATCACCATTTTGAGACAAAGTGGGACCCTGCGCAAAAGTTTAAAGTGGATCCCGAAATGCTTCCATATTGCACATCACACAGAAATGTTTTGGTTGCATTTACATGTGTTCAGGCCTCCATATAGTATAACACACTCCACATAGTCCTCCACATAGTATAAGGCACTCCCCATAGTCTTCCATATAGTATAATACACTCCCCATAGTCTTCCATATAGTATAATACACTCCCCATAGTCCTCCACATAGTATAAGGCACTCCCCATAGTCCTCCATATAGTATAATACACTCCCCATAGTCTTCCATATAGTATAATACACTCCCCATAGTCTTCCATATAGTATAATACACTCCCCATAGTCCTCCACATAGTATAAGGCACTTCCCATAGTCCTACATATAGTATAATGCACTCCCCATAGTCTTCTTTATAGTATAATACACTCACATAGTCCTCCATATAGTATAACACACTCCCCATAGTCCTCCATATAGTATAACACACTCCCCATAGTCCTCCACATAGTATAAGGCACTCCCCATAGTCCTACATATAGTATAATACCCTCCTCATAGTCCCAATATACTGTAGTATAATACACTCACATAGTCCTCCATATAGTATAATACCCTCCCCATAGTCTTTCATATAGTATAATACACTCACATAGTCCTCCATATAGTATTATACACTCTCCATAGTCATCAATATAGAATAATGTGCTCCATAGTCCTCCACATAGTATAATGTATTCCCTATAGTCCTCAATATAGTATAATGCACTCCCCCCCCCCCCCATAGTTTTTCATAGAATATAATGCACTCCCGATAGTCCTCCATGTAGTATAAGGCACTTCCCATAGTCCTACATATAGTATAATGCACTCCCCATAGTCTTCTTTATAGTATAATACACTCACATAGTCCTCCATATAGTATAACACACTCCCCATAGTCCTCCATATAGTATAACACACTCCCCATAGTCCTCCACATAGTATAAGGCACTCCCCATAGTCCTACATATAGTATAATACCCTCCTCATTGTCCCAATATACTGTAGTATAATACACTCATATAGTCCTCCATATAGTATAATACCCTCCCCATAGTCTTTCATATAGTATAATACACTCACATAGTCCTCCATATAGCATAACACACTCCCCATAGTCATCAATATAGAATAATGTGCTTCATAGTCCTCCACATAGTATAATGTCTTCCCTATAGTCCTCAATATAGTATAATGCACTCCCCCCCCATAGTTTTTCATAGAACATAATGTCCTCCATGTAGTATAATGCACTCCCTATAATCCTCAATATAGTATAATGCATCCCATATTCCTCCATATTGTATAATGCACTCCCCATAGTGCTAAAAACAATATAATGCACCCCATAGTTCTCCATATAGTATAATACTCCCCATAGTCCTCCATACAGTATAATGCACTCCCGATAGTGTATAATGCACCCCCCCATTGTCCTCCATATAGTATAATGCACACCCCGTTGTCCTCTATATAGTATAATTCACTCACGATATCCTCCATAGCATAATACACTGCCCATAGTCCTCAATATAGTATAATGCACTCCCCATACACTTCCATATTGTTTAATGCAATCCCCATAGTCCTCCATACAGTACAATATAATGCAGTATAATATAAACCGCTGCGTTTCCGTGTTTTTTTTTCGGCAGCATGGGCACAGCATTTTCGGTTTCCCATAGGTTTACATTGTACTGTAAACTCATGGGAAACTGCTGCGGACCCGCACCTGTGGATCTGCAGCAAAATCCGCATCGTGTGCACAAAGACTATTGCAGCCTTATGTAGTATAATGCAGCCCCTATCAAGTATAATGAAGCCCCCATATAGTATAATGTAGCTCCCATTGTAGTATAATGCAGCCTCCATAGAGTATAATGCAGCACCTATAGAGTATAATGCAGCTCCCATAGAGTATAATGCAGCCCCCACAAAGTATATTGCAGGCCCCACAAAGTATATTGCAGCCCCCATAGAGTATAATGCAGCCCCCACAAAGTATATTGCAGCCCCCATAGAGTATAATGCAGCCTCCACAAATTATATTGCAGCCCCCAGAAATTATATTGCAGCCCCCACAAAGTATATTGCAGCCCCCATAGAGTATAATGCAGCCCCCACAAAGTATATTGCAGCCCCCATAGAGTATAATGCAGCCCCCACAAATTATATTGCAGGCCCCACAAAGTATATTGCAGCCCCCATAGACTATAATGCAGCTTCTATAGACTATAATGCATCCCCCATAGAGTATAATGCAGCCCCATACAGTCCATATAGTATAATGCAGCCACATAGTCCTGTAGTATTACGGCCACCATGTACTCACCGATTTAAAAAAAAAAAATAAGTACAATACGCTCCTTGTTCCCCCACTGCTTCGGTCTCTGCAGCGCGTCTCCTCTGCAGCGTGGTGTACGATGAAGTGACGTCATCGCTCAAGATGCATCAGATGCAGAGGGGAATGATGGCAGAGGAATTGTCACCTGACACGCTCTCCTCCATCACTGCTTTCAATTGTATCGACATCTATGTGCGAAGCCGTCACTGGCACTTGGTCCCCCTGACTCATGAACTCCATAGCGGCCACTGACTGGGGGTCCCTGGGCCAGTGCCTAGTTTGCCTGCCCCTAACGCCAATCCTGGCTGCAAGCAAAAAAAGAAAAGCTCCTGGTGACGTGGTGACCCCACCGTAATCCGCCATATCTGTGTGCACCTTGGCAGTGGAGACCCCACATTCCAAGCATGATGGTGGGAAAGGGGTTCACAGCAAAATATCCGTCTGATGTATCTACACAAATGTGATACACAGCTCAGCAAACCGCATCACACGAGAGGATTAGATACACGGCTCAGCAAACCGCATCACACAGGAGAGGATTAGATACACGGCTCAGCAAACCGCATCACACAGGAGAGGATTAGATACACGGCTCAGCAGACAGTATCACACAGGATAGGATTAGATACACGGCTCAGCAGTCAGTATCACACAGGAGAGGATTAGATACACGGCTCAGCAAACCGCATCACACAGGATAGGATTAGATACACGGCTCAGCAGTCAGTATTACACAGGATAGGATTAGATACACGGCTCAGCAGTCAGTATCACACAGGAGAGGATTAGATACACGGCTCAGCAGACAGTATCACACAGGAGAGGATTAGATACACGGCTCAGCAGTCAGTATCACACAGGAGAGGATTAGATACATGGCTCAGCAGACAGTATCACACAGGAGAGGATTAGATACACGGCTCAGCAGACAGTATCACACAGGATAGGATTAGATACACGGCTCAGCAGACAGTATCACACAGGAGAGGATTAGATACACAGCTCAGCAGTCAGTATCACACAGGAGAGGATTAGATACACAGGTCAGCAGTCAGTATCACACAGGAGAGGATTAGATACAAAGCTCAGCAGACAGTATCACACAGGAGAGGATTAGATACACGGCTCAGCAGTCAGTATCACACAGGAGAGGATTAGATACACGGCTCAGCAGTCAGTATCACACAGGAGAGGATTAGATACAAAGCTCAGCAGACAGTATCACACAGGAGAGGATTAGATACACAGCTCAGCAGACAGTATCACACAGGAGAGGATTAGATACAAAGCTCAGCAGACAGTATTACACAGGAGAGGATTAGATACACAGCTCAGCAGACAGTATTACACAGGAGAGGATTAGATACACGGCTCAGCAGGCAGTATCACACAGGAGAGGATTAGATACACGGCTCAGCAGACAGTATCACACAGGATAGGATTAGATACACAGCTCAGCAGACAGTATCACACAGGAGAGGATTAGATACAAAGCTCAGCAGACAGTATCACACAGGAGAGGATTAGATACACGGCTCAGCAGTCAGTATCACACAGGACAGGATTAGATACACGGCTCAGCAGTCAGTATCACACAGGACAGGATTAGATACACGGCTCAGCAGACAGTATCACACAGGAGAGGATTAGATACACGGCTCAGCAGACAGTATCACACAGGATAGGATTAGATACACAGCTCAGCAAACCGCATCACACAGGAGAGGATTAGATACAAAGCTCAGCAGTCAGTATCACACAGGAGAGGATTAGATACATGGCTCAGCAGTCAGTATCACACAGGAGAGGATTAGATACACAGCTCAGCAGACAGTATCACACAGGAGAGGATTAGATACAAAGCTCAGCAGACAGTATCACACAGGAGAGGATTAGATACACAGCTCAGCAGACAGTATCACACAGGAGAGGATTAGATACAAAGCTCAGCAGACAGTATCACACAGGAGAGGATTAGATACACGGCTCAGCAGTCAGTATCACACAGGAGAGGATTAGATACACGGCTCAGCAGTCAGTATCACACAGGACAGGATTAGATACACGGCTCAGCAGTCAGTATCACACAGGACAGGATTAGATACACGGCTCAGCAGACAGTATCACACAGGAGAGGATTAGATACATGGCTCAGCAGTCAGTATCACACAGGAGAGGATTAGATACACAGCTCAGCAGTCAGTATCACACAGGAGAGGATTAGATACACGGCTCAGCAGACAGTATCACACAGGAGAGGATTAGATACACGGCTCAGCAAACCGCATCACACAGGAGAGGATTAGATACACAGCTCAGCAGACAGTATCACACAGGAGAGGATTAAGTACACGGCTGAGCAGACAGTATCACACAGGAGAGGATTAGATACATGGCTCAGCAGTCAGTATCACACAGGATAGGATTAGATACACGGCTTAGCAGTCAGTATCACACAGGAGAGGATTAGATACACGGCTCAGCAGACAGTATCACACAGGAGAGGATTAGATACACGGCTCAGCAAACCGCATCACACAGGAGAGGATTAGATACACAGCTCAGCAGACAGTATTACACAGGAGAGGATTAGATACACGGCTCAGCAGTCAGTATCACACAGGAGAGGATTAGATACACGGCTCAGCAGGCAGTATCACACAGGAGAGGATTAGATACACGGCTCAGCAGACAGTATCACACAGGAGAGGATTAGATACACGGCTCAGCAGTCAGTATCACACAGGATAGGATTAGATACACAGCTCAGCAGACAGTATCACACAGGAGAGGATTAGATACAAAGCTCAGCAGACAGTATCACACAGGAGAGGATTAGATACACGGCTCAGCAGACAGTATCACACAGGAGAGGATTAGATACACGGCTCAGCAGTCAGTATCACACAGGAGAGGATTAGATACACGGCTCAGCAGTCAGTATCACACAGGACAGGATTAGATACACGGCTCAGCAGTCAGTATCACACAGGACAGGATTAGATACACGGCTCAGCAGACAGTATCACACAGGAGAGGATTAGATACACGGCTCAGCAGTCAGTATCACACAGGATAGGATTAGATACACAGCTCAGCAAACCGCATCACACAGGAGAGGATTAGATACACAGCTCAGCAGACAGTATCACACAGGAGAGGATTAAGTACACGGCTGAGCAGACAGTATCACACAGGAGAGGATTAGATACATGGCTCAGCAGTCAGTATCACACAGGAGAGGATTAGATACACGGCAGTCAGTATCACACAGGATAGGATTAGATACACGGCTCAGCAGACAGTATCACACAGGATAGGATTAGATACACGGCAGTCAGTATCACACAGGATAGGATTAGATACACGGCTCAGCAGACAGTATCACACAGGATAGGATTAGATACACGGCTCAGCAGACAGTATCACACAGGATAGGATTAGATACACAGCTCAGCAGACAGTATCACTCAGGATAGGTTTAGATACACGGCTCAGCAGACAGTATCACACAGGATAGGATTAGATACACGGCAGTCAGTATCACACAGGATAGGATTAGATACACGGCTCAGCAGACAGTATCACACAGGATAGGATTAGATACACGGCTCAGCAGACAGTATCACACAGGATAGGATTAGATACACAGCTCAGCAGACAGTATCACTCAGGATAGGTTTAGATACACGGCTCAGCAGTCAGTATCACACAGGATAGGATTAGATACACGGCTCATCAGACAGTATCACACAGGATAGGATTAGATACACGGCTCAGCAGACAGTATCACACAGGATAGGATTAGATACACGGCTCAGCAGACAGTATCACACAGGATAGGATTAGATACATGGCTCAGCAGTCAGTATCACACAGGATAGGATTAGATACACGGCTCAGCAGACAGTATCACACAGGATAGGATTAGATACACGGCAGTCAGTATCACACAGGATAGGATTAGATATACGGCTCAGCAGACAGTATCACACAGGATAGGATTAGATACACGGCTCAGCAGACAGTATCACACAGGATAGGATTAGATACACGGCTCAGCAGACAGTATCACACAGGATAGGATTAGATACACAGCTCAGCAGACAGTATCACACAGGATAGGATTAGATACACGGCTCAGCAGACAGTATCACACAGGATAGGATTAGATACACGGCTCATCAGACAGTATCACACAGGATAGGATTAGATACACGGCTCAGCAGACAGTATCACACAGGATAGGATTAGATACACGGCTCATCAGACAGTATCACACAGGATAGGATTAGATACATGGCTCAGCAGTCAGTATCACACAGGATAGTATTAGATACACGGCTCAGCAGTTAGTATCACACAGGATAGGATTAGATACATGGCTCAGCAGTCAGTATCACACAGGATAGGATTAGATACATGGCTCAGCAGTCAGTATCACACAGGATAGGATTAGATACACGGCTCAGCAGACAGTATCACACAGGAGAGGATTAGATACACGGCTCAGCAGTCAGTATCACACAGGAGAGGATTAGATACACAGCTCAGCAGTCAGTATCACACAGGAGAGGATTAGATACACGGCTCAGCAGTCAGTATCACACAGGATAGGATTAGATACACGGCTCAGCAGTCAGTATCACACAGGATAGGATTAGATACACGGCTCAGCAGTCAGTATCACACAGGATAGGATTAGATACACGGCTCAGCAGACAGTATCACACAGGATAGGATTAGATACACGGCTCAGCAGTCAGTATCACACAGGATAGGATGAGATACACGGCTCAGCAGTCAGTATCACACAGGATAGGATTAGATACACGGCTCAGCAGACAGTATCACACAGGATAGGATTAGATACACGGCTCAGCAGTCAGTATCACACAGGATAGGATTAGATACACGGCTCAGCAGTCAGTATCACACAGGATAGGATTAGATACACGGCTCAGCAGACAGTATCACACAGGATAGGATTAGATACACGGCTCAGCAGTCAGTATCACACAGGATAGGATGAGATACACGGCTCAGCAGTCAGTATCACACAGGATAGGATTAGATACACGGCTCAGCAGACAGTATCACACAGGATAGGATTAGATACACGGCTCAGCAGTCAGTATCACACAGGATAGGATTAGATACACGGCTCAGCAGTCAGTATCACACAGGATAGGATTAGATACACGGCTCAGGAGACAGTATCACACAGGATAGGATTAGATACACGGCTCAGCAGTCAGTATCACACAGGAGAAGATTAGATACACGGCTCAGCAGTCAGTATCACACAGGAGAGGATTAGATACACTGCTCAGCAGTCAGTATCACACAGGATAGGATTAGATACACGGCTCAGCAGTCAGTATCACACAGGAGAGGATTAGATACACTGCTCAGCAGTCAGTATCACACAGGATAGGATTAGATACACGGCTCAGCAGTCAGTATCACACAGGAGAGGATTAGATACACTGCTCAGCAGTCAGTATCACACAGGATAGGATTAGATACACGGCTCAGCAGTCAGTATCACACAGGAGAGCATTAGATACACAGCTCAGCAGTCCGTATCACACAGGAGAGGATTAGATACACGGCTCAGCAGTCAGTATCACACAGGAGAGGATTAGATACACTGCTCAGCAGTCAGTATCACACAGGATAGGATTAGATACACGGCTCAGCAGTCAGTATCACACAGGATAGGATTAGATACACGGCTCAGCAGTCAGTATCACACAGGAGAGGATTAGATACACGGCTCAGCAGTCAGTATCACACAGGAGAGCATTAGATACACAGCTCAGCAGTCAGTATCACACAGGATAGGATTAGATACACGGCTCAGCAGTCAGTATCACACAGGAGAGGATTAGATACACGGCTCAGCAGTCAGTATCACACAGGAGAGGATTAGATACACTGCTCAGCAGTCAGTATCACACAGGATAGGATTAGATACACGGCTCAGCAGTCAGTATCACACAGGATAGGATTAGATACACGGCAGTCAGTATCACACAGGATAGGATTAGATACACGGCTCAGCAGTCAGTATCACACAGGATAGGATTAGATACACGGCTCAGCAGTCAGTATCACACAGGATAGGATTAGATACACGGCTCAGCAGTCAGTATCACACAGGAGAGGATTAGATACACGGCTCAGCAGTCAGTATCACACAGGAGAGGATTAGATACACGGCTCAGCAGTCAGTATCACACAGGATAGGATTAGATACACAGCTCAGCAGACAGTATCACACAGGAGAGGATTAGATACACGGCTCAGCAGTCAGTATCACACAGGAGAGGATTAGATACACAGCTCAGCAGACAGTATCACACAGGAGAGGATTAGATACACGGCTCAGCAGACAGTATCACACAGGAGAGGATTAGATACACGGCTCAGCAGTCAGTATCACACAGGGTAGGATTAGATACAGGGCTCAGCAGTCAGTATCACACAGGATAGGATTAGATACACGGCTCAGCAGACAGTATCACACAGGAGAGGATTAGATACACGGCTCAGCAGTCAGTATCACACAGGGTAGGATTAGATACACGGCTCAGCAGTCAGTATCACACAGGGTAGGATTAGATACACGGCTCTCACTATTTGCTTAGTGCAGGTGACGGCTTCATTCCTGGACTTGGACCCAGATAGAAATAATGATAAGTTGCTCATGAAGTCTTTGCATCTCTCTCCGGATCACGTGACTGCGGTGACAATGTGACCATTGTGCGACTACGCGTCTGCGGTCAGATACTGACATCTAGTGGTCGGCAGGGGCGGAGCAGCGCAGTCCTTGTAAACAATTGTACAACTCTCTGATGGACTTTATAATGTTATTTCTCTCTGCTTGCTGTCAGTGAAAGAACATTTCTATCTGTGCTAACCTTCTTACAGTTAGGCATAAGCTGCAAAATATTCAGTCTAGACAGTCCTCTGGACGTGCTACCTTGTCGAGGTAAATAAGGGGCCCCGTAATCAGTGTGGGGGCCGGTTACAGTTCTGACAGACACTCGCTGACATCCAGTGGACGCTGCTGGTCTTGATTGATCGTCTTCTTTTCTGATCAGAGATTCCTCGCTTGTACCTGGGGGATAATCAGGAGCAATACTACGTCATGCATCACCCCATCACTCACAACGGCTACCTCTACAAGACCTCGTCCATGACCAAGCTGGTCACCGACAGGAAGGCCAAGGAGGGTGAGTGTCGCGCTGACATCCATCATGACTCTCATGTCACCTTGTATCTGCTGTGAATGTTGCCCTGGTTACATTGTATCCTCGCTGGTTTCCTCAGAGTTCAGCCGCCGCTGGTGTCTCCTCAATGAGGGGACCCTCCGATACTTCGAGAACAACCACAACTCCAGCCCCAACGGCGAGATTCGGATGGATGAGATTGTGTGTGTAGTGGTCGTCCCCCCGGACACCCACGGGTGAGAGGCGTCTGTAACCACCATTATCCTCCGCACTCCTCTTATCACTCCCACCTGTCAGTGAAGCGGATCTTTTTAATTTGTGTCACCAGGAGCAGATCTTCTTCCATATCTGTCCTTCCCCTTTATCAGTCCTTCCCTTTTATCTGTCCTTCCCCTTTATCAGTTCTTCCCCTTCATCTGTCCTTCCCCTTTATCTGTCCTTCCCCTTTATCTGTCCTTCCCCTTTATCTGTCCTTCCCCTTTATCTGTCCTTCCCCTTTATCTGTCCTTCCCCTTTATCAGTTCTTCCCCTTTATCTGTCCTTCCCCTTTATCAGTTCTTCCCCTTCATCTGTCCTTCCCCTTTATCTGTCCTTCCCCTTTATCTGTCCTTCCCCTTTATCAGTCCTTCCCTTTTATCTGTCCTTCCCCTTTATCAGTTCTTCCCCTTCATCTGTCCTTCCCCTTTATCTGTCCTTCCCCTTTATCTGTCCTTCCCCTTTATCTGTCCTTCCCCTTTATCTGTCCTTCCCCTTTATCTGTCCTTCCCCTTTATCTGTCCTTCCCCTTTATCAGTTCTTCCCCTTCATCTGTCCTTCCCCTTTATCAGTCCTTCCCTTTTATCTGTCCTTCCCCTTTATCAGTTCTTCCCCTTCATCTGTCCTTCCCCTTTATCTGTCCTTCCCCTTTATCTGTCCTTCCCCTTTATCTGTCCTTCCCCTTTATCAGTTCTTCCCCTTTATCTGTCCTTCCCCTTTATCAGTTCTTCCCCTTCATCTGTCCTTCCCCTTTATCTGTCCTTCCCCTTTATCAGTCCTTCCCCTTTATCTGTCCTTCCCCTTTATCTGTCCTTCCCCTTTATCTGTCCTTCCCCTTTATCTGTCCTTCCGCTTTATCAGTCCTTCCCCTTCATCTGTCCTTCCCCTTTATCAGTCCTTCCCCTTCATCTGTCCTTCCCCTTTATCAGTCCTTCCCCTTCTTCTGTCCTTCCCCTTTATCTGTCCTTCCCCTTCATCTGTCCTTCCCCTTCATCTGTCCTTCCCCTTTATCAGTCCTTCCCCTTTATCAGTCCTTCCCCTTTATCTGTCCTTCCCCTTTATCAGTCCTTCCCCGTCATCAGTTCTTCCCCTTTATCAGTCCTTCCCCTTTATCAGTCCTTCCCCTTTATCAGTTCTTCCCCTTTATCAGTCCTTCCCCTTTATCAGTTCTTCCCCTTTATCAGTCCTTCCCCTTCATCAGTCCTTCCCCTTCATCTGTCCTTCCCCTTCATCTGTCCTTCCCCTTTATCTGTCCTTCCCCTTTATCAGTTCTTCCCCTTCATCTGTCCTTCCCCTTTATCAGTTCTTCCCCTTCATCTGTCCTTCCCCTTTATCAGTCCTTCCCCTTCATCAGTCCTTCCCCTTCATCTGTCCTTCCCCTTTATCAGTCCTTCCCCTTCATCAGTTCTTCCCCTTTATCAGTCCTTCCCCTTCATCAGTCCTTCTCCTTTATCAGTCCTTCCCCTTTATCAGTTCTTCCCCTTTATCAGTCCTTCCCCTTTATCAGTCCTTCCCCTTCATCTGTCCTTCCCCTTTATCTGTCCTTCCCCTTCATCA
The DNA here is from genome assembly GCF_032444005.1 of Ranitomeya imitator. Lineage (NCBI taxonomy): Eukaryota > Metazoa > Chordata > Amphibia > Anura > Dendrobatidae > Ranitomeya > Ranitomeya imitator. Next base: position 834,413,413 of record NC_091284.1, on the reverse strand, counting down.
GTCCTTCCCCTTCATCTGTCCTTCCCCTTTATCTGTCCTTCCCCTTTATCTGTCCTTCCCCTTTATCTGTCCTTCCCCTTCATCAGTTCTTCCCCTTCATCTGTCCTTCCCCTTCATCTGTCCTTCCTCTTCATCTGTCCTTCCCCTTTATCAGTCCTTCCCCTTTATCAGTCCTTCCCCTTTATCAGTCCTTCCCCTTTATCTGTCCTTCCCCTTTATCTGTCCTTCCCCTTCATCTGTCCTTCTCCTTTATCAGTCCTTCCCCTTTATCAGTTCTTCCCCTTCATCAGTCCTTCCCCTTCATCAGTCCTTCCCCTTCATCAGTCCTTCCCCTTTATCAGTCCTTCCCCTTTATCAGTTCTTCCCCTTCATCTGTCCTTCCCCTTCATCTGTCCTTCTCCTTCATCTGTCCTTCCCCTTTATCAGTCCTTCCCCTTTATCAGTCCTTCCCCTTCATCTGTCCTTCCCCTTCATCTGTCCTTCCCCTTTATCAGTCCTTCTCCTTTATCAGTCCTTCCCCTTCATCTGTCCTTCCCCTTCATCTGTCCTTCCCCTTTATCAGTCCTTCCCCTTTATCAGTTCTTCCCCTCATCTGTCCTTCCCCTTTATCTGTCCTTCCCCTTTATCTGTCCTTCCCCTTTATCTGTCCTTCCCCTTTATCTGTCCTTCCCCTTCATCTGTCCTTCCCCTTCATCTGTCCTTCCCCTTCATCTGTCCTTCCCCTTTATCTGTCCTTCCCCTTTATCAGTTCTTCCCATTCATCTGTCCTTCCCCTTTATCAGTTCTTCCCCTTCATCTGTCCTTCCCCTTTATCAGTCCTTCCCCTTCATCAGTCCTTCCCCTTCATCTGTCCTTCCCCTTTATCAGTCCTTCCCCTTCATCAGTTCTTCCCCTTTATCAGTCCTTCCCCTTCATCAGTCCTTCTCCTTTATCAGTCCTTCCCCTTTATCAGTTCTTCCCCTTTATCAGTTCTTCCCCTTCATCTGTCCTTCCCCTTCATCTGTCCTTCCCCTTTATCTGTCCTTCCCTTTCATCAGTCCTTCCCCTTCATCTGTCCTTCCCCTTCATCTGTCCTTCCTCTTTATCAGTCCTCCCCCTTCATCAGTTCTTCCCCTTCATCTGTCCTTCTCCTTCATCTGTCCTTCCCCTTTATCAGTCCTTCCCCTTTATCAGTCCTTCACCTTTATCTGTCCTTCCCCTTTATCTGTCCTTCCCCTTTATCTGTCCTTCCCCTTTATCAGTCCTTACCCTTTATCTGTCCTTCCCCTTTATCTGTCCTTCCCCTTTATCTGTCCTTCCCCTTTATCAGTCCTTCCCCTTCATCAGTTCTTCACCTTTATCAGTCCTTCCCCTTCATCAGTCCTTCTCCTTTATCAGTCCTTCCCCTTTATCAGTTCTTCCCCTTTATCAGTCCTTCCCCTTTATCAGTCCTTCCCCTTCATCTGTGCTTCCCCTTTATCTGTCCTTCCCCTTCATCAGTCCTTCCCCTTCATCTGTCCTTCCCCTTTATCAGTCCTTCCCCTTTATCAGTCCTTCCCCTTCATCTGTGCTTCCCCTTTATCTGTCCTTCCCCTTCATCAGTCCTTCCCCTTCATCTGTCCTTCCCCTTTATCTGTCCTTCCCCTTTATCAGTTCTTCCCATTCATCTGTCCTTCCCCTTTATCAGTTCTTCCCCTTCATCTGTCCTTCCCCTTTATCAGTCCTTCCCCTTCATCAGTCCTTCCCCTTCATCTGTCCTTCCCCTTTATCAGTCCTTCCCCTTCATCAGTTCTTCCCCTTTATCAGTCCTTCCCCTTCATCAGTCCTTCTCCTTTATCAGTCCTTCCCCTTTATCAGTTCTTCCCCTTTATCAGTTCTTCCCCTTCATCTGTCCTTCCCCTTCATCTGTCCTTCCCCTTTATCTGTCCTTCCCCTTCATCAGTCCTTCCCCTTCATCTGTCCTTCCCCTTCATCTGTCCTTCCCCTTTATCAGTCCTTCCCCTTCATCAGTCCTTCCCCTTTATCTGTCCTTCCCCTTCATCTGTCCTTCCCCTTTATCAGTCCTTCCCCTTCATCAGTCCTTCCCCTTCATCAGTCCTTCCCCTTTATCAGTCCTTCCCCTTCATCAGTCCTTCCCCTTCATCAGTCCTTCCCCTTTATCAGTCCTTCCCCTTTATCAGTTCTTCCCCTTCATCTGTCCTTCTCCTTCATCTGTCCTTCCCCTTTATCAGTCCTTCCCCTTTATCAGTCCTTCACCTTTATCTGTCCTTCCCCTTTATCTGTCCTTCCCCTTTATCTGTCCTTCCCCTTTATCAGTCCTTACCCTTTATCTGTCCTTCCCCTTTATCTGTCCTTCCCCTTTATCTGTCCTTCCCCTTTATCAGTCCTTCCCCTTTATCAGTCCTTCCCCTTCATCTGTCCTTCCCCTTTATCTGTCCTTCCCCTTTATCAGTCCTTCCCCTTCATCAGTCCTTCCCCTTCATCAGTTCTTCCCCTTTATCTGTCCTTCCCCTTCATCTGTCCTTCCCCTTTATCAGTCCTTCCCCTTCATCAGTTCTTCCCCTTTATCAGTACTTCCCCTTCATCAGTCCTTCCCCTTCATCAGTCCTTCCCCTTCATCAGTCCTTCCCCTTTATCAGTCCTTCCCCTTCATCAGTCCTTCCCCTTCATCAGTCCTTCCCCTTCATCAGTCCTTCCCCTTCATCAGTCCTTCCCCTTCATCAGTCCTTCCCCTTCATCAGTCCTTCCCCTTTATCAGTCCTTCCCCTTCATCAGTCCTTCCCCTTCATCAGTCCTTCCCCTTTATCTGTCCTTCCCCTTTATCAGTCCTTCCCTTTTATCAGTCCTTCCCCTTCTTCTGTCCTTCCCCTTCTTTTGTCCTTCCCCTTCATCTGTCCTTCCCCTTCTTCTGTCCTTCCCCTTCATCTGTCCTTCCCCTTTATCTGTCCTTCCCCTTTATCTGTCCTTCCCCTTTATCTGTCCTTCCCCTTTATCAGTCCTTCCCCTTTATCAGTCCTTCCCCTTCTTCTGTCCTTCCCCTTCTTTTGTCCTTCCCCTTCATCTGTCCTTCCCCTTCATCTGTCCTTCCCCTTTATCTGTCCTTCCCCTTTATCTGTCCTTCCCCTTTATCAGTCCTTCCCCTTTATCAGTCCTTCCGCTTCTTCTGTCCTTCCCCTTCTTTTGTCCTTCCCCTTCATCTGTCCTTCCCCTTCTTCTGTCCTTCCCCTTTATCTGTCCTTCCCCTTCATCAGTCCTTCCCCTTTATCTGTCCTTCCTCTTTATCAGTCCTTCCCCTTTATCAGTCCTTCCCCTTCATCAGTCCTTCTCCTTTATCAGTCCTTCCCCTTTATCAGTTCTTCCCCTTTATCAGTCCTTCCCCTTTATCAGTCCTTCCCCTTTATCAGTCCTTCCCCTTTATCAGTTCTTCCCCTTTATCAGTCCTTCCCCTTTATCAGTCCTTCCCCTTCATCTGTCCTTCCCCTTCATCTGTCCTTCCCCTTTATCTGTCCTTCCCCTTCATCAGTCCTTCCCCTTCATCTGTCCTTCCCCTTTATCTGTCCTTCCCCTTTATCTGTCCTTCCCCTTTATCTGTCCTTCCCCTTCATCAGTTCTTCCCCTTCATCTGTCCTTCCCCTTCATCTGTCCTTCCTCTTCATCTGTCCTTCCCCTTTATCAGTCCTTCCCCTTTATCAGTCCTTCCCCTTTATCTGTCCTTCCCCTTTATCTGTCCTTCCCCTTTATCAGTCCTTCCCCTTCATCTGTCCTTCTCCTTTATCAGTCCTTCCCCTTTATCAGTTCTTCCCCTTCATCAGTCCTTCCCCTTCATCAGTCCTTCCCCTTCATCAGTCCTTCCCCTTTATCAGTCCTTCCCCTTTATCAGTTCTTCCCCTTCATCTGTCCTTCTCCTTCATCTGTCCTTCCCCTTTATCAGTCCTTCCCCTTTATCAGTCCTTCCCCTTCATCTGTCCTTCCCCTTCATCTGTCCTTCCCCTTTATCAGTCCTTCCCCTTTATCAGTTCTTCCCCTTCATCTGTCCTTCTCCTTCATCTGTCCTTCCCCTTTATCAGTCCTTCCCCTTTATCAGTTCTTCCCCTTCATCTGTCCTTCTCCTTCATCTGTCCTTCCCCTTTATCAGTCCTTCTCCTTTATCAGTCCTTCCCCTTCATCTGTCCTTCCCCTTCATCTGTCCTTCCCCTTTATCAGTCCTTCTCCTTTATCAGTCCTTCCCCTTTATCAGTTCTTCCCCTCATCTGTCCTTCCCCTTTATCTGTCCTTCCCCTTTATCTGTCCTTCCCCTTTATCTGTCCTTCCCCTTTATCTGTCCTTCCCCTTTATCTGTCCTTCCCCTTTATCTGTCCTTCCCCTTTCAGTCCTTACCCTTTATCAGTCCTTACCCTTTATCAGTCCTTACCCTTTATCAGTCCTTACCCTTTATCAGTCCTTCCCCTTATCAGTTCTTCCCCTCATCTGTCCTTCCCCTTTATCTGTCCTTCCCCTTTATCTGTCCTTCCCCTTTATCTGTCCTTCCCCTTTATCTGTCCTTCCCCTTTATCTGTCCTTCCCCTTTATCTGTCCTTCCCCTTTATCAGTCCTTCCCCTTTATCAGTCCTTCCCCTTCTTCTGTCCTTCCCCTTCTTCTGTCCTTCCCCTTCATCTGTCCTTCCCCTTCATCAGTCCTTCCCCTTTATCTGTCCTTCCCCTTTATCTGTCCTTCCCCTTTATCTGTCCTTCCCCTTTATCAGTCCTTCCCCTTTATCAGTCCTTCCCCTTCTTCTGTCCTTCCCCTTCTTTTGTCCTTCCCCTTCATCTGTCCTTCCCCTTCTTCTGTCCTTCCCCTTCATCTGTCCTTCCCCTTTATCTGTCCTTCCCCTTTATCTGTCCTTCCCCTTTATCAGTCCTTCCCCTTTATCAGTCCTTCCCCTTCTTCTGTCCTTCCCCTTCTTCTGTCCTTCCCCTTTATCAGTCCTTCCCTTTCATCAGTCCTTCCCCTTTATCAGTCCTTCCCCTTCATCAGTCCTTCCCCTTCATCAGTCCTTCCCCTTTATCAGTCCTTCCCCTTCATCAGTCCTTCCCCTTTATCTGTCCTTCCCCTTCATCAGTTCTTCCCCTTCATCTGTCCTTCCCCTTCATCTGTCCTTCCTCTTCATCTGTCCTTCCCCTTTATCAGTCCTTCCCCTTTATCAGTCCTTCCCCTTCATCAGTCCTTCCCCCTTCATCTGTCCTTCCCCTTCATCTGTCCTTCCCCTTTATCTGTCCTTCCCCTTTATCAGTTCTTCCCCTTCATCTGTCCTTCCCCTTTATCAGTTCTTCCCCTTCATCTGTCCTTCCCCTTTATCAGTCCTTCCCCTTCATCAGTCCTTCCCCTTCATCTGTCCTTCCCCTTCTTCTGTCCTTCCCCTTCATCTGTCCTTCCCCTTTATCTGTCCTTCCCCTTTATCTGTCCTTCCCCTTTATCAGTCCTTCCCCTTCATCTGTCCTTCCCCTTTATCAGTCCTTCCCCTTCATCAGTTCTTCCCCTTTATCAGTCCTTCCCCTTCATCAGTCCTTCTCCTTTATCAGTCCTTCCCCTTTATCAGTTCTTCCCCTTTATCAGTCCTTCCCCTTTATCAGTCCTTCCCCTTCATCTGTCCTTCCCCTTTATCTGTCCTTCCCCTTCATCAGTCCTTCCCCTTCATCTGTCCTTCCCCTTTATCTGTCCTTCCCCTTTATCTGTCCTTCCCCTTTATCTGTCCTTCCCCTTCATCAGTTCTTCCCCTTCATCTGTCCTTCCCCTTCATCTGTCCTTCCTCTTCATCTGTCCTTCCCCTTTATCAGTCCTTCCCCTTTATCAGTCCTTCCCCTTTATCTGTCCTTCCCCTTTATCTGTCCTTCCCCTTTATCAGTCCTTCCCCTTCATCTGTCCTTCTCCTTTATCAGTCCTTCCCCTTTATCAGTTCTTCCCCTTCATCAGTCCTTCCCCTTCATCAGTCCTTCCCCTTCATCAGTCCTTCCCCTTTATCAGTCCTTCCCCTTTATCAGTTCTTCCCCTTCATCTGTCCTTCTCCTTCATCTGTCCTTCCCCTTTATCAGTCCTTCCCCTTTATCAGTCCTTCCCCTTCATCTGTCCTTCCCCTTCATCTGTCCTTCCCCTTCATCTGTCCTTCCCCTTTATCAGTCCTTCTCCTTTATCAGTCCTTCCCCTTCATCTGTCCTTCCCCTTCATCTGTCCTTCCCCTTTATCAGTCCTTCCCCTTTATCAGTTCTTCCCCTCATCTGTCCTTCCCCTTTATCTGTCCTTCCCCTTTATCTGTCCTTCCCCTTTATCTGTCCTTCCCCTTTATCTGTCCTTCCCCTTTATCTGTCCTTCCCCTTCATCTGTCCTTCCCCTTCATCTGTCCTTCCCCTTTATCTGTCCTTCCCCTTTATCAGTTCTTCCCATTCATCTGTCCTTCCCCTTTATCAGTTCTTCCCCTTCATCTGTCCTTCCCCTTTATCAGTCCTTCCCCTTCATCAGTCCTTCCCCTTCATCTGTCCTTCCCCTTTATCAGTCCTTCCCCTTCATCAGTTCTTCCCCTTTATCAGTCCTTCCCCTTCATCAGTCCTTCTCCTTTATCAGTCCTTCCCCTTTATCAGTTCTTCCCCTTTATCAGTTCTTCCCCTTCATCTGTCCTTCCCCTTCATCTGTCCTTCCCCTTTATCAGTCCTTCCCCTTCATCAGTCCTTCCCCTTTATCAGTCCTTCCCCTTTATCAGTTCTTCCCCTTCATCTGTCCTTCTCCTTCATCTGTCCTTCCCCTTTATCAGTCCTTCCCCTTTATCAGTCCTTCACCTTTATCTGTCCTTCCCCTTTATCTGTCCTTCCCCTTTATCTGTCCTTCCCCTTTATCAGTCCTTACCCTTTATCTGTCCTTCCCCTTTATCTGTCCTTCCCCTTTATCTGTCCTTCCCCTTCATCAGTCCTTCCCCTTCATCAGTTCTTCACCTTTATCAGTCCTTCCCCTTCATCAGTCCTTCTCCTTTATCAGTCCTTCCCCTTTATCAGTTCTTCCCCTTTATCAGTCCTTCCCCTTTATCAGTCCTTCCCCTTCATCTGTGCTTCCCCTTTATCTGTCCTTCCCCTTCATCAGTCCTTCCCCTTCATCTGTCCTTCCCCTTTATCAGTCCTTCCCCTTTATCAGTCCTTCCCCTTCATCTGTGCTTCCCCTTTATCTGTCCTTCCCCTTCATCAGTCCTTCCCCTTCATCTGTGCTTCCCCTTTATCTGTCCTTCCCCTTCATCAGTCCTTCCCCTTTATCTGTCCTTCCCCTTTATCAGTCCTTCCCCTTTATCAGTCCTTCCCCTTCTTCTGTCCTTCCCCTTCTTTTGTCCTTCCCCTTCATCTGTCCTTCCCCTTCTTCTGTCCTTCCCCTTTATCAGTCCTTCCCCTTCATCAGTCCTTCCCCTTCATCAGTTCTTCCCCTTTATCTGTCCTTCCCCTTCATCTGTCCTTCCCCTTTATCAGTCCTTCCCCTTCATCAGTTCTTCCCCTTTATCAGTCCTTCCCCTTCATCAGTCCTTCCCCTTCATCAGTCCTTCCCCTTTATCAGTCCTTCCCCTTCATCAGTCCTTCCCCTTCATCAGTCCTTCCCCTTTATCAGTCCTTCCCCTTTATCAGTCCTTCCCCTTTATCTGTCCTTCCCCTTTATCTGTCCTTCCCCTTTATCTGTCCTTCCCCTTTATCTGTCCTTCCCCTTTATCTGTCCTTCCCCTTCATCTGTCCTTCCCCTTCATCTGTCCTTCCCCTTTATCTGTCCTTCCCCTTTATCAGTTCTTCCCATTCATCTGTCCTTCCCCTTTATCAGTTCTTCCCCTTCATCTGTCCTTCCCCTTTATCAGTCCTTCCCCTTCATCAGTCCTTCCCCTTCATCTGTCCTTCCCCTTTATCAGTCCTTCCCCTTCATCAGTTCTTCCCCTTTATCAGTCCTTCCCCTTCATCAGTCCTTCTCCTTTATCAGTCCTTCCCCTTTATCAGTTCTTCCCCTTTATCAGTTCTTCCCCTTCATCTGTCCTTCCCCTTCATCTGTCCTTCCCCTTTATCTGTCCTTCCCCTTCATCAGTCCTTCCCCTTCATCTGTCCTTCCCCTTCATCTGTCCTTCCCCTTTATCAGTCCTTCCCCTTCATCAGTCCTTCCCCTTTATCTGTCCTTCCCCTTCATCTGTCCTTCCCCTTCATCAGTCCTTCCCCTTCATCAGTCCTTCCCCTTTATCAGTCCTTCCCCTTCATCAGTCCTTCCCCTTCATCAGTCCTTCCCCTTCATCAGTCCTTCCCCTTTATCAGTCCTTCCCCTTCATCAGTCCTTCCCCTTCATCAGTCCTTCCCCTTTATCAGTCCTTCCCCTTTATCAGTTCTTCCCCTTTATCAGTTCTTCCCCTTTATCAGTCCTTCCCCTTTATCAGTTCTTCCCCTTCATCTGTCCTTCCCCTTCATCAGTTCTTCCCCTTCATCTGTCCTTCCCCTTCATCTGTCCTTCCTCTTCATCTGTCCTTCCCCTTTATCAGTCCTTCCCCTTTATCAGTCCTTCCCCTTTATCTGTCCTTCCCCTTTATCTGTCCTTCCCCTTTATCAGTCCTTCCCCTTCATCTGTCCTTCCCCTTTATCAGTCCTTCCCCTTTATCAGTCCTTCCCCTTTATCAGTTCTTCCCCTTCATCTGTCCTTCTCCTTCATCTGTCCTTCCCCTTTATCAGTCCTTCCCCTTTATCAGTCCTTCCCCTTCATCTGTCCTTCCCCTTCATCTGTCCTTCCCCTTTATCAGTCCTTCCCCTTTATCAGTTCTTCCCCTTCATCTGTCCTTCTCCTTCATCTGTCCTTCCCCTTTATCAGTCCTTCCCCTTTATCAGTTCTTCCCCTTCATCTGTCCTTCTCCTTCATCTGTCCTTCCCCTTTATCAGTCCTTCTCCTTTATCAGTCCTTCCCCTTCATCTGTCCTTCCCCTTCATCTGTTCTTCCCCTTTATCAGTCCTTCTCCTTTATCAGTCCTTCCCCTTTATCAGTTCTTCCCCTCATCTGTCCTTCCCCTTTATCTGTCCTTCCCCTTTATCTGTCCTTCCCCTTTATCTGTCCTTCCCCTTTATCTGTCCTTCCCCTTTATCTGTCCTTCCCCTTTCAGTCCTTACCCTTTATCAGTCCTTACCCTTTATCAGTCCTTACCCTTTATCAGTCCTTACCCTTTATCAGTCCTTCCCCTTATCAGTTCTTCCCCTCATCTGTCCTTCCCCTTTATCTGTCCTTCCCCTTTATCTGTCCTTCCCCTTTATCTGTCCTTCCCCTTTATCTGTCCTTCCCCTTTATCTGTCCTTCCCCTTCATCTGTCCTTCCCCTTCATCAGTCCTTCCCCTTCATCAGTCCTTCCCCTTTATCTGTCCTTCCCCTTTATCTGTCCTTCCCCTTTATCTGTCCTTCCCCTTTATCTGTCCTTCCCCTTTATCAGTCCTTCCCCTTTATCAGTCCTTCCCCTTCTTCTGTCCTTCCCCTTCTTTTGTCCTTCCCCTTCATCTGTCCTTCCCCTTCTTCTGTCCTTCCCCTTCATCTGTCCTTCCCCTTTATCTGTCCTTCCCCTTTATCTGTCCTTCCCCTTTATCAGTCCTTCCCCTTTATCAGTCCTTCCCCTTCTTCTGTCCTTCCCCTTCTTTTGTCCTTCCCCTTCATCTGTCCTTCCCCTTCATCTGTCCTTCCCCTTTATCTGTCCTTCCCCTTTATCTGTCCTTCCCCTTTATCAGTCCTTCCCCTTTATCAGTCCTTCCCCTTCTTCTGTCCTTCCCCTTCTTTTGTCCTTCCCCTTCATCTGTCCTTCCCCTTCTTCTGTCCTTCCCCTTTATCTGTCCTTCCCCTTCATCAGTCCTTCCCCTTTATCTGTCCTTCCCCTTTTTCAGTCCTTCCCCTTTATCAGTCCTTCCCCTTCTTCTGTCCTTCCCCTTCTTTTGTCCTTCCCCTTCATCTGTCCTTCCCCTTCTTCTGTCCTTCCCCTTTATCTGTCCTTCCCCTTCATCAGTCCTTCCCCTTTATCTGTCCTTCCCCTTTATCAGTCCTTCCCCTTTATCAGTCCTTCCCCTTCATCTGTCCTTCCCCTTTATCAGTCCTTCCCCTTCATCAGTCCTTCCCCTTTATCTGTCCTTCCCCTTTATCTGTCCTTCCCCTTCATCAGTTCTTCCCCTTCATCTGTCCTTCCCCTTTATCAGTCCTTCCCCTTCATCAGTCCTTCCCCTTCATCTGTCCTTCCCCTTTATCAGTCCTTCCCCTTCATCAGTTCTTCCCCTTTATCAGTCCTTCCCCTTCATCAGTCCTTCTCCTTTATCAGTCCTTCCCCTTTATCAGTCCTTCCCCTTTATCAGTTCTTCCCCTCATCTGTCCTTCCCCTTTATCTGTCCTTCCCCTTTATCTGTCCTTCCCCTTCATCAGTCCTTCCCCTTCATCAGTCCTTCCCCTTTATCAGTTCTTCCCCTTTATCAGTCCTTCCCCTTTATCAGTCCTTCCCCTTCATCTGTTCTTCCCCTTTATCTGTCCTTCCCCTTCATCAGTCCTTCCCCTTCATCTGTCCTTCCCCTTCATCTGTCCTTCCCCTTCATCAGTTCTTCCCCTTTATCAGTTCTTCCCCTTCATCTGTCCTTCTCCTTCATCTGTCCTTCCCCTTTATCAGTCCTTCCCCTTTATCAGTTCTTCCCCTTCATCTGTCCTTCTCCTTCATCTGTCCTTCCCCTTTATCAGTCCTTCCCCTTTATCAGTTCTTCCCCTTCATCTGTCCTTCTCCTTCATCTGTCCTTCCCCTTTATCAGTCATTCTCCTTTATCAGTCCTTCCCCTTCATCTGTCCTTCCCCTTCATCTGTCCTTCCCCTTTATCAGTCCTTCCCCTTTATCAGTTCTTCCCCTCATCTGTCCTTCCCCTTTATCTGTCCTTCCCCTTTATCTGTCCTTCCCCTTTATCTGTCCTTCCCCTTTATCTGTCCTTCCCCTTTATCTGTCCTTCCCCTTTATCTGTCCTTCCCCTTTATCTGTCCTTCCCCTTTATCAGTCCTTACCCTTTATCAGTCCTTACCCTTTATCAGTCCTTACCCTTTATCAGTCCTTCCCCTTTATCAGTCCTTCCCCTTTATCAGTTCTTCCCCTCATCTGTCCTTCCCCTTTATCTGTCCTTCCCCTTTATCTGTCCTTCCCCTTTATCTGTCCTTCCCCTTTATCTGTCCTTCCCCTTTATCTGTCCTTCCCCTTTATCTGTCCTTCCCCTTTATCAGTCCTTCCCCTTTATCAGTCCTTCCCCTTCTTCTGTCCTTCCCCTTCTTCTGTCCTTCCCCTTCTTCTGTCCTTCCCCTTCATCTGTCCTTCCCCTTTATCTGTCCTTCCCCTTTATCTGTCCTTCCCCTTTATCTGTCCTTCCCCTTTATCTGTCCTTCCCCTTCATCTGTCCTTCCCCTTCATCTGTCCTTCCCCTTTATCTGTCCTTCCCCTTTATCAGTTCTTCCCCTTCATCTGTCCTTCCCCTTTATCAGTTCTTCCCCTTCATCTATCCTTCCCCTTTATCAGTCCTTCCCCTTCATCAGTCCTTCCCCTTCATCTGTCCTTCCCCTTTATCAGTCCTTCCCCTTCATCAGTTCTTCCCCTTTATCAGTCCTTCCCCTTCATCAGTCCTTCTCCTTTATCAGTCCTTCCCCTTTATCAGTTCTTCCCCTTTATCAGTTCTTCCCCTTCATCTGTCCTTCCCCTTCATCTGTCCTTCCCCTTTATCTGTCCTTCCCCTTCATCAGTCCTTCCCCTTCATCTGTCCTTCCCCTTCATCTGTCCTTCCCCTTTATCAGTCCTTCCCCTTCATCAGTCCTTCCCCTTCATCAGTTCTTCCCCTTTATCTGTCCTTCCCCTTCATCTGTCCTTCCCCTTTATCAGTCCTTCCCCTTCATCAGTCCTTCCCCTTCATCAGTCCTTCCCCTTTATCAGTCCTTCCCCTTCATCAGTCCTTCCCCTTCATCAGTCCTTCCCCTTTATCAGTCCTTCCCCTTTATCAGTTCTTCCCCTTCATCTGTCCTTCTCCTTCATCTGTCCTTCCCCTTTATCAGTCCTTCCCCTTTATCAGTCCTTCACCTTTATCTGTCCTTCCCCTTTATCTGTCCTTCCCCTTTATCTGTCCTTCCCCTTTATCAGTCCTTCCCCTTTATCAGTCCTTACCCTTTATCTGTCCTTCCCCTTTATCTGTCCTTCCCCTTTATCTGTCCTTCCCCTTTATCAGTCCTTCCCCTTCATCAGTTCTTCACCTTTATCAGTCCTTCCCCTTCATCAGTCCTTCTCCTTTATCAGTCCTTCCCCTTCATCAGTCCTTCCCCTTCATCAGTTCTTCCCCTTTATCTGTCCTTCCCCTTCATCTGTCCTTCCCCTTTATCAGTCCTTCCCCTTCATCAGTTCTTCCCCTTTATCAGTCCTTCCCCTTCATCAGTCCTTCCCCTTTATCAGTCCTTCCCCTTCATCAGTCCTTCCCCTTCATCAGTCCTTCCCCTTCATCAGTCCTTCCCCTTCATCAGTCCTTCCCCTTTATCAGTCCTTCCCCTTCATCAGTCCTTCCCCTTCATCAGTCCTTCCCCTTTATCAGTTCTTCCCCTTCATCTGTCCTTCTCCTTCATCTGTCCATCCCCTTTATCAGTCCTTCCCCTTTATCAGTCCTTCCCCTTTATCTGTCCTTCCCCTTTATCTGTCCTTCCCCTTTATCTGTCCTTCCCCTTTATCTGTCCTTCCCCTTTATCTGTCCTTCCCCTTTATCTGTCCTTCCCCTTTATCAGTCCTTCCCCTTTATCAGTCCTTACCCTTTATCAGTCCTTCCCCTTCTTCTGTCCTTCCCCTTCTTCTGTCCTTCCCCTTCTTCTGTCCTTCCCCTTCATCTGTCCTTCCCCTTCATCAGTCCTTCCCCTTCATCTGTCCTTCCCCTTTATCTGTCCTTCCCCTTTATCTGTCCTTCCCCTTTATCTGTCCTTCCCCTTTATCAGTCCTTCCCTTTTATCAGTCCTTCCCCTTCTTCTGTCCTTCCCCTTCTTTTGTCCTTCCCCTTCATCTGTCCTTCCCCTTCTTCTGTCCTTCCCCTTCATCAGTCCTTCCCCTTCATCTGTCCTTCCCCTTTATCTGTCCTTCCCCTTTATCTGTCCTTCCCCTTTATCTGTCCTTCCCCTTTATCTGTCCTTCCCCTTTATCAGTCCTTCCCCTTCATCTGTCCTTCCCCTTTATCTGTCCTTCCCCTTCATCAGTCCTTCCCCTTCATCTGTCCTTCCCCTTTATCAGTTCTTCCCCTTTATCAGTCCTTCCCCTTTATCAGTCCTTCCCCTTCATCTGTCCTTCCCCTTTATCTGTCCTTCCCCTTCATCAGTCCTTCCCCTTTATCTGTCCTTCCTCTTCATCTGTCCTTCCCCTTTATCTGTCCTTCCCCTTTATCAGTCCTTCCGCTTCTTCTGTCCTTCCCCTTCTTTTGTCCTTCCCCTTCATCTGTCCTTCCCCTTCTTCTGTCCTTCCCCTTTATCTGTCCTTCCCCTTCATCAGTCCTTCCCCTTTATCTGTCCTTCCCCTTTATCAGTCCTTCCCCTTTATCAGTCCTTCCCCTTCTTCTGTCCTTCCCCTTCTTTTGTCCTTCCCCTTCATCTGTCCTTCCCCTTCTTCTGTCCTTCCCCTTTATCTGTCCTTCCCCTTCATCAGTCCTTCCCCTTCATCAGTCCTTCTCCTTTATCAGTCCTTCCCCTTTATCAGTTCTTCCCCTTTATCAGTCCTTCCCCTTTATCAGTCCTTCCCCTTTATCAGTTCTTCCCCTTTATCAGTCCTTCCCCTTTATCAGTCCTTCCCCTTCATCTGTCCTTCCCCTTTATCTGTCCTTCCCCTTCATCAGTCCTTCCCCTTCATCTGTCCTTCCCCTTTATCTGTCCTTCCCCTTTATCTGTCCTTCCCCTTTATCTGTCCTTCCCCTTCATCAGTTCTTCCCCTTCATCTGTCCTTCCCCTTCATCTGTCCTTCCTCTTCATCTGTCCTTCCCCTTTATCAGTCCTTCCCCTTTATCTGTCCTTCCCCTTTATCAGTCCTTCCCCTTCATCTGTCCTTCTCCTTTATCAGTCCTTCCCCTTTATCAGTTCTTCCCCTTCATCAGTCCTTCCCCTTCATCAGTCCTTCCCCTTCATCAGTCCTTCCCCTTTATCAGTCCTTCCCCTTTATCAGTTCTTCCCCTTCATCTGTCCTTCTCCTTCATCTGTCCTTCCCCTTTATCAGTCCTTCCCCTTTATCAGTCCTTCCCCTTCATCTGTCCTTCCCCTTCATCTGTCCTTCCCCTTTATCAGTCCTTCCCCTTTATCAGTTCTTCCCCTTCATCTGTCCTTCTCCTTCATCTGTCCTTCCCCTTTATCAGTCCTTCCCCTTTATCAGTTCTTCCCCTTCATCTGTCCTTCTCCTTCATCTGTCCTTCCCCTTTATCAGTCCTTCTCCTTTATCAGTCCTTCCCCTTCATCTGTCCTTCCCCTTCATCTGTCCTTCCCCTTTATCAGTCCTTCCCCTTTATCAGTTCTTCCCCTCATCTGTCCTTCCCCTTTATCTGTCCTTCCCCTTTATCTGTCCTTCCCCTTTATCTGTCCTTCCCCTTTATCAGTCCTTCCCCTTTATCAGTCCTTCCCCTTCTTCTGTCCTTCCCCTTCTTTTGTCCTTCCCCTTCATCTGTCCTTCCCCTTCATCTGTCCTTCCCCTTTATCTGTCCTTCCCCTTTATCTGTCCTTCCCCTTTATCTGTCCTTCCCCTTTATCAGTCCTTCCCCTTTATCAGTCCTTCCCCTTCTTCTGTCCTTCCCCTTCTTTTGTCCTTCCCCTTCATCTGTCCTTCCCCTTCTTCTGTCCTTCCCCTTTATCTGTCCTTCCCCTTTATCTGTCCTTCCCCTTTCAGTCCTTACCCTTTATCAGTCCTTACCCTTTATCAGTCCTTACCCTTTATCAGTCCTTACCCTTTATCAGTCCTTCCCCTTATCAGTTCTTCCCCTCATCTGTCCTTCCCCTTTATCTGTCCTTCCCCTTTATCTGTCCTTCCCCTTTATCTCTCCTTCCCCTTTATCTGTCCTTCCCCTTTATCAGTCCTTCCCCTTTATCTGTCCTTCCCCTTTATCTGTCCTTCCCCTTTATCTGTCCTTCCCCTTTATCTGTCCTTCCCCTTTATCAGTCCTTCCCCTTTATCAGTCCTTCCCCTTCTTCTGTCCTTCCCCTTCTTCTGTCCTTCCCCTTCATCTGTCCTTCCCCTTCATCAGTCCTTCCCCTTCATCAGTCCTTCCCCTTTATCTGTCCTTCCCCTTTATCTGTCCTTCCCCTTTATCTGTCCTTCCCCTTTATCAGTCCTTCCCCTTTATCAGTCCTTCCCCTTCTTCTGTCCTTCCCCTTCTTTTGTCCTTCCCCTTCATCTGTCCTTCCCCTTCTTCTGTCCTTCCCCTTCATCTGTCCTTCCCCTTTATCTGTCCTTCCCCTTTATCTGTCCTTCCCCTTTATCAGTCCTTCCCCTTTATCAGTCCTTCCCCTTCTTCTGTCCTTCCCCTTCTTTTGTCCTTCCCCTTCATCTGTCCTTCCCCTTTATCTGTCCTTCCCCTTTATCTGTCCTTCCCCTTTATCTGTCCTTCCCCTTTATCAGTCCTTCCCCTTTATCAGTCCTTCCCCTTCTTCTGTCCTTCCCCTTCTTTTGTCCTTCCCCTTCATCTGTCCTTCCCCTTCTTCTGTCCTTCCCCTTTATCTGTCCTTCCCCTTCATCAGTCCTTCCCCTTTATCTGTCCTTCCCCTTTTTCAGTCCTTCCCCTTTATCAGTCCTTCCCCTTCTTCTGTCCTTCCCCTTCTTTTGTCCTTCCCCTTCATCTGTCCTTCCCCTTCTTCTGTCCTTCCCCTTTATCTGTCCTTCCCCTTCATCAGTCCTTCCCCTTTATCTGTCCTTCCCCTTTATCAGTCCTTCCCCTTTATCAGTCCTTCCCCTTCTTCTGTCCTTCCCCTTCTTTTGTCCTTCCCCTTCATCTGTCCTTCCCCTTCTTCTGTCCTTCCCCTTTATCTGTCCTTCCCCTTTATCAGTTCTTCCCCTCATCTGTCCTTCCCCTTTATCTGTCCTTCCCCTTTATCTGTCCTTCCCCTTTATCTGTCCTTCCCCTTTATCTGTCCTTCCCCTTTATCTGTCCTTCCCCTTTATCTGTCCTTCCCCTTTATCAGTCCTTCCCCTTCATCTGTCCTTCCCCTTCATCTGTCCTTCCCCTTTATCAGTTCTTCCCCTCATCTGTCCTTCCCCTTTATCTGTCCTTCCCCTTTATCTGTCCTTCCCCTTTATCTGTCCTTCCCCTTTATCTGTCCTTCCCCTTTATCTGTCCTTCCCCTTCATCAGTCCTTCCCCTTTATCAGTCCTTCCCCTTCATCAGTCCTTCCCCTTCATCAGTCCTTCCCCTTCATCAGTCCTTCCCCTTCATCAGTCCTTCCCCTTCATCAGTCCTTCCCCTTCATCAGTCCTTCCCCTTTATCAGTCCTTCCCCTTTATCAGTTCTTCCCCTTCATCTGTCCTTCTCCTTCATCTGTCCTTCCCCTTTATCAGTCCTTCCCTTTTATCAGTCCTTCCCTTTTATCAGTCCTTCCCCTTTATCTGTCCTTCCCCTTTATCTGTCCTTCCCCTTTATCTGTCCTTCCCCTTTATCTGTCCTTCCCCTTTATCTGTCCTTACCCTTTATCAGTCCTTACCCTTTATCAGTCCTTACCCTTTATCAGTCCTTACCCTTTATCAGTCCTTCCCCTCATCTGTCCTTCCCCTTTATCTGTCCTTCCCCTTTATCTGTCCTTCCCCTTTATCTGTCCTTCCCCTTTATCAGTCCTTCCCCTTCATCAGTCCTTCCCCTTCTTCTGTCCTTCCCCTTCTTCTGTCCTTCCCCTTCTTCTGTCCTTCCCCTTCATCTGTCCTTCCCCTTCATCAGTCCTTCCCCTTCATCTGTCCTTCCCCTTTATCTGTCCTTCCCCTTTATCTGTCCTTCCCCTTTATCAGTCCTTCCCTTTTATCAGTCCTTCCCCTTCTTCTGTCCTTCCCCTTCTTTTGTCCTTCCCCTTCATCTGTCCTTCCCCTTCTTCTGTCCTTCCCCTTCATCTGTCCTTCCCCTTTATCTGTCCTTCCCCTTTATCTGTCCTTCCCCTTTATCTGTCCTTCCCCTTTATCAGTCCTTCCCCTTTATCAGTCCTTCCCCTTCTTCTGTCCTTCCCCTTCTTTTGTCCTTCCCCTTCATCTGTCCTTCCCCTTCATCTGTCCTTCCCCTTTATCTGTCCTTCCCCTTTATCTGTCCTTCCCCTTTATCAGTCCTTCCCCTTTATCAGTCCTTCCGCTTCTTCTGTCCTTCCCCTTCTTTTGTCCTTCCCCTTCATCTGTCCTTCCCCTTCTTCTGTCCTTCCCCTTTATCAGTTCTTCCCCTTTATCAGTCCTTCCCCTTTATCAGTCCTTCCCCTTTATCAGTCCTTCCCCTTTATCAGTTCTTCCCCTTTATCAGTCCTTCCCCTTTATCAGTCCTTCCCCTTCATCTGTCCTTCCCCTTTATCTGTCCTTCCCCTTCATCAGTCCTTCCCCTTCATCTGTCCTTCCCCTTTATCTGTCCTTCCCCTTTATCTGTCCTTCCCCTTTATCTGTCCTTCCCCTTCATCAGTTCTTCCCCTTCATCTGTCCTTCCCCTTCATCTGTCCTTCCTCTTCATCTGTCCTTCCCCTTTATCAGTCCTTCCCCTTTATCAGTCCTTCCCCTTTATCTGTCCTTCCCCTTTATCTGTCCTTCCCCTTTATCAGTCCTTCCCCTTCATCTGTCCTTCTCCTTTATCAGTCCTTCCCCTTTATCAGTTCTTCCCCTTCATCAGTCCTTCCCCTTCATCAGTCCTTCCCCTTCATCAGTCCTTCCCCTTTATCAGTCCTTCCCCTTTATCAGTTCTTCCCCTTCATCTTTCCTTCTCCTTCATCTGTCCTTCCCCTTTATCAGTCCTTCCCCTTTATCAGTCCTTCCCCTTCATCTGTCCTTCCCCTTCATCTGTCCTTCCCCTTTATCAGTCCTTCCCCTTTATCAGTTCTTCCCCTTCATCTGTCCTTCTCCTTCATCTGTCCTTCCCCTTTATCAGTCTTTCCCCTTTATCAGTTCTTCCCCTTCATCTGTCCTTCTCCTTCATCTGTCCTTCCCCTTTATCAGTCCTTCTCCTTTATCAGTCCTTCCCCTTCATCTGTCCTTCCCCTTCATCTGTTCTTCCCCTTTATCAGTCCTTCCCCTTTATCAGTTCTTCCCCTCATCTGTCCTTCCCCTTTATCTGTCCTTCCCCTTTATCTGTCCTTCCCCTTTATCTGTCCTTCCCCTTTATCTGTCCTTCCCCTTTATCTGTCCTTCCCCTTTCAGTCCTTACCCTTTATCAGTCCTTACCCTTTATCAGTCCTTACCCTTTATCAGTCCTTACCCTTTATCAGTCCTTACCCTTTATCAGTCCTTCCCCTTATCAGTTCTTCCCCTCATCTGTCCTTCCCCTTTATCTGTCCTTCCCCTTTATCTGTCCTTCCCCTTTATCTGTCCTTCCCCTTTATCTGTCCTTCCCCTTTATCTGTCCTTCCCCTTTATCTGTCCTTCCCCTTCATCTGTCCTTCCCCTTCATCAGTCCTTCCCCTTCATCAGTCCTTCCCCTTTATCTGTCCTTCCCCTTTATCTGTCCTTCCCCTTTATCTGTCCTTCCCCTTTATCTGTCCTTCCCCTTTATCTGTCCTTCCCCTTTATCAGTCCTTCCCCTTTATCAGTCCTTCCCCTTCTTCTGTCCTTCCCCTTCTTTTGTCCTTCCCCTTCATCTGTCCTTCCCCTTCTTCTGTCCTTCCCCTTCATCTGTCCTTCCCCTTTATCTGTCCTTCCCCTTTATCTGTCCTTCCCCTTTATCAGTCCTTCCCCTTTATCAGTCCTTCCCCTTCTTCTGTCCTTCCCCTTCTTTTGTCCTTCCCCTTCATCTGTCCTTCCCCTTCATCTGTCCTTCCCCTTTATCTGTCCTTCCCCTTCTTCTGTCCTTCCCCTTCTTTTGTCCTTCCCCTTCTTTTGTCCTTCCCCTTCATCTGTCCTTCCCCTTCATCTGTCCTTCCCCTTTATCAGTCCTTCCCCTTTATCAGTCCTTCCTTTTCTTCTGTCCTTCCCCTTCTTTTGTCCTTCCCCTTCATCTGTCCTTCCCCTTCTTCTGTCCTTCCCCTTTATCTGTCCTTCCCCTTCATCAGTCCTTCCCCTTTATCTGTCCTTCCCCTTTTTCAGTCCTTCCCCTTTATCAGTCCTTCCCCTTCTTCTGTCCTTCCCCTTCTTTTGTCCTTCCCCTTCTTTTGTCCTTCCCCTTCATCTGTCCTTCCCCTTCATCTGTCCTTCCCCTTCTTCTGTCCTTCCCCTTTATCTGTCCTTCCCCTTTTTCAGTCCTTCCCCTTTATCAGTCCTTCCCCTTCTTCTGTCCTTCCCCTTCTTCTGTCCTTCCCCTTCTTTTGTCCTTCCCCTTCATCTGTCCTTCCCCTTCTTCTGTCCTTCCCCTTTATCTGTCCTTCCCCTTCATCAGTCCTTCCCCTTTATCTGTCCTTCCCCTTTATCAGTCCTTCCCCTTTATCAGTCCTTCCCCTTCTTCTGTCCTTCCCCTTCTTTTGTCCTTCCCCTTCATCTGTCCTTCCCCTTCTTCTGTCCTTCCCCTTTATCTGTCCTTCCCCTTCATCAGTCCTTCCCCTTCATCAGTCCTTCCCCTTCATCAGTCCTTCTCCTTTATCAGTCCTTCCCCTTTATCAGTTCTTCCCCTTTATCAGTCCTTCCCCTTTATCAGTCCTTCCCCTTCATCTGTTCTTCCCCTTTATCTGTCCTTCCCCTTCATCAGTCCTTCCCCTTCATCTGTCCTTCCCCTTCATCTGTCCTTCCCCTTCATCAGTTCTTCCCCTTTATCAGTTCTTCCCCTTCATCTGTCCTTCTCCTTCATCTGTCCTTCCCCTTTATCAGTCCTTCCCCTTTATCAGTTCTTCCCCTTCATCTGTCCTTCTCCTTCATCTGTCCTTCCCCTTTATCAGTCCTTCCCCTTTATCAGTTCTTCCCCTTCATCTGTCCTTCTCCTTCATCTGTCCTTCCCCTTTATCAGTCATTCTCCTTTATCAGTCCTTCCCCTTCATCTGTCCTTCCCCTTCATCTGTCCTTCCCCTTTATCAGTCCTTCCCCTTTATCAGTTCTTCCCCTCATCTGTCCTTCCCCTTTATCTGTCCTTCCCCTTTATCTGTCCTTCCCCTTTATCTGTCCTTCCCCTTTATCTGTCCTTCCCCTTTATCTGTCCTTCCCCTTTATCTGTCCTTCCCCTTTATCTGTCCTTCCCCTTCATCAGTTCTTCCCCTTTATCAGTCCTTCCCCTTCATCAGTCCTTCTCCTTTATCAGTCCTTCCCCTTTATCAGTTCTTCCCCTTTATCAGTTCTTCCCCTTCATCTGTCCTTCCCCTTCATCTGTCCTTCCCCTTTATCTGTCCTTCACCTTTATCTGTCCTTCCCCTTTATCTGTCCTTCCCCTTTATCTGTCCTTCCCCTTTATCAGTCCTTACCCTTTATCTGTCCTTCCCCTTTATCTGTCCTTCCCCTTTATCTGTCCTTCCCCTTTATCTGTCCTTCCCCTTTATCTGTCCTTCCCCTTCATCAGTTCTTCCCCTTCATCTGTCCTTCCCCTTCATCTGTCCTTCCTCTTCATCTGTCCTTCCCCTTTATCTGTCCTTCCCCTTTATCAGTCCTTCCCCTTCTTCTGTCCTTCCCCTTCTTCTGTCCTTCCCCTTCTTTTGTCCTTCCCCTTCTTCTGTCCTTCCCCTTCATCTGTCCTTCCCCTTTATCTGTCCTTCCCCTTTATCTGTCCTTCCCCTTTATCTGTCCTTCCCCTTCATCAGTTCTTCCCCTTCATCTGTCCTTCCCCTTCATCTGTCCTTCCTCTTCATCTGTCCTTCCCCTTTATCTGTCCTTCCCCTTTATCAGTCCTTCCCCTTCTTCTGTCCTTCCCCTTCTTCTGTCCTTCCCCTTCTTTTGTCCTTCCCCTTCATCTGTCCTTCCCCTTCATCTGTCCTTCCCCTTTATCTGTCCTTCCCCTTTATCAGTCCTTCCCCTTTATCAGTCCTTCCGCTTCTTCTGTCCTTCCCCTTCTTTTGTCCTTCCCCTTCATCTGTCCTTCCCCTTCATCTGTCCTTCCCCTTTATCAGTCCTTCCCCTTTATCAGTCCTTCCGCTTCTTCTGTCCTTCCCCTTCATCAGTCCTTCCCCTTCATCTGTCCTTCCCCTTCATCTGTCCTTCCCCTTTATCAGTCCTTCCCCTTCATCAGTCCTTCCCCTTCATCAGTTCTTCCCCTTTATCTGTCCTTCCCCTTCATCTGTCCTTCCCCTTTATCAGTCCTTCCCCTTCATCAGTTCTTCCCCTTTATCAGTCCTTCCCCTTCATCAGTCCTTCCCCTTTATCAGTCCTTCCCCTTCATCAGTCCTTCCCCTTCATCAGTCCTTCCCCTTCATCAGTCCTTCCCCTTCATCAGTCCTTCCCCTTCATCAGTCCTTCCCCTTCATCAGTCCTTCCCCTTCATCAGTCCTTCCCCTTTATCAGTTCTTCCCCTTCATCTGTCCTTCTCCTTCATCTGTCCTTCCCCTTTATCAGTCCTTCCCCTTTATCAGTCCTTCCCCTTTATCTGTCCTTCCCCTTTATCTGTCCTTCCCCTTTATCTGTCCTTCCCCTTTATCTGTCCTTCCCCTTTATCAGTCCTTACCCTTTATCAGTCCTTACCCTTTATCAGTCCTTCCCCTTCTTCTGTCCTTCCCCTTCTTCTGTCCTTCCCCTTCTTCTGTCCTTCCCCTTCATCTGTCCTTCCCCTTCATCAGTCCTTCCCCTTCATCTGTCCTTCCCCTTTATCTGTCCTTCCCCTTTATCTGTCCTTCCCCTTTATCTGTCCTTCCCCTTTATCAGTCCTTCCCTTTTATCAGTCCTTCCCCTTCTTCTGTCCTTCCCCTTCTTTTGTCCTTCCCCTTCATCTGTCCTTCCCCTTCTTCTGTCCTTCCCCTTCATCTGTCCTTCCCCTTTATCTGTCCTTCCCCTTTATCAGTCCTTCCCCTTCATCTGTCCTTCCCCTTTATCTGTCCTTCCCCTTCATCAGTCCTTCCCCTTCATCTGTCCTTCCCCTTTATCTGTCCTTCCCCTTTATCTGTCCTTCCCCTTTATCTGTCCTTCCCCTTTATCAGTCCTTCCCCTTCATCTGTCCTTCCCCTTTATCTGTCCTTCCCCTTCATCAGTCCTTCCCCTTCATCTGTCCTTCCCCTTCATCTGTCCTTCCCCTTTATCAGTTCTTCCCCTTTATCAGTCCTTCCCCTTTATCAGTCCTTCCCCTTCATCTGTCCTTCCCCTTTATCTGTCCTTCCCCTTCATCAGTCCTTCCCCTTCATCAGTCCTTCCCCTTTATCAGTCCTTCCGCTTCTTCTGTCCTTCCCCTTCTTTTGTCCTTCCCCTTCATCTGTCCTTCCCCTTCTTCTGTCCTTCCCCTTTATCTGTCCTTCCCCTTCATCAGTCCTTCCCCTTTATCTGTCCTT
The DNA here is from genome assembly GCF_032444005.1 of Ranitomeya imitator. Taxonomy (NCBI): domain Eukaryota; kingdom Metazoa; phylum Chordata; class Amphibia; order Anura; family Dendrobatidae; genus Ranitomeya; species Ranitomeya imitator. Next base: position 834,390,876 of record NC_091284.1, on the reverse strand, counting down.
CCCCTTTATCAGTCCTTCCCCTTTATCAGTCCTTCCCCTTCTTCTGTCCTTCCCCTTCTTTTGTCCTTCCCCTTCATCTGTCCTTCCCCTTCTTCTGTCCTTCCCCTTTATCTGTCCTTCCCCTTTATCTGTCCTTCCCCTTCATCAGTCCTTCTCCTTTATCAGTCCTTCCCCTTTATCAGTTCTTCCCCTTTATCAGTCCTTCCCCTTTATCAGTCCTTCCCCTTTATCAGTCCTTCCCCTTTATCAGTTCTTCCCCTTTATCAGTCCTTCCCCTTTATCAGTCCTTCCCCTTCATCTGTCCTTCCCCTTTATCTGTCCTTCCCCTTCATCAGTCCTTCCCCTTCATCTGTCCTTCCCCTTTATCTGTCCTTCCCCTTTATCTGTCCTTCCCCTTTATCTGTCATTCCCCTTCATCAGTTCTTCCCCTTCATCAGTCCTTCCCCTTCATCAGTCCTTCCCCTTCATCAGTCCTTCCCCTTTATCAGTCCTTCCCCTTTATCAGTTCTTCCCCTTCATCTGTCCTTCTCCTTCATCTGTCCTTCCCCTTTATCAGTCCTTCCCCTTTATCAGTCCTTCCCCTTCATCTGTCCTTCCCCTTCATCTGTCCTTCCCCTTTATCAGTCCTTCCCCTTTATCAGTTCTTCCCCTTCATCTGTCCTTCTCCTTCATCTGTCCTTCCCCTTTATCAGTCCTTCCCCTTTATCAGTTCTTCCCCTTCATCTGTCCTTCTCCTTCATCTGTCCTTCCCCTTTATCAGTCCTTCTCCTTTATCAGTCCTTCCCCTTCATCTGTCCTTCCCCTTCATCTGTCCTTCCCCTTTATCAGTCCTTCCCCTTTATCAGTTCTTCCCCTCATCTGTCCTTCCCCTTTATCTGTCCTTCCCCTTTATCTGTCCTTCCCCTTTATCTGTCCTTCCCCTTTATCTGTCCTTCCCCTTTATCTGTCCTTCCCCTTTATCTGTCCTTCCCCTTTCAGTCCTTACCCTTTATCAGTCCTTCCCCTTCTTCTGTCCTTCCCCTTCTTTTGTCCTTCCCCTTCATCTGTCCTTCCCCTTCATCTGTCCTTCCCCTTTATCTGTCCTTCCCCTTCTTTTGTCCTTCCCCTTCATCAGTCCTTCCCCTTCTTCTGTCCTTCCCCTTCATCAGTCCTTCCCCTTTATCTGTTCTTCCCCTTCATCAGTCCTTCCCCTTTATCTGTCCTTCCCCTTCTTCTGTCCTTCCCCTTCTTCTGTCCTTCCCCTTTATCAGTCCTTCCCCTTTATCAGTCCTTCCCCTTTATCAGTCCTTACCCTTTATCAGTCCTTCCCCTTATCAGTTCTTCCCCTCATCTGTCCTTCCCCTTTATCAGTCCTTACCCTTTATCAGTCCTTACCCTTTATCAGTCCTTACCCTTTATCAGTCCTTCCCCTTATCAGTTCTTCCCCTCATCTGTCCTTCCCCTTTATCTGTCCTTCCCCTTTATCTGTCCTTCCCCTTTATCTGTCCTTCCCCTTTATCTGTCCTTCCCCTTTATCTGTCCTTCCCCTTTATCTGTCCTTCCCCTTTATCAGTCCTTCCCCTTTATCAGTCCTTCCCCTTCTTCTGTCCTTCCCCTTCTTCTGTCCTTCCCCTTCATCTGTCCTTCCCCTTCATCAGTCCTTCCTCTTCATCAGTCCTTCCCCTTTATCTGTCCTTCCCCTTTATCTGTCCTTCCCCTTTATCTGTCCTTCCCCTTTATCTGTCCTTCCCCTTTATCAGTCCTTCCCCTTTATCAGTCCTTCCCCTTCTTCTGTCCTTCCCCTTCTTTTGTCCTTCCCCTTCATCTGTCCTTCCCCTTCTTCTGTCCTTCCCCTTCATCTGTCCTTCCCCTTTATCTGTCCTTCCCCTTTATCTGTCCTTCCCCTTTATCAGTCCTTCCCCTTTATCAGTCCTTCCCCTTCTTCTGTCCTTCCCCTTCTTTTGTCCTTCCCCTTCATCTGTCCTTCCCCTTCATCTGTCCTTCCCCTTTATCTGTCCTTCCCCTTTATCTGTCCTTCCCCTTTATCAGTCCTTCCCCTTTATCAGTCCTTCCCCTTCTTCTGTCCTTCCCCTTCTTTTGTCCTTCCCCTTCATCTGTCCTTCCCCTTCTTCTGTCCTTCCCCTTTATCTGTCCTTCCCCTTCATCAGTCCTTCCCCTTTATCTGTCCTTCCCCTTTTTCAGTCCTTCCCCTTCTTCTGTCCTTCCCCTTCTTTTGTCCTTCCCCTTCATCTGTCCTTCCCCTTCTTCTGTCCTTCCCCTTTATCTGTCCTTCCCCTTTATCAGTCCTTCCCCTTTATCAGTCCTTCCCCTTCTTCTGTCCTTCCCCTTCTTTTGTCCTTCCCCTTCATCTGTCCTTCCCCTTCATCTGTCCTTCCCCTTTATCTGTCCTTCCCCTTTATCTGTCCTTCCCCTTTATCAGTCCTTCCCCTTTATCAGTCCTTCCCCTTCTTCTGTCCTTCCCCTTCTTTTGTCCTTCCCCTTCATCTGTCCTTCCCCTTCTTCTGTCCTTCCCCTTTATCTGTCCTTCCCCTTCATCAGTCCTTCCCCTTTATCTGTCCTTCCCCTTTATCAGTCCTTCCCCTTCTTCTGTCCTTCCCCTTCTTTTGTCCTTCCCCTTCATCTGTCCTTCCCCTTCTTCTGTCCTTCCCCTTTATCTGTCCTTCCCCTTCATCAGTCCTTCCCCTTTATCTGTCCTTCCCCTTTATCAGTCCTTCCCCTTTATCAGTCCTTCCCCTTCTTCTGTCCTTCCCCTTCTTTTGTCCTTCCCCTTCATCTGTCCTTCCCCTTCTTCTGTCCTTCCCCTTTATCTGTCCTTCCCCTTTATCAGTTCTTCCCCTCATCTGTCCTTCCCCTTTATCTGTCCTTCCCCTTTATCTGTCCTTCCCCTTTATCTGTCCTTCCCCTTTATCTGTCCTTCCCCTTTATCTGTCCTTCCCCTTTATCTGTCCTTCCCCTTTATCAGTCCTTCCCCTTCATCTGTCCTTCCCCTTCATCTGTCCTTCCCCTTTATCAGTCCTTCCCCTTTATCAGTTCTTCCCCTCATCTGTCCTTCCCCTTTATCTGTCCTTCCCCTTTATCTGTCCTTCCCCTTTATCTGTCCTTCCCCTTTATCTGTCCTTCCCCTTTATCTGTCCTTCCCCTTTATCTGTCCTTCCCCTTTATCTGTCCTTCCCCTTTATCAGTCCTTCCCCTTTATCAGTCCTTCCCCTTCTTCTGTCCTTCCCCTTCTTCTGTCCTTCCCCTTCTTCTGTCCTTCCCCTTCTTCTGTCCTTCCCCTTCTTCTGTCCTTCCCCTTTATCAGTCCTTCCCCTTTATCAGTCCTTCCCCTTCTTCTGTCCTTCCCCTTCTTTTGTCCTTCCCCTTCATCTGTCCTTCCCCTTCATCTGTCCTTCCCCTTTATCTGTCCTTCCCCTTCTTTTGTCCTTCCCCTTCATCAGTCCTTCCCCTTCTTCTGTCCTTCCCCTTCATCAGTCCTTCCCCTTTATCTGTTCTTCCCCTTCATCAGTCCTTCCCCTTTATCTGTCCTTCCCCTTCTTCTGTCCTTCCCCTTCTTCTGTCCTTCCCCTTTATCAGTCCTTCCCCTTTATCAGTCCTTCCCCTTTATCAGTCCTTACCCTTTATCAGTCCTTCCCCTTATCAGTTCTTCCCCTCATCTGTCCTTCCCCTTTATCAGTCCTTACCCTTTATCAGTCCTTACCCTTTATCAGTCCTTACCCTTTATCAGTCCTTCCCCTTATCAGTTCTTCCCCTCATCTGTCCTTCCCCTTTATCTGTCCTTCCCCTTTATCTGTCCTTCCCCTTTATCTGTCCTTCCCCTTTATCTGTCCTTCCCCTTTATCTGTCCTTCCCCTTTATCTGTCCTTCCCCTTTATCAGTCCTTCCCCTTTATCAGTCCTTCCCCTTCTTCTGTCCTTCCCCTTCTTCTGTCCTTCCCCTTCATCTGTCCTTCCCCTTCATCAGTCCTTCCTCTTCATCAGTCCTTCCCCTTTATCTGTCCTTCCCCTTTATCTGTCCTTCCCCTTTATCTGTCCTTCCCCTTCTTCTGTCCTTCCCCTTCTTTTGTCCTTCCCCTTCATCTGTCCTTCCCCTTCTTCTGTCCTTCCCCTTCATCTGTCCTTCCCCTTTATCTGTCCTTCCCCTTTATCTGTCCTTCCCCTTTATCAGTCCTTCCCCTTTATCAGTCCTTCCCCTTCTTCTGTCCTTCCCCTTCTTTTGTCCTTCCCCTTCATCTGTCCTTCCCCTTCATCTGTCCTTCCCCTTTATCTGTCCTTCCCCTTTATCTGTCCTTCCCCTTTTTCAGTCCTTCCCCTTTATCAGTCCTTCCCCTTCTTCTGTCCTTCCCCTTCTTTTGTCCTTCCCCTTCATCTGTCCTTCCCCTTCTTCTGTCCTTCCCCTTTATCTGTCCTTCCCCTTCATCAGTCCTTCCCCTTTATCTGTCCTTCCCCTTTATCAGTCCTTCCCCTTTATCAGTCCTTCCCCTTCTTCTGTCCTTCCCCTTCTTTTGTCCTTCCCCTTCATCTGTCCTTCCCCTTCTTCTGTCCTTCCCCTTTATCTGTCCTTCCCCTTTATCAGTTCTTCCCCTCATCTGTCCTTCCCCTTTATCTGTCCTTCCCCTTTATCTGTCCTTCCCCTTTATCTGTCCTTCCCCTTTATCTGTCCTTCCCCTTTATCTGTCCTTCCCCTTTATCTGTCCTTCCCCTTTATCAGTCCTTCCCCTTCATCTGTCCTTCCCCTTCATCTGTCCTTCCCCTTTATCAGTCCTTCCCCTTTATCAGTTCTTCCCCTCATCTGTCCTTCCCCTTTATCTGTCCTTCCCCTTTATCTGTCCTTCCCCTTCTTCTGTCCTTCCCCTTTATCTGTCCTTCCCCTTTATCAGTCCTTCCCCTTTATCTGTCCTTCCCCTTTATCAGTCCTTCCCCTTCTTCTGTCCTTCCCCTTTATCTGTCCTTCCCCTTTATCAGTCCTTCCCCTTTATCTGTCCTTCCCCTTTATCAGTCCTTCCCCTTCATCTGTCCTTCCCCTTTATCAGTCCTTCCCCTTTATCAGTCCTTCCCCTTTATCAGTTCTTCCCCTTTATCAGTCCTTCCCCTTCTTCTGTCCTTCCCCTTTATCGGTCCTTCCCCTTTATCTGTCCTTCCCCTTCATCTGTCCTTCCCCTTTATCAGTCCTTCCCCTTTATCAGTCCTTCCCCTTTATCAGTCCTTCCCCTTTATCTGTCCTTCCCCTTTATCTGTCCTTCCCCTTTATCAGTCCTTCCCCTTCATCTGTCCTTCCCCTTTATCAGTCCTTCCCCTTTATCTGTCCTTCCCCTTTATCAGTCCTTCCCCTTTATCAGTTCTTCCCCTTTATCAGTCCTTCCCCTTCTTCTGTCCTTCCCCTTTATCGGTCCTTCCCCTTTATCTGTCCTTCCCCTTTATCAGTCCTTCCCCTTTATCAGTCCTTCCCCTTTATCTGTCCTTCCCCTTTATCTGTCCTTCCCCTTTATCTGTCCTTCCCCTTTATCTGTCCTTCCCCTTTATCAGTCCTTCCCCTTCATCTGTCCTTCCCCTTTATCAGTCCTTCCCCTTTATCTGTCCTTCCCCTTTATCTGTCCTTCCCCTTTATCAGTCCTTCCCCTTCATCTGTCCTTCCCCTTTATCAGTCCTTCCCCTTTATCAGTCCTTCCCCTTTATCTGTCCTTCCCCTTTATCAGTCCTTCCCCTTCATCTGTCCTTCCCCTTTATCTGTCCTTCCCCTTTATCTGTCCTTCCCCTTTATCTGTCCTTCCCCTTTATCAGTTCTTCCCCTTCATCTGTCCTTCCCCTTTATCAGTTCTTCTTCTTCATCTGTCCTTCCCCTTTATCTGTCCTTCCCCTTTATCTGTCCTTCCCCTTTATCTGTCCTTCCCCTTTATCAGTTCTTCCCCTTCATCTGTCCTTCCCCTTTATCAGTCCTTCCCCTTTATCTGTCCTTCCCCTTTATCAGTCCTTCCCCTTCATCTGTCCTTCCCCTTTATCTGTCCTTCCCCTTTATCTGTCCTTCCCCTTTATCTGTCCTTCCCCTTTATCAGTTCTTCCCCTTCATCTGTCCTTCCCCTTTATCAGTCCTTCCCCTTTATCTGTCCTTCCCCTTTATCAGTCCTTCCCCTTCATCTGTCCTTCCCCTTTATCTGTCCTTCCCCTTTATCAGTCCTTCCCCTTTATCTGTCCTTCCCCTTTATCAGTCCTTCCCCTTCATCTGTCCTTCCCCTTTATCTGTCCTTCCCCTTTATCTGTCCTTCCCCTTTATCTGTCCTTCCCCTTTATCAGTTCTTCCCCTTCATCTGTCCTTCCCCTTTATCAGTTCTTCTTCTTCATCTGTCCTTCCCCTTTATCAGTTCTTCCCCTTCATCTGTCCTTCCCCTTTATCAGTTCTTCCCCTTTATCTGTCCTTCCCCTTTATCAGTCCTTCCCCTTCATCTGTCCTTCCCCTTTATCTGTCCTTCCCCTTTATCTGTCCTTCCCCTTTATCAGTTCTTCCCCTTCATCTGTCCTTCCCCTTTATCAGTTCTTCCCCTTCATCTGTCCTTCCCCTTTATCAGTCCTTCCCCTTCATCTGTCCTTCCCCTTTATCAGTTCTTCCCCTTTATCTGTCTTTCCCCTTTCAGTCCTTCCCCTTTTATCTGTCCTTCCCCTTTAGGCCGTGGCGTGGCTTTGTGGGGCTGCATCGTGGCTTTGAGGGGCTGCGTCGTGGCTTTGTGGGGCTGCGTCTCACCACCTTACTCCCCTCCTCGCAGGTATGACAGCGCCTTCGAGATTTACACCAAGTCCGAGAGACTCTATCTGTTTGCTGCAGAGACCGCGGAGGAAGCCGGAGAATGGGTCAAGTCCATCACTAAGGTAGCCATCTCTTGCTGCATACATTTTCAGGGAAGCTTCCCCTTTAAGGCTTTTTAGGGAATTGCTTAAATAGTAACTACCCCACAAAAACACCCCGCCCCATGATTGATTTATTTTATTTATTTGTATTAATTTTTTTAGTGTTTTCTGCCTCTGAAGGCCGAGGAGCTTCTAAGTTATGATTTTGACCGGATCGGGCAGCTGCAGTTTAAAGTAGGGAGGAGCCTGGAGCGGTCGCGGGTGGGCTGGTTCTCCCTCTGTAAGACCTATCTGTACACCTACATGGAGGACGGCGAGACCGTGGAGGTCACTAACCTAAAGAAGCTCTCCGAGCTGTGTATGTTGGGGTAACATGGCGGCACACCCAGAAAAGTGCCAATAGGTTGTATACTGAGTGCAGGTGACAGGTGAGGTGGTCGGTGACGGGTGAGGAGGTTGGTGACAGGTGAGGCGGTTGGTGCAGGTGGGGCGGTTGGTGACGGTGAGGCAGTTGGTGCAGGTGAGGTTGTTGGTGACAGGTGAGGTGGTTGGTGACAGGTGAGGTTGTTGGTGCAGGTGAGGTGGTTGGTGACAGGTGAGGCGGTTGGTGACAGGTGAGGCGGTTGGTGCAGGTGAAGCGGTTGGTGCAGGTGAGGCGGTTGGTGACGGTGAGGCGGTTGGTGCAGGTGAGGCTGTTGGTGACAGGTGAGGTGGTTGGTGACAGGTGAGGTGGTTGGTGACAGGTGAGGCGGTTGGTGACAGGTGAGGCGGTTGGTGACAGGTGAGGCGGTTGGTGACAGGTGAGGCGGTTGGTGACAGGTGAGGCGGTTGGTGACAGGTGAGGCGGTTGGTGACAGGTGAGGCGGTTGGTGACAGGTGAGGCGGTTGGTGACAGGTGAGGTGGTTGGTGACAGGTGAGGTTGTTGGTGCAGGTGAGGTGGTTGGTGACAGGTGAGGCGGTTGGTGACGGCGAGGTGGTTGGTGCAGATGAGGCGGTTGGTGACGGTGAGGCGGTTGTGCAGGTGAGGCGTTTGGTGACAGGTGAGGTGGTTGGTGCAGGTGAGGCGGTTGGTGCAAGTGAGGAGGTTGGTGCAGGTGAGGCGGTTGGTGACAGGTGAGGTGGTTGGTGCAGGTGAGGCGGTTGGTGACAGTATATACAGTCCCACAATGCACCAGTGAATCTATGTAAACTGTATACAGATAGATTTGCCGTCGCAGGATGACAGGAAGAGTTGTCAGAGGGAGAAGCACGAAGTGCACACAAGAAGTATGTGAGTTTTCTGGGATTTTGGACCCGTGGAAGCTTATATGGAGGACGGCGCAGGAGGTCAGGTTGTTCTGATTAGCAGCGTTCATTATTAATGTTGGTTCCTTGGTCTTTGCAGCCACTAAAGATAAAGACCTGGTCTTGGTGGAGCGGGGGAGGTAGGTGTCCGCGGGTCCCAGTGTGGAGAAGGCGCCGCTCGTCTCCTGCCGTCCCCCATTAATCTTCTGCACATTCTCCCCCGTAGGACCACCTACATCCTGGCAGAGCGGAAGCTGGACTTCTCCGGCTGGACCGCCGCCATCCACAAGGCGAGCAGCACCACCGGCAGCACTCTGTCCGACCAGCAGCTGACGGACGCCGACGTCCCCTGCATCGTGGAGAAATGCATCCACCACATCTCAAGTTTTGGTAAATGTGACCGGTTACAGGCGATGGCGGGGACTCCTGTGGTCGTCAGGTTTGGGAGGTCCGCTCGGTGGGGCTGCACATTATATTGGAGTGGCCGCCATTAGCATACATAATGAACTGACCTGTAAGGTTTCTGACCTCATCCTGTGGTCGCTCCTCAGGGGTGGGATCTGAAGGGATCTACAGGAAGAGTGGGCAGAACTCCAAGATCACCAGTCTGCTGGATGCGCTGAAGAAGGACGCGCGCAGCGTGGTGCTGAAGGAGGATGAGCATGTGGACAACGTGACGGACGCCCTCAAGAGGTTCTTCAGAGGCGTCGGGGAGGGATTGTTCGCAGAGCATTGTTTGCAGTGGCTGCATGTCACAGGTGAGGGTCACTAAAAGAAGAAGTGACCACCGCTGCGACTCTGCCCCCAGTGGACAAGAAGGAAACGGTTATGCTCCATGTCTCGTCTCCTCCAGGTATAGAAGCTGAAAACGAGAGAATCCGCAGGTACCAGGAGCTGCTGGAGATGCTGCCGCCCGTCAACCGTGCGACACTGAAAGCCTTAATTGGCCACCTGTATTGGTGAGTGTGGTGGTGACGTGTCCCGATGTGATCAGTGATGTCTCGCGCGCTGGCTGATTTGTACTCGGGCTGTCCCGCGCGCTCTGGTCTGTCCCGCGCGCTCTGGTCTGTCCCGCGCGCTCTGGTCTGTCCCGCGCGCTCTGGTCTGTCCCGCGGGCTCTGGTCTGTCCCGCGGGCTCTGGTCTGTCGCACGGGCTCTGGTCTGTCGCGCGGGCTCTGGTCTGTCGCGCGGGCTCTGGTCTGTCGCGCGGACTCTGGTCTGTCCCGCGCGTTCTGGTCTGTCCCGCGCGCTCTGGTCTGTCCCGCGCGCTCTGGTCTGTCGCGCGGGCTCTGGTCTGTCGCGCGGGCTCTGGTCTGTCGCGCGGGCTCTGGTCTGTCCCGCGGGCTCTGGTCTGTCGCGCGGGCTCTGGTCTGTCCCGCGGGCTCTGGTCTGTCGCGCGGGCTCTGGTCTGTCTCGCGGGCTCTGGTCTGTCGCGCGGGCTCTGGTCTGTCCCCCTGTCACGTCTCTTTCTTGCAGCATCCAGCACTTCTCCGACATCAATCAGATGAACGTTCACAACTTGGCCATTGTGTTTGGCCCCACGCTCTTCCAGACAGACGGACAGAACTACAAGCCGGGCCGGGTGGTGGAGGACCTGATCAACTTCTTCATGCCCATATTCGGTGTATGTATAAAGGGTTAAAGGGAATCTGTCAGGGGGATTGATCCTCCTGAGTCGTCTATATGGGCATGTAGGTCACAGAAAGCTGAAGACAATTGATAGCTGATATCTTATTTCAGAGAAATCCACATTTTTCTTAATATGTAATTGAGCTGTTAAGATCTATGGGCCGGACATAGATCTCCTGAGACTCCACCTCCAGAGCTTATTATAAATGACAGGAGGAGTTAATGCATTGGTGCCAATATAGTCAGAGAGCGTCGCACCAGGCACCAACATAGCTCCCAGGTGACTTGATTGTCCCAACCTGGGTTTTCCAAATATCTTTGAGGGTTCAGTGATGTTCAATGGAGAAGATCTGTATTCCTTCAGTTGGCGCCCTGGTTCCTTGGCTACTGGCCTGTAGACTCTCTCTCGAGAAGGAGACAGGTCCCTTTTATACCCACAGCTGTCAGTCTGCGTCTTTGTGCTCCAATGGTTGTAGAATAATAAGCTGCCGGGACTGATACATACAAGTCAACCTACAACGATTCAATGTACAGGCTCTTATGAACGATGGCTCATGTCCCTTGCCTCCAAAATAATACATCTGTCATAATTAAGAATAAATGCTGTGTAGTCACAAGATGTTATGTTATGTCTTGCGGGTAGATGGGATGTTATTATGTCTGGGGTTAGAGGGGATGTTATTATGTCTGGGCGTACAGGGGATGTTATTATGTCTGGGGGTAGAGGGGATGTTATGTCTGGGGGTAGAGGGAATGTTATGTCTGGGGGTAGAGGGAATGTTATGTCTGGGGGTAGAGGGGATGTTATGTCTGGGGGTTGAGGTGTTGTTGTTATGTCTGGGGGTAAAGGGGATGTCATTATTTCTGGGGGTAGAGGGGATGTTGTTATGTCTGGGAGTAGAGGGGATGTTATTATGTCTGGAGGTAGAGGGGATGTTGTTATGTCTGGGAGTAGAGGGGATGTTATGTCTGGGGGTAGAGGGGATGTTGTTATGTCTGGGAGTAGAGGGGATGTTATGTCTGGGGGTAGAGGGGATGTTGTTATGTCTGGGGGTAGAGGGGATGTTATGTCTGGAGGTAGAGGGGATGTTGTTATGTCTGGGAGTAGAGGGGATGTTATTATGTCTGGAGGTAGAGGGGATGTTATTATGTCTGGGGGTAGAGGGGATGTTATTATGTCTGGGAGTAGAGGGGATGTTATTATGTCTGGAGGTAGAGGGGATGTTATGTCTGGAGGTAGAGGGGATGTTATTATGTCTGAGAGTAGAGGGGATGTTATTATGTCTGGAGGTAGAGGGGATGTTGTTAAGTCTGGGGGTAGAGGGGATGTTATGTCTGAGGTAGAGGGGATGTTATGTCTGGGGGTAGAGGGGATGTTATTATGTCTGGAGGTAGAGGGGATGTTATTATGTCTGGAGGTAGAGGGGATGTTATTATGTCTGGGGGTAGAGGGGATGTTATTATGTCTGGGGGTAGAGGGGATGTTATTATGTCTGGAGGTAGAGGGGATGTTATTATGTCTGGGGGTAGAGGGGATGTTATGTCTGGAGGTAAAGGGGATGTTATTATGTCTGGGGTAGAGGGGATGTTGTTATGTCTGGGGGTAGAGGGGATATTATTCTGTCTGGGGTTAGAGGGGATGTTATGTCTGGAAGTAGAGGGCATGTTATTATTTCTGGGGGTAGAGGGGATGTTATTATGTCTGGGGTTAGAGGGGATGTTATTATGTCTAGAGGTAGAGGGGATGTTATGTCTGGGGGTAGAGGGGATGTTATGTCTGGGGGTAGAGGGAATGTTATGTCTGGGGGTAGAGGGGATGTTATATCTGGGGGTAGAGGGGATGTTATGTCTGGGGGTTGAGGTGTTGTTGTTATGTCTGGGGTAGAGGGGATGTCATTATTTCTGGGGGTAGAGGGGATGTTGTTATGTCTGGGAGTAGAGGGGATGTTATTATGTCTGGAGGTAGAGGGGATGTTATTATGTCTGGGAGTAGAGGGGATGTTATGTCTGGGGGTAGAGGGGATGTTATTATGTCTGGGGGTAGAGGGGATGTTGTTATGTCTGGGGGTAGAGGGGATGTTATTATGTCTGGAGATAGAGGGGATGTTATGTCTGGGGGTAGAGGGGATGTTATGTCTGGAGGTAGAGGGGATGTTATTATGTCTGGGGGTAGAGGGGTTGTTATGTCTGGAGGTAGAGGGGATGTTATTATGTCTGGGGGTAGAGGGGATGTTATGTCTGGGGGTAGAGGGGATGTTATGTCTGGAGGTAGAGGGGATGTTATGTCTGGAGGTAGAGGGGATGTTATTATGTCTGGGGGTAGAGGGGATGTTATGTCTGGAGGTAGAGGGGATGTTATGTCTGGAGGTAGAGGGGATGTTATTATGTCTGGGGGTAGAGGGGATGTTATGTCTGGGGGTAGAGGGGATGTTATGTCTGGAGGTAGAGGGGATGTTATGTCTGGAGGTAGAGGGGATGTTATTATGTCTGGGGGTAGAGGGGTTGTTATGTCTGGAGGTAGAGGGGATGTTATTATGTCTGGGGGTAGAGGGGATGTTATGTCTGGGGTAGAGGGGATGTTATTATGTCTGGGGTAGAGGGGATGTTATGTCTGGAGGTAGAGGGGATGTTATGTCTGGAGGTAGAGGGGATGTTATTATGTCTGGGGGTAGAGGGGTTGTTATGTCTGGAGGTAGTGGGGATGTTATTATGTCTGGGGTAGAGGGGATGTTATGTCTGGGGGTAGAGGGGATGTTATGTCTGGGGGTAGAGGGGATGTTATTATGTCTGGGGGTAGAGGGGATGTTATGTCTGGGGGTAGAGGGGATGTTATTATGTCTGGAGGTAGAGGGGATGTTATTATGTCTGGGGGTAGAGGGGTTGTTATGTCTGGAGGTAGAGGGGATGTTATTATGTCTGGGGGTAGAGGGGATGTTATGTCTGGGGGTAGAGGGGATGTTATGTCTGGGGTAGAGGGGATGTTATGTCTGGAGGTAGTGGGGATGTTATTATGTCTGGGGTAGAGGGGATGTTATTATGTCTGGGTGTAGAGGGGATGTTATTATGTCTGGGGTAGAGGGGATGTTATGTCTGGAGGTAGAGGGGATGTTATTATGTCTGGGGGTAGAGGGGTTGTTATGTCTGGAGGTAGTGGGGATGTTATTATGTCTGGGGTAGAGGGGATGTTATGTCTGGGGGTAGAGGGGTTGTTATGTCTGGGGGTAGAGGGGATGTTATTATGTCTGGGGGTAGAGGGGATGTTATGTCTGGGGGTAGAGGGGATGTTATTATGTCTGGAGGTAGAGGGGATGTTATTATGTCTGGGGGTAGAGGGGTTGTTATGTCTGGAGGTAGAGGGGATGTTATTATGTCTGGGGGTAGAGGGGATGTTATGTCTGGGGGTAGAGGGGATGTTATGTCTGGGGTAGAGGGGATGTTATGTCTGGAGGTAGTGGGGATGTTATTATGTCTGGGGTAGAGGGGATGTTATTATGTCTGGGTGTAGAGGGGATGTTATTATGTCTGGGGTAGAGGGGATGTTATGTCTGGAGGTAGAGGGGATGTTATTATGTCTGGGGGTAGAGGGGTTGTTATGTCTGGAGGTAGTGGGGATGTTATTATGTCTGGGGTAGAGGGGATGTTATGTCTGGGGGTAGAGGGGTTGTTATGTCTGGGGGTAGAGGGGATGTTATTATGTCTGGGGGTAGAGGGGATGTTATGTCTGGGGGTAGAGGGGATGTTATTATGTCTGGAGGTAGAGGGGATGTTATGTCTGGGTGTAGAGGGGATGTTATGTCTGGGGGTAGAGAGGATGTTATGTCTGGGAGTGGAGGGGATGTTATTATGTCTGGGGGTAGAGGGGATGTTATTATGTCTGGGGGTAGAGGGGATGTTATTATGTCTGGGTGTAGAGGGGATGTTATGTCGGGGTAGAGGGGATGTTATTATGTCTTTTATTATGGAAAATACATAAATCGTGATTTTTTTTTTCCTTTTTCTTTGCTTATTGTTCTGCTTGGGGTTGTCACTAGTGATGAGCGAGTGTACTCGCTTCTCGGGTTTTCCAGAGCACGCTCGGGTGGTCTCCGAGTATTTGTTAGTGTTCGGAGATTTCGTTTTCATCACCACAGCTGAATGATTTACAGCTACTGGCCAGCCTGAGTACATGTGGGGACTGCCTGGTTGCTAAATCATTCAGCAGCCGCTATGAAAACGAATTCTCCGAGCACTAACAATTACTCGGAGACCACCCGAGCGTGCTCTGGAAAACCCGAGTAACGAGCATACTCGCTCATCACTAGTTGTCACCTGCTGTCGTCACTTACTGAACTTTTTTGCATTTCTCCTTCTAGATGGACATTATGGAGATTCAGAAGCAGCTCGACATCACGACCACCATCATGAAAATGCGCAATGAAAACCAGATGGGACGGCGGGTGAGACCGCGGCAGATGCTACCGGACGCCAATTATTGTAATCCTGACATCACTACAGCATTATAATCATTACTTATTTCATCTCTTAGCAGGGACAACATTTTATCTGCACCGTCTTCCTGATGGAGAAGAAAGCTGAGTGTGAACACAGCGTCCAAGTAAGTATTCACCTCCAGAGCTGAGTAGTAAAGTGCGGGACACCGCTGACTGGTAGTGTGCGGGCCGACTATGGCTGGTAATGTATGAGACGACTATGGCTGGTAACGTATGGGACGCCACTGACTGGTAAGTACGGGACGCCACTGACTGGTAACGTACGGAATGCCGCTGACTGGTAGTGTACGGGCCGACTATGGCTGGTAATGTATGAGATGACTATGACTGGTAACGTATGGGATGCCACTGACTGGTAATGTACGGGCCGACTATGGCTGGGAATGTATGAGACGACTATGGCTGGTAACGTACGGGATGTCGCTGACTGGTAATATACGGGATGCCGCTGACTGATAATGTATGGGACGACTATGACTGGTATCGTACGAAATGCCGCTGACTGGTAATATACGGGATGCCGCTGACTGGTAATGTATCGGACGCCACTGACTGGTAACGTATGGGACGCCACTGACTGGTAACGTATGGGACGCCACTGACTGGTAACGTATGGGACGCCACTGGCTGGTAACGTACAGGATGCCGCTGTCGGGTAATGTGAGGGACGACTATGGCTGGTAACGTACTGGATGCTGTTGACTGGTAATGTGAGGGACGACTATGACTGGTAATGTACAGGATGCCGCTGACTGGTAATGTGAGTGACGACTATTGCTGGTAACATATGGGATGCCGCTGACGGGTAATGTGAGGGACGACTATGGCTGGTAATGTACAGGATGCTGCTGACTGGTAATGTGAGGGACGACTATGACTGGTAACATATGGGATGCCGCTGATGGGTAATGTGAGGGACGACTATGGCTGGTAATGTACGGGACACCGTTGACTGGTAATGTACAGGATGCTGCTGACTGGTAATGTGAGGGACGACTATGGCTGGTAACGTATGGGATGCCGCTGACGGGTAATGTGAGTGACGACTATGGCTGGTAATGTGCGGGACGCTGCTGGCTGGTAATGTGCGGGACGCTGCTGGCTGGTAATGTGCGGGATGCCGCTGGCTGGTAATGTGTGGGGCGTCGCTGGCTGGTAACGTACGGGACGCCGCTGGCTGGTAATGTGCGGGACGCCGCTGGCTGGTAATGTGCGGGACGCTGCTGGCTGGTAATGTACAGGATGCCGCTGGCTGGTAATGTGCGGGACGCCGCTGGCTGGTAATGTGCAGGATGCCGCTGACTGGTAATGTACGGGATGCCGCTGGCTGGTAATGTGCGGGACGCCGCTGGCTGGTAATGAGCAGGATGCCGCTTACTGGAAATGAGCAGGATGCCGCTTACTGGTAATGTACAGGATGCCGCTGACTGGTAATGTACGGGATTCCGCTGGCTGGTAATGTGCGGGACGCCGCTGGCTGGTAATGTGCAGGATGCCGCTGACAGGTAATGTACAGGATGCCGCTGACTGGTAATGTGCCGGACTACGCTGGCTGGTAATGTGTGGGATGCCGCTGACTGGTAATGTGCCAGACTCGGCTGGCTGGTAATGTGCGGGACGCTGCTGGCTGGTAATGTGTAGGACGCCACTGGCTGGTAATGTGCAGGATGCCGCTGGCTGGTAATGTGAGGGACGCCGCTGGCTGGTAATGTGTGGGACGCCGCTGGCTGGTAATGTGTAGGACGCCGCTGGCTGGTAATGTGCGGGACGCTGCTGGCTGGTAATGTACAGGATGCCACTGGCTGGTAATGTGCGGGAAGCCGCTGGCTGGTAATGTGCAGGATGCCGCTGACTGGTAATGTACAGGATGCCGCTGACTGGTAATGTACAGGATGCCGCTGGCTGGTAATGTGCGGGACGCCGCTGGCTGGTAATGTGTAGGACGCCGCTGGCTGGTAATGTGCGGGACGCCGCTGGCTGGTAATGTGTAGGACGCCACTGGCTGGTAATGTGCCGGACTCCGCTGGCTGGTAATGTGCGGGATGCCGCTGACTGTTAATGTGCAGGATGCCGCTGACTGGTAATGTGCCGCACTCCGTTGGCTGGTAATGTGCGGGACGCCACTGGCTGGTAATGTGTGGGACGCCGCTGGCTGGTAATGTGCGGGACGCCGCTGGCTGGTAATGTGTAGGACGCCACTGGCTGGTAATGTGCCGGACTCCGCTGGCTGGTAATGTGCGGGATGCCGCTGACTGGTAATGTGCAGGATGCCGCTGACTGGTAATGTGCCGGACTCCGCTGGCTGGTAATGTGCGGGACGCCGCTGGCTGGTAATGTGCCGGACTCCGCTGGCTGGTAATGTGCGGGACGCCGCTGGCTGGTAATGTGTAGGACGCCACTGGCTGGTAATGTGCACGACACTGCTCATTAATATAATGGTTTGACTATTTAGCCCGGACTTTGATTTTCCAGATTGCTGTCACTATGACGGCGCAGGAATTAACTGAAACACTGCTGGAACGTCGAAATATCCAAGTAAAGGATGGAGATTACTGGATCTGCTCGGAAGTGGACAACTCAGGAGAATTAGGTGTGTTCCAGTGAACAGATCGGCCACTAGATGTCAGCACAAAACTCTACTCTGCAGATAAGCAAAGAACCTCACTTTACAGCTTGATGCAAAATGTATTTGTATGGAGCCAAGCAATCAACTGTTATCTGTACTGCTTGCATCCGCAGAGCGCCCCCTGCATTTCTCGGAGAAAGTGCTTCCCATCTTTCACTCTCAGGTCTCCAACAGCACCCACGTGATTGTGAAGAAAGACCCTCACATGGACGCCATGCTGTTCTATATCAGTGAGTAGTCGCCGACCAGATCCTGCGCTTCTGCCTCTGAGCGAGTTATTCATTGTGAAGACTAAACGCTCCTCCTTTCTCCAGAGAACCGGGTGGGAGATTCCAAGAACGGGATGATGAAGTTTCGAGAGGAAAGGAGTTTACTAGGATTCGTTCCTAATTTTCATGATCGATACTTTATGTTGAACAGTAGCGTTCTGCGAATGTACCGCGAAGTGAGGGTGAGTATAACGCAGCACCGCTAATCCCTGTGTAGTGTAATGGTGAGACTGATATCCGCATCATGAACCTTTCTATATACAGCGCAACGGGCACTGAGAATAAGTCTGCCCCTAACTACTATAATACTGCCCCTATGTGCAAGAATATAACTACTATAATACTACCCCCTATGTACAAGAATATAACTACTATAATACTGCCCCTAAGTGCAAGAATATAACTACTATAATACTGCTCCTATGTACAAGGATATAACTACTATAATACTGCTCCCTATGTACAAGAATATAACTACTATAATACTGCCCCTATGTACAAGAATATAACTACTATAATACTGCTCCCTATGTACAAGAATATAACTACTATAATACTGCTCCCTATGTACAAGAATATAACTACTATAATACTGCTCCCTATGTACAAGAATATAACTACTATAATACTGCTCCTATGTACAAGAATATTAACTACTATAACACTACCACTATGTACAAGAATATAACTACTATAATACTGCTCCTATGTACAAGAATATAACTACTATAATACTGCTCCTATGTACAAGAATATAACTACTATAATACTGCTCCTATGTACAAGAATATAACTACTATAATACTGCTCCCTATGTACAAGAATATAACTACTATAATACTGCTCCCTATGTAC
This sequence comes from Ranitomeya imitator, assembly GCF_032444005.1. Classification (NCBI taxonomy): domain Eukaryota; kingdom Metazoa; phylum Chordata; class Amphibia; order Anura; family Dendrobatidae; genus Ranitomeya; species Ranitomeya imitator. Next base: position 834,372,886 of record NC_091284.1, on the reverse strand, counting down.
AAGAATATAACTACTATAATACTGCTCCCTATGTACAAGAATATAACTACTATAATACTGCTCCTATGTACAAGAATATAACTGCTATAATACTGCTCCTATGTACAAGAATATAACTACTATAATACTGCTCCTATGTACAGAAAATAACTACTATAATACTGCTCCTATGTACAAGAATATTAACTACTATAACACTACCACTATGTACAAGAATATAACTGCTATAATACTGCTCCTATGTACAAGAATATAACTACTATAATACTGCTCCTATGTACAAGAATATAACTACCATAATACTGCTCCCTATGTACAAGAATATAACTACTATAATACTGTCCCTATGTACAGAAAATAACTACTATAATACTGCCCCTATGTACAAGAATATAACCACTATAATACTGCCCTCTATATACAAGAATATAACTACTATAATACTGCTCCTATGTACAGAAAATAACTACTATAATACTGTCCCTATGTACAGAAAATAACTACTATAATACTGCCCCTATGTACAAGAATATAGCTACTATAATACTGCCCCTATGTACAAGAATATAACTACTATAATACTGCTCCTATGTACAAGAATATAACTACTATAATACTGCCCCTATGTACAAGAATATATCTACTATAATACTGCCCCTATGTACAAGAATATAACTACTATAATACTGCTCCTATGTACAAGAATATATCTACTATAATACTGCCCCTATCTACAAGAATATATCTACTATAATACTGCCTCTATGTACAAGAATATAACTACTATTATACTGCCCCTATGTACAGGAATATAACTACTATAATACTGCACCTATGTACAAGAATATAACTACTATAATACTGCTCCTATGTACAAGAATATAGCTACTATAATACTGCCCCCTATGTACAAGAATATAACTACTGTAATACTGCTCCTATATACAAGAATATAACTAATGTAATACTGCTCCTATGTACAAGAATATAACTACTATAATACTGCCTCTATGTACAGGAATATATCTACTATAATACTGCCCCTTTGTACAAGAATATAGCTACTATAATACTGCCCCCTATGTACAAGAATATAACTACTATAATACTGCCCCAATTTACAAGAAAATAACTACTATAATACTGCTCCTATGTACAGGAATATAACTACTATAATACTGCTCCTATGTACAAGAATATATCTACTATTATACTGCCCCTATCTACAAGAATATAACTACTATAATACTGCCTCTATGTACAAGAATATAACTACTATAATACTGCCCCTATGTACAAGAATATAACTACTGTAATACTGCCCCTATGTACAAGAATATAACTACTATAATACTGCTCCTATGTACAAGAATATAACTACTATAATACTGCCCCTATGTACAAGAATATAACTACTATAATACTGCTCCTATGTACAGGAATATAACCACTATAATACTGCTCCCTATGTACAGGAATATAACCACTATAATACTGCCCATATATACGAGAATATAACTACTATAATACTGCTCCTATATACAAGAATATAACTACTGTAATACTGCTCCTATGTACAAGAATATAACTACTATAATACTGCCCCCTATGTACAAGAATATAACTTCTATAATACTGCCCCCTATGTACAAGAATATAACTACTATAATACTGCCCCTATGTGCAAGAATATAACTACTATAATACTGCCCCTATGTACAAGAATATAACTACTATAATACTGCTCCTATGTACAAGAATATAGCTACTATAATACTGCCCCCTATGTACAAGAATATAACTACTGTAATACTGCTCCTATATACAAGAATATAACTAATGTAATACTGCTCCTATGTACAAGAATATAACTACTATAATACTGCCTCTATGTACAGGAATATATCTACTATAATACTGCCCCTTTGTACAAGAATATAGCTACTATAATACTGCCCCCTATGTACAAGAATATAACTACTATAATACTGCCCCTATGTACAAGAAAATAACTACTATAATACTGCTCCTATGTACAGGAATATAACTACTATAATACTGCTCCTATGTACAAGAATATATCTACTATTATACTGCCCCTATCTACAAGAATATAACTACTATAATACTGCCTCTATGTACAAGAATATAACTACTATAATACTGCCCCTATGTACAAGAATATAACTACTGTAATACTGCCCCTATGTACAAGAATATAACTACTATAATACTGCCCCTATGTACAAGAATATAACTACTATAATACTGCTCCTATGTACAAGAATATAACTACTATAATACTGCCCCTATGTACAAGAAAATAACTACTATAATACTGCTCCTATGTACAGGAATATAACCACTATAATACTGCTCCCTATGTACAGGAATATAACCACTATAATACTGCCCATATATACGAGAATATAACTACTATAATACTGCTCCTATATACAAGAATATAACTACTGTAATACTGCTCCTATGTACAAGAATATAACTACTATAATACTGCCCCCTATGTACAAGAATATAACTTCTATAATACTGCCCCCTATGTACAAGAATATAACTACTATAATACTGCCCCTATGTGCAAGAATATAACTACTATAATACTGCCCCTATGTACAAGAATATAACTACTATAATACTGCTCCTATGTACAAGAGTATAACTACTATAATACTGCCCGTATGTGCAAGAATATAACTAATATAATACTGCCCCTATGTACAAGAATATAACTTCTATTATACTGCCCCTATGTATAAGAATATAACTACTATAATACTGCCCCTATGTACAAGAATATAACTACTATAATACTGCCCCTATGTGCAAGAATATAACTACTATAATACTGCTCCCTATGTACAGGAATATAACCACTATAATACTGCCCATATATACGAGAATATAACTACTATAATACTGCTCCTATATACAAGAATATAACTACTGTAATACTGCTCCTATGTACAAGAATATAACTACTATAATACTGCCCCCTATGTACAAGAATATAACTTCTATAATACTGCCCCTATGTACAAGAATATAACTACTATAATACTGCCCCTATGTACAAGAATATAACTACTATAATACTGCTCCTATGTACAAGAATATATCTACTATAATACTGCCTCTATGTACAAGAATATAACTACTATAATACTGCTCCTATGTGCAAGAATATAACTACTATAATACTGCTCCTATGTACAAGAATATATCTACTATAATACTGCCTCTATGTACAAGAATATAACTACTGTAATACTGCCCCTATGTACAAGAATATAACTACTATAATACTGCCCCTATGTACAAGAATATAACTTCTATAATACTGCTCCTATGTACAAGAATATATCTACTATAATACTGCCTCTATGTACAAGAATATAACTACTATAATACTGCTCCTATGTACAAGAATATAACTACTGTAATACTGCTCCTTTGTACAAGAATATAACTACTATAATACTGCCCCCTATGTACAAGAATATAACTTCTATAATACTGCCCCCTATGTACAAGAATATAACTACTATAATACTGCCCCTATGTACAAGAATATAACTACTATAATACTGCTCCTATGTGCAGGAATATAACTACTATAATACTGCTCCCTATGTACAGGAATATAACCACTATAATACTGCCCATATATACAAGAATATAACTACTATAATACTGCCCCTATGTGCAAGAATATAACTACTATAATGCTGCTCCTATGTACAAGAATATAACTACTATAATACTGCCCCTATGTACAAGAATATAACTACTATAATACTGCCCCCTATGTACAAGAATATAACTACTATAATACTGCCCCTATGTACAAGAATATAACTACTATAATACTGCTCCTATGTACAAGAATATAATTACTATAATACTGCCCCTATGTACAGGAATATAACCACTATAATACTGCCCATATATACAAGAATATAACTACTATAATACTGCTCCCTATGTACAGGAATATAACCACTATAATACTGCCCATATATACGAGAATATAACTACTATAATACTGCTCCTATATACAAGAATATAACTACTGTAATACTGCTCCTATGTACAAGAATATAACTACTATAATACTGCCCCCTATGTACAAGAATATAACTTCTATAATACTGCCCCTATGTACAAGAATATAACTACTATAATACTGCCCCTATGTACAAGAATATAACTACTATAATACTGCTCCTATGTACAAGAATATATCTACTATAATACTGCCTCTATGTACAAGAATATAACTACTATAATACTGCTCCTATGTGCAAGAATATAACTACTATAATACTGCTCCTATGTACAAGAATATAACTACTATAATACTGCTCCTATGTACAAGAATATAACTACTATAATACTGCCCCTATGTACAAGAATATAACTACTATAATACTGCCTCTATGTACAAGAATATAACTACTGTAATACTGCCCCTATGTACAAGAATATAACTACTATAATACTGCCCCTATGTACAAGAATATAACTTCTATAATACTGCTCCTATGTACAAGAATATATCTACTATAATACTGCCTCTATGTACAAGAATATAACTACTATAATACTGCTCCTATGTGCAGGAATATAACTACTATAATACTGCTCCTATGTGCAGGAATATAACTACTATAATACTGCTCCCTATGTACAGGAATATAACCACTATAATACTGCCCATATATACAAGAATATAACTACTATAATACTGCCCCTATGTGCAAGAATATAACTACTATAATGCTGCTCCTATGTACAAGAATATAACTTCTATAATACTGCCCCCTATGTACAAGAATATAACTACTATAATACTGCCCCTATGTACAAGAATATAACTACTATAATACTGCTCCTATGTGCAGGAATATAACTACTATAATACTGCTCCCTATGTACAGGAATATAACCACTATAATACTGCCCATATATACAAGAATATAACTACTATAATACTGCCCCTATGTGCAAGAATATAACTACTATAATGCTGCTCCTATGTACAAGAATATAACTACTATAATACTGCCCCTATGTACAAGAATATAACTACTATAATACTGCCCCCTATGTACAAGAATATAACTACTATAATACTGCCCCTATGTACAAGAATATAACTACTATAATACTGCTCCTATGTACAAGAATATAATTACTATAATACTGCTCCTATGTACAAGAATATAACTACTATAATACTGCCCCTATGTACAAGAATATAACTACTATAATACTGCTCCTATGTACAAGAATATAATTACTATAATACTGCTCCTATGTACAAGAATATAACTATAAGAGGCCAAAGAGTGAATAGTATACTGGAAGTCTCCTATTACGGTGACATGAGGATATGTCCACTATGGACCGACAGCAATGGAGTGCCTGCAATGAGTGTAACATCCACTTACTGGTATAGAAGGTCCGAGTGGCTGTGGAGAGCAGTGGGGGTCCCAGACTAACGTCGGCTGATGTGCTGGGCTGCAATATGAGATAGCCGTAGAGTCCTGGGACCGGCTGTTTCCAGAACAGGCGCTGAACGCTGGGGCGTCTGGATAGGTAAGAACCGCCGACTCCTGGCGTGCCCCGGCCGGAAGCAACGCCGGAGCGATAGCGGTGTGTGGAGGGGGCGTGGCTAGGATCGTGACGTCACGGATAGGGCGGGCTTGGCAACAGGGGGAACCAATCCAACGCGTTTCGAAGGAGGTACCTCCTTCGAAACGCGTTGGATTGGTTCCCCCTGTTGCCAAGCCCGCCCTATCCGTGACGTCACGATCCTAGCCACGCCCCCTCCACACACCGCTATCGCTCCGGCGTTGCTTCCGGCCGGGGCACGCCAGGAGTCGGCGGTTCTTACCTATCCAGACGCCCCAGCGTTCAGCGCCTGTTCTGGAAACAGCCGGTCCCAGGACTCTACGGCTATCTCATATTGCAGCCCAGCACATCAGCCGACGTTAGTCTGGGACCCCCACTGCTCTCCACAGCCACTCGGACCTTCTATACCAGTAAGTGGATGTTACACTCATTGCAGGCACTCCATTGCTGTCGGTCCATAGTGGACATATCCTCATGTCACCGTAATAGGAGACTTCCAGTATACTATTCACTCTTTGGCCTCTTATACTTACTGTACTTAACTGTACGCCAGTGGTTCTGTCTAAGCCTCTGCATTCCACTTGGTTCATGAGCGCAGGTGGTTCATTAGTATATAGTTTTTTCTTTCAGACAGGGTATAGCACACACCCTGCCACCCCACCAGCAGCTCTGTCCTCTTCTCTCTCTCCCCCTCCCTCGTTTTTTCCCCTCATCCTCCTTTATTAGCCTATTCCCCTATTTCCTCCATCGTCCGTAGTGTACAGCGCCAGTGTTTATTACTTAGAATATAACTACTATAATACTGCCCTTATGTACAAGAATATACAGTGGGTCAAAAAAGTATTTAGTCAGTCAGCAATAGTGCAAGTTCCACCACTTAAAAAGATGAGAGGCGTCTGTAATTTACATCATAGGTAGACCTCAACTATGGGAGACAAACTGAGAAAAAAAAATCCAGAAAATCACATTGTCTGTTTTTTTAACATTTTATTTGCATATTATGGTGGAAAATAAGTATTTGGTCAGAAACAAAATTTCATCTCAATACTTTGTAATATATCCTTTGTTGCAATGACAGAGGTCAGACGTTTTCTGTAAGTCTTCACAAGGTTGCCACACACTGTTGTTGGTATGTTGGCCCATTCCTCCATGCAGATCTCCTCTAGAGCAGTGATGTTTTTGGCTTTTCGCTTGGCAACACGGACTTTCAACTCCCTCCAAAGGTTTTCTATAGGGTTGAGATCTGGAGACTGGCTAGGCCACTCCAGGACCTTGAAATGCTTCTTACGAAGCCACTCCTTCGTTGCCCTGGCGGTGTGCTTTGGATCATTGTCATGTTGAAAGACCCAGCCACGTTTGTTGTGAATTCTGTTGTCAAGCTCCCTCCTGTGGTCATGAATGGTACTTCGGCTGGTTCTGTCCATGGGCTTCCTCTGGTGGTTGTGAGTGGGGCTGCGGCTTCTGAGTTTCCTTCCACAGGTGACGAGGTTAATTCGTTAGCTGGCTGCTCTATTTAACTCCACTTAGATCATTGCTCCATGCCACCTGTCTATGTTCCAGTATTGGTCTAGTTCGCTCCTGGATCGTTCTTGTGACCTGTCTTCCCAGCAGAAGCTAAGTTCCTGCTTGTTTTTCTCTTGTTTGCTATTTTTCTGTCCAGCTTGCTATTTTGATTTTTGTCTTGCTTGCTGGAAGCTCTGGGACGCAGAGGGGCGCCTCCGCACCGTGAGTCGGTGAGGAGGGTCTTTTTGCGCCCTCTGCGTGGTCTTTTTGTAGTTTTTGTGCTGACCGCAAAGTTACCTTTCCTATCCTCTGTCTGTTCAGTAAGTCGGGCCTCTCTTTGCTAAATCTATTTCATCTCTGTGATTGTAATTTTCATCTTAACTCACAGTCATTATATGTGGGGGGCTGCCATTTCCTTTGGGGAATTTCTCTGAGGCAAGGTAGGCTTTATTTTTCTATCTTTAGGGCTAGCTAGTTCCTTAGGCTGTGACGAGTTGCATAGGGAGCGTTAGGAGCAATCCACGGCTATTTCTAATGTGTGTGATAGGATTAGGGATTGCGGTCAGCAGAGTTCCCACGTTCCAGAGCTCGTCCTTATTATCAGTAACTATCAGGTCATTCCGTGTGCTCTTAACCACCAGGTCCATTATTGTCCTAACCACCAGGTCACAACACACGTTTCATCTTCAATGCCCTTGCTGATGGAAGGAGGTTTGCACTCAAAATCTCACGATACATGGCCCCTTCATTCTTTCATGTACCCGGATCAGTCATCCTGGCCCCTTTGCAGAGAAACAGCCCCAAAGCATGATGTTTCCACCACCATGCTTTACAGTAGGTATGGTGTTTGATGGATGCAACTCAGTATTCTTTTTCCTCCAAACACGACAAGTTGTGTTTCTACCAAACAGTTCCAGTTTGGTTTCATCAGACCATAGGACATTCTCCCCAAACTCCTCTGGATCATCCAAATGCTCTCTAGCAAACTTCAGACGGGCCCGGACATGTACTGGCTTAAGCAGTGGGACACGTCTGGCACTGCAGGATCTGAGTCCATGGTGGCGTAGTGTGTTACTTATGGTAGTCCTTGTTACATTGGTCCCAGCTCTCTGCAGTTCATTCACTAGGTCCCCCCGCGTGGTTCTGGGATTTTTGCTCACCGTTCTTGTGATCATTCTGACCCCACGGGGTGGGATTTTGCGTGGAGCCCCAGATCGAGGGAGATTATCAGTGGTCTTGTATGTCTTCCATTTTCTAATTATTGCTCCCACTGTTGATTTCTTCACTCCAAGCTGGTTGGCTATTGCAGATTCAGTCTTCCCAGCCTGGTGCAGGGCTACAATTTTGTTTCTGGTGTCCTTCGACAGCTCTTTGGTCTTCACCATAGTGGAGTTTGGAGTCAGACTGTTTGAGGGTGTGGACAGGTGTCTTTTTATACTGATAACAAGTTTAAACAGGTGCCATTACTACAGGTAATGAGTGGAGGAAAGAGGAGCCTCTTAAAGAAGAAGTTACAGGTCTGTGGGAGCCAGAAATCTTGATTGTTTGTTTCTGACCAAATACTTATTTTCCACCATAATATGCAAATAAAATGATAAAAAAAACAGACAATGTGATTTTCTGGATTTTTTTTTCTCAGTTTGTCTCCCATAGTTGAGGTCTACCTATGATGTAAATTACAGACGCCTCTCATCTTTTTAAGTGGTGGAACTTGCACTATTGCTGACTGACTAAATACTTTTTTGCCCCACTGTAACTACTGTAATACTGCTCCTATGTACAAGAATATAACTACTATAATACTGCCCCTATGTACAAGAATATAACTACTATAATACTGCCCCTATGTACAAGAATATAACTCCTATAATACTGCCCCTATGTACAAGAATATAACTGCTATAATACTGCCCTTATGTACAAGAATATAACTGCTATAATACTGCCCCTATGTACAAGAATATAACTACTATAATACTGCCTCCTATGTACAAGAATATAACTACTATAATACGGGCCCTATGTACAGGAATATAACTACTATAATACTGCTCCTATGTACAAGAATATAACTACTATAATACTGCCCCTATGTACAAGAATATAACTACTATAATACTGCTCCTATGTACAAGAATATAACTACTATAATACTGCCCCTATGTACAAGAATATAACTACTATAATACTACCCCTATGTACAAGAATATAACTACTATAATACTGCCCCCTATGTACAAGAATATAACTACTATAATACTGCTCCTATGTACAAGAATATAACTACTATAATACTGCCCCTATGTACAGGAATATAACTACTATAATACTGCTCCTATGTACAAGAATATAACTACTATAATACTGCCCCTATGTACAAGAATATAACTACTATAATACTGCTCCTATGTACAAGAATATAACTACTATAATACTGCCCCTATGTACAGGAATATAACTACTATAATACTGCTCCTATGTACAAGAATATAACTACTATAATACTGCCCCTATGTACAAGAATATAACTACTATAATACTGCCCCTATGTACAAGAATATAACTACTATAATACTACCTCTATGTACAAGAATATAACTACTATAATACTGCCCCCTATGTACAAGAATATAACTACTATAATACTGCTCCTATGTACAAGAATATAACTACTATAATACTGCCCCTATGTACAAGAATATAACTACTATAATACTGCTCCTATGTACAAGAATATAACTACTATAATACTGCCCCTATGTACAAGAATATAACTGCTATAATACTGCCCCTATGTACAAGAATATAACTACTATAATACTGCTCCTATGTACAAGAATATAACTACTATAATACGGCCCCCTATGTACAAGAATATAACTACTATAATACTGCCCCTATGTACAAGAATATAACTACTATAATACTGCTCCTATGTACAAGAATATAACTACTATAATACTGCCCCTATGTACAAGAATATAATTACTATAATACTGCCCCTATGTACAAGAATATAACTACTATAATACTGTCCCCTATGTACAAGAATATAACTACTATAATACTGCACCTATGTACAAGAATATAACTAAAATCCGCACCGTGTGCACATAACCTAATTGCTCATTATTGAACCCGTTGTAGTCTGCAGAGCTTTGTGCTTGCTGCCTGCTGCGCTCATTAACCCCTTCTGTGCTGGGTCGGGCGTCCCGTCCATGTAGCTTTCCGCTTTCATGTCCGCGCCTTGTGTAACCGCCGTCCTTTATTAAGCAGAACACGAGGGAGCGCAGATTGTCCTCGGATAGCGGCAGTGAGGTGAGCGGTTTGTGGGGCCCCGCGGTGTTTGGCCCCTGCGGTGCCGGTGATGGATTCTCTCACTTCCGGTGTCAGGACCTGCACCAATCAATGGCTGTACATATTGGGAGTAGTAGTTGGGCTGACTCCGGTGATTTCTTGCTCCTTCCTTCTATTTATGCATTGAACTTTCCTTCACGTCCTGTGCTCCAGTCACAACCAGAGCTGCAGGAACAAGACTGAAGTGAGGCTCGTCTTGCAGCTTTGGTTGTTACTTCTGATTCACTTTCTCTCCACATTAGTTTTTTTGTGCTGCAGTCACCGGGTGTTTCTCTGCAGCTCTGGATGCCACCAGAGTAAAAGACAGGAAAGACTGAACATTACAAAAGGATTTGTAAAGCAAGGAATCCAAGTCTTAAAAATTGGGCTTCTATTTCTTTAAGAGTGGTCATAATTAAAGGGACGGTGTCCAGATTTTTGTAAATAAATAAGTTTTGCAACTTTCTAATTGACTTTGTGTAAAAAAAATATACCACAGACTGAAAAGCTGCTGTGACCTAGTAATCTCACAGCTGAGGGTTTGTCACAGTTGTATGTAGTCAGGACATGTCCCCCATCCAGTGTTAGGACAGGGGATCACTAGTGATTTTGGGAGTAACCCTTTAACCACAACAGCAGTGCAAATCTGGCTCCTGTGCAGACAGGTGATACATTGTTACAGGTGATACATTGTTACAGGTGATACATTGTTACAGGTGATACATTGTATCCTGGAACCTCACAGACGACTGGACACAATTGTAACAGATCTTCTGCTGTGATTGGTCATGGTGGGTTTACAGCATGTAACGTCCTGGTGATTCCGGTACAGTGTGTCGGTGCAGGTCAGTGGCTTCTGCCACATTCTGTCCATTCACTGACAGCAAGCAGAATCACAAAGTCTGTTAGAAAGTGGCGGAGGTAGTTATGTGCCGCAGCGACAGTCGCAGGCGGGAACGTCGCATTGTTTGGCTGCAGCACACGACTGCCTGCACCGCTGATTGTTGGCGTATAATGGGGGGATGGGAACAGATGAGAGAACATGGAGCAAGACATTAACTGACCCCCTTGTGCCGCAGAGTCACCGGCCGGAGAAGGAGTGGAGCATCAAGAACCTGACGGTGCATCTGGGCATCAGGACCAAGGTCCGAGCACCCACCAGGTACGAAGTGTTCCTCTGCAGAGCGTCGCTCCCTCTGCCTGCCGACTGATTCCACCGCTAGAGATCTGCACAACACTGCTCCTTCTACAGAATATCGCTCCTCTGGAGCTCTGCAGATGATTGCTCCCTCCATCCACTGATATATTGTGATAAGTCCTGCAGGATATTACTCCTCTGGAGCTCTGCAGATCATTGCTCCCTCTTGCCCATCATACATAGTGATAAGCTCTGCAGATCATTGTTCCCTCTTGCCCATCATACATAGTGATAAGCTCTGCAGATCATTGCTCCCTCTTGCCCATCATACATAGTGATAAGCTCTGCAGATCATTGCTCCCTCTTGCCCGTCATATATAGTGATAAGCTCTGCAGATCATTGCTCCCTCTTGCCCATCATACATAGTGATAAACTCTGCAGATCATTGCTCCCTCTTGTCCGTCATACATAGTGATAAGCTCTGCAGATCATTGCTCCCTCTTGCCCATCATACATAGTGATAAGCTCTGCAGATCATTGCTCCCTGTTGCCCATCATACATAGTGATAAGCTCTGCAGATCATTGCTCCCTCTTGCCCATCATACATAGTGATAAGCTCTGCAGATCATTGCTCCCTCTTGCCCATCATACATAGTGATAAGCTCTGCAGATCATTGATCCCTCTTGCCCATCATACATAGTGATAGGCTCTGCAGATCATTGCTCCCTCTTGCCCATCATACATAGTGATAAGCTCTGCAGATCATTGCTCCCTCTTGCCCATCATACATAGTGATAAGCTCTGCAGATCATTGATCCCTCTTGCCCATCATACATAGTGATAGGCTCTGCAGATCATTGATCCCTCTTGCCCATCATACATAGTGATAAGCTCTGCAGATCATTGCTCCCTCTTGCCCATCATACATAGTGATAAGCTCTGCAGATCATTGATCCCTCTTGCCCATCATACATAGTGATAAGCTCTGCAGATCATTGCTCCCTGTTGCCCATCATACATAGTGATAAGCTCTGCAGATCATTGATCCCTCTTGCCCATCATACATAGTGATAGGCTCTGCAGATCATTGATCCCTCTTGCCCATCATACATAGTGATAAGCTCTGCAGATCATTGCTCCCTCTTGCCCATCATACATAGTGATAAGCTCTGCAGATCATTGCTCCCTCTTGCCCATCATACATAGTGATAAGCTCTGCAGATCATTGATCCCTCTTGCCCATCATACATAGTGATAGGCTCTGCAGATCATTGCTCCCTCTTGCCCATCATACATAGTGATAAGCTCTGCAGATCATTGCTCCCTCTTGCCCATCATACATAGTGATAAGCTCTGCAGATCATTGCTCCCTCTTGCCCATCATACATAGTGATAAGCTCTGCAGATCATTGCTCCCTCTTGCCCATCATACATAGTGATAAGCTCTGCAGATCATTGCTCCCTGCAGGCCCCGGTGTCCCCGCTTTGTCCACCAGGTGGCGGCGTTCCTCCGCTCCTTGTTTGTCCTCGGTCAGGAGCTCAGATGTCCGTGGTTCTGTCTCCAGCGCAGCGGGATCCGCGCTCACCTGTGTCTGAGGACGGGCGGTCAGCGGTGCGAGTGGGCAGCACCCGCTCTGTGTCATGGAAACGCTGCCCGTTGCTAAGAAACGAGAGCCGGGCACTCTGGTTAACCCTTCGCATTCTCCGCAGCTCATTACTGAGGTATTAAAGGGTCTGACAGCCCCCACCCCGCAGTTATGGTAAAGCGGGAAATGATCGCTGCAAATGGAGCATACCGCCACCACGAAACGGGCTCTTCCTTTATTCCGCGCTCCCATGGTAACCGGCGCCGCTGAGACGTCTCCATTTCTGTAAGATGCAGATTCTGTAGTGATCTGTGCCCACCGCGCTCGGCCGCAGAGCTCGCAATCCAACGCCTCCGCCCCAGAGACGCGGTGCAGACAGACTGAGCCCACATCTCCATGGGGGTCCCGTCATCAGCCAGTGGGGTCCACTTATGTCCCCATTACACCAGCGCGAACCTCTGCTCCGTCGCGTCACCCACCACACATCAAGTGCTTCATGCACCGAGCTGCAGTGTAAAGCATGGGGGCGGGATAGTACAGCTGCCTCTAGAAAGTGCCGCTACCATACTACCTGTGTGATGGCGCTGTGATTGGCTGCGTGACCTCAGCACAACTGCTGACATGCTCCTGTCTGTGTTTCAGTTGGGGCTTCACCATCCTGTGCAAGAACGAGAGGAATGAAAAGAGTCAGTGGTGAGAAAAGCCAGCAAATATCTATCCATCTACAGTGGCTTGCGAAAGTGATCACCCCCTTGACTTTTTACCTATTTTGTTGCATTACAACCTGTGTGTAAATATTTTTGTAATCTGATTTGTGTGTGATGTGATGCATCAATACCAAAAATGTAGACATAAATTACATTTATGGGATCAAATAGCTAAAAATTGGCATGTACATATGTATTCACTCCTTTTGCGGTGAAGCCATTAAAGATGTCTGGTGCCAGCAATTCCCTCCATAAGTCCCATGCTTAGTGACAGGACGTCCACCTGTGTGCAGTCTGTCATGTGTCTGTCAGTATATACACTTTACCTTTTCTGAAAGGGCACAGAAGCTGCAGCACCATTAACAAGAGGCACCACTAACCAAACACCATGAAGACCAAGGAACTCTCCAAACAACACCATGAAGACCAATGAACTCTCCAAACAACACCATGAAGACCAAGGAGATCTCCAAACAACACCATGAAGACCAAGGAGCTCTCCAAACAACACCATGAGACCAAGGACATTGCCAAACAACACCATGAGACCAAGGACATTGCCAAACAACACCATGAAGACCAAGGAGTTCTCCAAACAACACCATGAAAACCAAGGAGATCTCCAAACACCATGAAGTCCAAGGAGAGCTCCAAACAAGACCATGAAGACCAAGGAGTTTTCCAAACAACACCATGAAGACTGAGGAGATCTCCAAACAACACCATGAAGACCAAGGAGATTGCCAAACAACACCATGAAGACCAAGGACATTGCCAAACAACACCATGAAGACCAAGGAGATCTCCAAACACCATGAAGACCAAGGACATTGCCAAACAACACCATGAAGACCAAGAAGATCTCCAAACACCATGAAGACCAAGGACATTGCCAAAAAACACACCCATGAAGACCAAGGAGATCTCCAAACAACACCATGAAGACCAAGGAGATCTCCAAACAACACCATGAAGACCAAGGACATTGCCAAAAAACACACCCATGAAGACCAAGGAGATCTCCAAACAATACCATGAAGACCAAGGAGATTGCCAAACAACACCATGAAGACCAAGCACATTGCCAAACAACACCATGAAGACCAAGCAGATCTCCAAACAACACCATGAAGACCAAGGACATTGCCAAAAAACACACCCATGAAGACCAGGAGATCGCCAAACAACACCATGAAGACCAAGGACATTGCCAAACAACACCATGAAGACCGAGGAGATCTCCAAACAATACCATGAAGACCAAGGAGATTGCCAAACAAGACCATGAAGACCAAGGAGATTGCCAAACACCACCATGAAGACCAGAGATCGCCAAACAATACCATGAAGACCAAGGAGATCTCCAAACAACACCATGAAGACCAAGGAGATCTCCAAACAAGACCAAGAAGGTCTCCAAACAACACCATGAAGACCAAGGTGATCTCCAAATAAGTCAGGGTTGTTGAGATGTACAAGTCAGGGTTGGTTTATAAAAAAAAAAAAAAAATTTGCGCAATCTCTGATGATCCCCAGAGCACCATCAAAGCTATTATCATCAAATGGAAATAACATGGTGCCACAACAAACCTGCCCAGAAAGAGCACTCACCAAAACTCTCAGCCCGGGCAATGAGGGCATTCATCAGAGAGGCAGCTCAGAGACCAAAGGTGACCCTGAAGGAGCTGCAGAGTTCTCAAGCAGAGATTGGAGTATCTGTCTATATGACCACAATAAGCCGTACACTCCATAAAATGTAAGGCTTGTTTTGAGTTTGCCAAAGACTTGTGGGAGAGTCCTCAAATGTATGGAGGAAGGTGCTGTGGTCAGATGACAACAAAATTTTACTTTTTGGCGACTAAGGTAAACGCTATGTCTGGTGCAAAACTAGCACATCTCATTACTCCAAGAACACCATCCCCACAGTGAAACATGGTGGTGGCAACATCATGCTGTGGGGAGGTTTTTCGGCAATCTAGACAGGGAAAATGGTCCAAGTCGAGGGGAAGATGGATGGTGTGAAATACAAGGATATTCTTGAGCAAAACTGTTTCTGTCAGTGATTTGAGACTGGAATGGACATTCACCTTCCTACAGGACAAAGACCCAAAGCATACTGACAAAGCAACACTCGAGTGGTTTAAGGGGAAATGCATAAATGTTCGGGAGTGGACAAGTCACAGCCCAGACCTTAATCCAATGGAGAATCTGTGGTCAGACGTGAAGATCCCTGTTCACCAGAAGAAACATCTCACATGAAGGAGCCGGACCAGTTTTAACCTTGAGAAATGAGGAAAAATCCCAGTAGCAAGATGTGGAAAGATGATAGAGACTTATCTAAAGCAACTTGCTGCTGTAATTGCCACAAAAGGAGGCTCCACAAAGTACCGACTTTAGGGGGTAAATAGTTCTGCACACTGAAGATTTCAGTTATTTTGTCCTATTTGTTGTTTGCTTCACAATAAAAAGAAAACCAAATGTTCACAGTTGCCGGCATGTTCTTTACATGAACTGATGCAAACTCTTAATAAAACAAACAGGGAAATTCCAGGTTGTGAGGTAGCAAAACACGGAAAATGTCAAGGGTGTGAATACTTTTGCAACCCACTGTATTATATGTATCTGTCTATTATCTATCTATTATCTATCTTTCATCTATTTTCTATCTATTATGTATCTGCACTGCTCAAAAAAATAAAGGGAACACTTAAACAACAGAATATAACTCCGAGTAAATCAAACCTCTGTGAAATCAAACTGTCCACTTAGGAAGCAACACTGATTGACAATCACATGCTGTTGTGTAAATGGAATAGACAACAGATGGAAATTATTGGCAATTATCAAGACCCCCTCAATAAAGGAGCGGTTCTGCAGGTGGGGCCACAGACCACATCTCAGTACCAATGCTTTCTGGCTGATGTTTTGGTCACTTTTGAATGTTGGTTTTGCTTTCACACTCGTGGTAGCATCAGACGGACTATACAACCTACACAAGTGGCTCAGGTAGTGCAGCTCATCCAGGATGGCACATTAATGCGAGCTGTGGCAAGGATTGCTGTGTCTGTCAGCATAGTGTCCAGAGGCTGTAAGCGTTACCAGGAGACAGACCAGTACACCAGGAGATGTGGAGGGGGCCTTAGGAGGGCAACAACCCAGCAGCAGGACCGCTACCTCAGCCTTTGTGCAAGGAGGAACAGGAGGAGCACTGCCAGAGCCCTGAAAAATGACCTCCAGCAGGCCACAAATGTGCATGTGTCTACACAAACGGTTAGAAACGACTACATGAGGATGGTCTGAGGGCCCGACGTCCACAGATGAGGGTTGTGCTCACAGCCCAACACCGTGCAGGACGCTTGGCATTTGCCACAGGACACCAGGATTGGCAAATTCGCCACTGGTGCCCTGTGCTCTTCACAGATGAAAGCAGGTTCACGCTGAGCACATGTGACAAAGTCTGGAGACGCCGTGGAGAGTGATCTGCTGCCTGCAACATCCTTCAGCATGACCGGTTTGGCAGTGGGTCAGTAATGGTGTGGGGTGGCATTTCTTTGGAGGGCCGCACAGCCCTCCATGTGCTCGCCAGAGGTAGCCTGACTGCCATTAGGTACTGACATGAGATCCTCAGACCCCTTGTGAGACCATATGCTGGTGCGGTTGGCCCTGGGTTCCTCCTAATGCAGGACAATGCCAGACCTCATGTGGCTGGAGTGTGTCAGCAGTTCATGCAAGATGAAGGCATTGAAGCTATGGACTGGCCCGCCCGTTCCACAGACCTGAATCCGACATCATGTCTCGCTCCATCCACCAACGTCACGTTGCATCACAGACTGTCCAGGAGTTGGCGGATGCTTTAGTCCAGGTCTGAGAGGAGATCCCTCAGGAGACAAACTGCCCATCAGGAGCATGCCCAGGTGTTCTAGGGAGGTCATACAGGCACGTGGAGGCCACACACACTACTGAGCATCATTTCCTTGTCTTGAGGCATTTCCTCTGAAGTTGGATCAGCCTGTAACTTCATTTTCCACTTTGATTTTGAGCATCATTCCAACTCCAGACCTCCGTGGGATATTAGTTGTGATTTACATTGATCATTTTTAGGTTTTATTGTTCTCAACACATTCCACTATGTAATGAATAAAGATTTACAACTGGAATATTTCATTCAGAGATATCTAAGATGTGGTATTTTAGTGTTCCCTTTATTTTTTTGAGCAGTGTATTATCTATCGATTATCTATCTATCGTCTATCTATTATCTATTATCTATCTATTATCTATGTATTGTCTATTATATATATCTTATCTATTATCCATCTCTTATCTATCTATTATCTATGTATTGTCTATCTGTTATCTATTATCTATCATCTTTCTATTATCTATCATCTGTCTATTATCTGTTTTTATCTATCTATTTATATCTATCATCTATTATCTATATATGATCTATCTATTATCTATGTATTATCTATCTATTATCTATCATCTATATATTATCTATCTATTTATCATCTATCTATCTATTATCTATGTATTATCTGTGTATTATCTCTATATCTGTCCATCTTACACCTTCTCTTTGTTATGCAGGTATCTGTGTTGCGATTCGGTTGGTGAAATGAGGCAATGGCTCGCTGCCTTCATGTTTGTTCAGGTTTGTTATTGATGGCCCCCGGGGTCTGGGGTAAGTCTCGGTGTCAGCAGGGGGCGCTGCTCCTTCTGCACACTGCTGATACTCGGGGTTGCACAATGTATCATTGCCATCTCTGTGTGACATTGTGGTGATTGCTGTTCTCTGTTTGCCCGCAGTATGGCAGCCTGTGGCCGGAGCACGGCGTGGCGGTGAGACCTCAGATCTCACAGTTGGACTCATTGGGGAACCTTTCCCTCATTCCAATACGTGGAAGTGAGACGGATATAAGGAGGAGTATGGCGGCTTTCACCACGGACCCGCTCACGGTGAGTGATGTGACAGAGGGTACAGAAAGTGTAATACTTACATATAGTGCCTGCCGCCGCTAATATCGTCTATACTGCACCTGTCACCACTGATATCATCTATACTGCACCTGTCACCACTGATATCATCTATACTGCACCTGTCACCACTGATATCATCTATACTACACCAGTCACCACTGATATCATCTATACTGCACCTGTCACCACTGATATCATCTATACTGCACCTGTCACCACTGATATCATCTATACTGCACCTGTCACCACTGATATCATCTATACTGCACCTGTCACCACTGATATCATCTATACTGCACCTGTCACCACTGATATCATCTATACTGCACCTGTCACCACTGATATCATCTATACTGCACCTGTCACCACTGATATCATCTATACTGCACCTGTCACCACTGATATCATCTATACTGCACCTGTCACCACTGATATCATCTATACTGCACCTGTCACCACTGATATAATCTGTACTGCACCTGTCACCACTGATATCATCTATACTGCACCTGTCACCACTGATATCATCTATACTGCACCTGTCACCACTGATATCATCTATTCTTCACCTGTCACCACTGATATCATCTATACTGCACCTGTCACCACTGATACCATCTATTCTTCACCTGTCACCACTTATGTCATTGTCAGGATTCCCCTGACCGCTGCCCCCAATTTGTCACGATTCACACCGTCACCCCTACGTCACGGATCGGGGTGACTTTAGGCCAACAGACGGCTATCACATGTGCAGGGGGGCTTATCTTAGTTATCCCTCCACTGCTAACAATGTGATGAAAAAACACCCACAAGGCTATTGACCTCTTAGTTTCCAGCAGGGGCTTATTTTAGATATCCCACTGCTTTTCCATATACCACGAACTGCAGGGATTTATGTATATCCCGCTTACAGTGCCACTTAACACTTGCAGCTCTCTGGCGCCCCCTTACACTCAGGTCAGATTAGGTACTGCACCCTGGGTAATTAGTCGCCAGAAAGGCTGCCTGCTATGTACTGGCTATTGGGCACGCTGCAGCGACGCGATAAACTATTCCCACTCAAGCAGGAACAATAATTATCAACGCCGCAGTCACTACAACATAATCCAAAAGTCAGCACACTATCACTGCCACCAGCTTCGATTAAACGGGTCCGAAGCTAACCCAACACAACAGTAGCGTATTTCCCTTCAGAAGACTTAGGGTACGGTTTTTAGAGCATGGAGAATGAACTAACATATAATATTATATCCCATAAAAATTAGGCAGTGCTTTATCAAAAATATTTTATAAAGATGTTACAAATGAGACAATTGCAAATATGTACAAGGGTAATTATGAAATAAACAGGGATTAAATGAGAAAAGGTAACACTCACATGTTCAAAGCATGGCAGGCACCTGTCACCACTGATATCATCTATACTGCACCTGTCACCACTGATATCATCTATACTGCACCTGTCACCACTGATATCATCTATACTGCACCTGTCACCACTGATATCCTCTATACTGCACCTGTCACCACTGATATCATCTATTCTTCACCTGTCACCACTGATATCATCTATACTGCACCTGTCACCACTGATATCATCTATACTGCACCTGTCACCACTGATATCATCTATACTGCACCTGTCACCACTGATATCATCTATACTGCACCTGTCACCACTGATATCATCTATTCTTCACCTGTCACCACTGATATCATCTATACTGCACCTGTCACCACTGATATCATCTATTCTTCACCTGTCACCACTGATATCATCTATTCTTCACCTGTCACCACTGATATCATCTATACTGCACCTGTCACCACTGATATCATCTATTCTTCACCTGTCACCACTGATATCCTCTATACTGCACCTGTCACCACTGATGTCATCTATTCTTCACCTGTCACCACTGATATCCTCTATACTGCACCTGTCACCACTGATATCATCTATACTTCACCTGTCACCACTGATCTCATCTATTCTTCACCTGTCACCACTGATATCATCTATACTGCACCTGTCACCACTGATATCATCTATTCACCTGTCACCACTGATGTCATCTATACTGCACCTGTCACCACTGATATCATCTATACTTCACCTGTCACCACTGATGTCATCTTTTCTTCACCTGTCACCACTGATATCATCTATAATTCACCTGTCACCACTGATATCATCTATACTTCACCTGTCACCACTGATGTCATCTATTCTTCACCTGTCACCACTGATATCATCTATACTTCACCTGTCATCACTGATATCATCTATACTGCACCTGTCACCACTGATATCATCTATACTTCACCTGTCACCACTGATCTCATCTATTCTTCACCTGTCACCACTGATATCATCTATACTTCACCTGTCACCACTGATATCATCTGTTCACCTGTCACCACTGATGTCATCTATTCTTCACCTGTCACCACTGATATCATCTATACTGCACCTGTCACCACTGATATCATCTGTTCACCTGTCACCACTGATGTCATCTATTCTTCACCTGTCACCACTGATATCATCTATACTTCACCTGTCACCACTGATATCATCTGTTCACCTGTCACCACTGATGTCATCTATTCTTCACCTGTCACCACTGATGTCATCTATTCTTCACCTGTCACCACTGATATCATCTATTCTTCACCTGTCACCACTGATGTCATCTATTCTTCATCTGTCACCACTGATATCCTATACATGCACCTGCACCTAGTGATGTCATGAGATGCAGAAAAGGAGCCATTGACCTCTTTTATTGGAGCGTACATCTTGTAGCCACAGACTATCAGCCTCATGACAATATCTAATATGTGAAACCCATTTTTCTGCCACGGATTCTGCTACAATCTGCGTCCGCTCGCTGAGTTCATTGTTGGTACCGAAGAGCTGCTGTAGGATGTGGTCGCATATTGGGGATACTGCTCCCTTAATTCTGTGTCGTTCCTGTGCTTTGTATGAGCGGCTCCCATTATAAGGATGATGAGTGTTGTGGGTCTTGTGTGCAGCGGATGATTAACGTCTCCATTGGAGATAAAAATGGCTGTGCAGTGATTGACGGCCTGTGTCAGCGATGAGAGATAGGGACGCGTGGCTTCTCTGGCTGCAGAAGGTAGAGTGGGCGGGGGAGGGGAACGATCGTCATTTCATCTTCATTCCCTTTGATCACTTCAAACACGACTTAGATTTGGCCTAATCGCAGCTTAAATGGAGTCATCCGAAACGCAGCGGAGACACCGGTCAGCGAGCAGCGCGCCAATCTACTCCCTCCAGCATGGAGTCCGGATGTAAAACAGACTCCACATTGCCACGTTCCCATCTGTGGGGCACAGTCCACTGATACAAAGCTTCCTGCAGCAAAGGCGTCCCCCCCGAAAGCCGCAACCAGCTGTAATGAATGACAGTGGGGATAATTCACATGTGGACCCGCTGACACGTCCCGGCGGAGTCCTCCAATTCTGCTGCAGATTTGTGTATGCCTAAAGTTTGTCATGACCAAGAGCTGTCACAACACCAACTATATCGATATATAGCCCCCATATGCCCCCCAGTGATGTCATCATTTATAAAGTGCCCACCCCTAGCGATGTCATCATGCTCAGTGCATTCGGTGATGTCATCATTTATAAAGGGTATGCCCCCAGTGATGTCATCAGATACACCTCACCTACATACGGTGATGTCATCAGATACACTGCACCTGCCCCCAGTGATGTCATCAGATATACTGCACCTGCCTCCTGTGATGTCATCATTTATAAAGTGTCCGCCCCCAGTGATGTCATCAGATATACCTCACCTACATCCGGTGATGTCATCAGATACACTGCACCTGCATCCAGTGTTTGTCACACTCCAGCGAACTACAGTGAGAGCCATAATCCACAAATGGCGAAAATGTGGAACAGTGGTGAACCTTCCCAGGAGTGGCCGGCCGACCAAAATTACCCCAAGAGCGCAGAAACCACTCATCCAAGAGTTCACAAAAGACCCCACAACAACATCCAATGAACTGCAGGCCTCTCTTGCCTCAGATAAGGTCAGTGTTTATAACTCCAACATAAGGAAGAGAATGGAAAAAAATGGCCTGAATGGCAGAGTTCCAAGACGAAAACCACTGCTGAGCAATAAGAACATAAAGGCTCGCCTCCTTTTTACTAGAAAACATCTGTGATCCCGAAGACTTTTGGAAGAATACTCTGTGGACTGATGAGACAAAAGTTGAACTTTTTGGAAGGTGTATGTCCCATTACATCTGCAGTAGAAGTAGCACAACATTTCAGAAAAGGAACAACATACCAACAGTAAAATATGGTGGTGGTAGTGTGTTGGTCTTGGGCTGTTTAGCTGCTGCAGGACCTGGAAGACTTGCTGTGGTAAATGGAACCATGAATTCTGCTGTCTACCTAAAAATCCTGAAGGAACATGTCCAGCCATCTGTTTGTGACCTCATGTTGAAGCGCACTTGGGTTATGCAGCAGGACAAAGATCCAAAACACACCAGCAAGTCCACCTTTGAATGGCTTATGAAAATCTAAATTAAGACTTTGCAGTGACCTAGTTAAAATCCTGACCTTAATCTGATTAAGATGCTGTAATGACCTTAAAAAGGTGCAGAGACAAGTGGCTAAAATTCCTCCAGAGCGTTGTAAAAGACTCATTGCCAGTTACCTCAAATGCTTGATTGCAGTTGTTGCTGCTAAGGGCCCAACCAGTTATTAGGTGTAGTGGGCAATCACTTTTTCACACGGTCCTGTAGGTTTGGATTTTTTTTCTTAATAATAAATACTTTCATTTATAAACGTTTGGTGATCTGAGACCTTTAAGTTTGACAAACATGGAAAACAATCGGAAACAGGAAGGGGGCAAACACTTTTTCACACGACTGTATACTGCACCAGCCCCCGGTGATTTCATCATACACATTGCACCTGCATCCACTGATGTCATCATATATCATATATACTACATTTGTCCCAGTCTCGTTGTATCTTCCTCAGTTACTCTGTATCTTCATATTTCTGGTCTTGCTCACATTGTCTGTTGTGAATTCTGTGGTCGAGCTCCCTCCTGTGGTCATGAGTGGTACTTCGGCTGGTTCTGTCTATGAGCTTCCTCTGGTGGATGTTTGTGGGGCTGCGGCTTCTGAGTTTCCTTCCTCAGGTGACGAGGTTAAGTCGTTAGGTGTTGCTCTATTTAACTCCACCTAGTTCTTTGTTCCTTGCCTCCAGTCAATGTTCCAGTATTGGTCTTGCTCTCTCCTGGATCGTCTTGTGGCCTGTCTGCCCTGCATAAGCTAAGTTCTGCTTGTGTTACTTTTGTTTGCTATTTTTTCTGTCCAGCTTGCTATATTGGTTTTTCTTGCTTGCTGGAAGCTCTGGGACGCAGAGGAAGCACCTCCGTGCCGTTAGTCGGTACGGAGGGTCTTTTTGCGCCCTCTGCGTGGTTGTTTGTAGGTTTTTGTGCTGACCGCAAAGCTATCTTTACTATCCTCGGTCTATTCAGTAAGTCGGGCCTCACTTTGCTAAAACCTATTTCATCCCTGTGTTTGTATTTTCATCTTTAGTCACAGTCATTATATGTGGGGGGCTGCCTTTTCCTTTGGGGAATTTCTCTGAGGCAAGGTAGGCTTATTTTTCTATCTTCAGGGCTAGCTAGTTTCTCAGGCTGTGCCCGAGGCGCCTAGGTCTGGTCAGGAGCGCTCCACGGCTACCTCTAGTGTGGTGTGATAGGATTAGGGATTGCGGTCAGCAGAGTTCCCACGTCTCAGAGCTCGTCCTATGTTATTAGTAACTATCAGGTCACTTTGTGTGCTCTTAACCACCAGGTCCATTGTGTTTCTGAATCACCAGTTCATAACAGTACTGGAGGCCCAAAGTACTAATGCTTCTCAATAGAGGGAAAAGAGAAGTTCTGAGACCATTTTTTTTTCTCTGCACTGTGTTTTGTCTTTCTTTTCCCCTAGACATTTGGGTGGTTCAGGACACAGGTGTAGTGATGGACATTAAAGGTCTGTTTTCTTGTGTGGATCATCTCGCTGCAAGAGTACAAAATATTCAAGACATTGTGGTTCAGAAATCTATGTTAGAACCTAGAATTCCTATTCCTGACTTATTTTCTGGAGATAGAGCTTAGTTTCTGAATTTAAAAATAATTGTAAACTGTTTCTGGCTTTGAAACCTCGCTCCTCTGGTGACCCAGTTCAACAAGTTAAGATCATTATTTCTTTATTACGTGGCGACCCTCAAGACTGGGCATTTTCCCTTGCGACAGGAGATCCTGCATTATGCGATATTGATGCGTTTTTCCTGGCGCTCGGATTGCTGTATGATGAACCTAATTGAGTGGATCAGGCAGAGAAAAATTTGCTGGCTCTGTGTCAGGGTCAGGATGAGGTAGAAATATATTGTCAGAAGTTTAGGAAGTGGTCTGTGCTCACTCAATGGAATGAATGTGCGCTGGCAGCAATTTTCAGAAAGGGTCTCTCTGAAGCCCTTAAGGATGTCATGGTGGGATTTCCTATGCCTGCTGGTCTGAATGAGTCTATGTCTTTGGCCATGCTGATCGATCGACGCTTACGTGAGCGTAAAAATGTGCACCATTTGGCGGTATTATCTGAGCATAAACCTGAGCCTATGCAATGTGATAGGACTTTGACCAGAGCTGAACGGCAAGAACACAGACGTCGGAATGGGCTGTGTTTTTATTGTGGTGATTCCACTCATGCTATCTCCGATTGTCCTAAGCGCACTAAGCGGTTCGCTAGGTCTGCCACCATTGGTACGGTACAGTCGAAATTTCTTTTGTCCGTTACTTTGATCTGCTCTTTGTCATCCTATTCTGTCATGGCATTTGTGGATTCAGGCGCTGCCCTGAATTTGATAGACTTGGACTATGCCAGGCGTTGTGGGTTTTTCTTGGAGCCCTTGCAGTGTCCTATTCCATTGAGAGGAATTGATGCTACGCCTTTGGCCAAGAATAAGCCTCAGTACTGGACCGAACTGACCATGTGCATGGCTCCTGCGCATCAGGAGGATATTTGCTTTTTGGTGTTGCATAATCTGCATGATGTGGTCGTGTTGGGGTTGCCATGGCTACAGGTCCATAACCCAGTATTGGATTGGAAATCTATGTCTGTGTCCAGCTGGGGTTGTCAGGGGGTACATGGTGATGTTCCAGTTCTGTCTATTTCATCATCCACCCCTTCTGAGGTCCCAGAGTTCTTGTCGGATTACCGGGATGTATTTGATGAGCTCAAGTCCAGTGCCCTACCTCCGCATAGGGATTGCGATTGTGCTATTGATTTGATTCCTGGTAGTAAGTTTCCTAAGGGTCGACTGTTTAATTTGTCTGTGCCTGAGCACGCCGCTATGCGGAGTTACGTGAAGGAGTTCTTGGAGAAAGGTCATATTCGCCCGTCGTCGTCGCCATTGGGAGCAGGGTTCTTTTTTGTGGCCAAGAAGGATGGTTCGTTGAGACCTTGTATTGATTACCGCCTTCTTAATAAAATCACAGTCAAATTTCAGTACCCCTTGCCGCTGCTGTCTGATTTGTTTGCTCGGATTAAAGGGGCTAGTTGGTTCACCAAGATAGATCTTCGTGGTGCGTATAATCTTGTGCGTATTAAACAGGGCGATGAATGGAAAACAGCATTTAATACGCCCGAGGGCCATTTTGAGTACCTGGTTATGCCATTCGGGCTTTCCAATGCTCCATCAGTATTTCAGTCCTTTATGCATTATATCTTCCAAGAGTACCTGGATAAATTCCTGATTGTATACTTGGATGATATTTTGGTCTTCTCGGATGATTGGGAGTCTCACGTGAAGCAGGTTAGAATGGTGTTCCAGGTCCTGCGTGCGAATTCTTTGTTTGTGAAGGGGTCAAAGTGTCTCTTTGGTGTTCAGAAGGTTTCATTTTTGGGTTTCATTTTTTCCCCTTCTACTGTCGAGATGGACCCTGTTAAAGTTCAGGCCATTTATTATTGGACTCAGCCGACATCTCTGAAGAGTCTGCAAAAGTTCCTGGGCTTTGCTAATTTTTATCGTCGCTTCATCAATAATTTTTCGAGTATTGCTAAACCGTTGACTGATTTGACCAAGAAGGGTGCTGATGTGGTCAATTGGTCTTCTGCTGCTGTAGAAGCTTTTCAGGAGTTGAAGCGTCGTTTTTCTTCTGCCCCTGTGTTGTGCCAGCCAGATGCCAGATGAAGCTTGAATCCCAAAACCAGGGATTCAAGCTTCAGGAGGCTAATTTGCATATTCCAGGTGCCTTCTGGGAGAAGCGAAGTCTCCCTAAGCTAGAAGATCGTTGGGTACAGCCGGGACCAGCTGCTTCGAAAGCATCACCAAACCAGGGATTCAAGCTTCAGGAGGCTAATTTGCATATTCCAGGTGCCTTCTGGGAGAAGCGAAGTCTCCCTAAGCTAGAAGATCGTTGGGTACAGCCGGGACCAGCTGCTTCGAAAGCATCACCAAACCAGGGATTCAAGCTTCAGGAGGCTAATTTGCATATTCCAGGTGCCTTCTGGGAGAAGCGAAGTCTCCCTAAGCTAGAAGATCGTTGGGTACAGCCGGGACCAGCTGCTTCGAAAGCATCACCAAACCAGGGATTCAAGCTTCAGGAGGCTAATTTGCATATTCCAGGTGCCTTCTGGGAGAAGCGAAGTCTCCCTAAGCTAGAAGATCGTTGGGTACAGCCGGGACCAGCTGCTTCGAAAGCATCACCAAACCAGGGAATTTTTGCCTGTAGGACATTATTGCAAGAGAGCTTGGCTGAGTAGATTACACAAGAAGGAAAACACACAGCAAGTCAGCAGGATCTAGGAGTAACATGGCAGATGTGACAACCTACATGGTGAGCTGCAGCATGTGCTACATGTTCACAGATCGACCAGAAGAAGAATCCAATTTCACCTGTCAGAAGTGTAGACTAGTGGCCCTTTTAGAAGAAAAGGTGCGGGGTCTGGAAGAAAGAATAGCAACTTTGAAACTCATCAAAGAGAATGAAGACTTTCTAGACAGAACAGAAGCATCTCTACTGGTCACAGAAGGTGCAAAAAGTGTCAGAGAACCTCCAAAAGCAGATGAGTGGAAGCATGTGACCAAAAGAAGCAAGAAGACCATGGAGAAATCACCAACCACACAACTGAAGAACCGATATCAAATCTTTGTAGAGGATGAAGATGGCACACCTAAGAATGAAGCAATACCAGCAAGCAAAAAAGAAAAGGGCACACAGCAACAAGTGACAGCAAAAAGTACAGCCAAGAAGCAACGAAGAGTGGTGGTGGTGGGAGACTCACTACTGAGAGGCACAGAAGCAGCCATCTGCAGACCAGACATAACTGCAAGAGAAGTATGCTGCCTTCCAGGTGCGATGATCAAGGATGTGACCGATAGGATACCAAAGCTCTTCAGCTCCAAGGACGTCCACCCATTTCTTCTGATACATGTTGGCACCAATGACACGGCAAGGAAGGACCTACCGACAATCTGCAAGGACTTTGAAGAGTTGGGGAAGAAAGTAAAGGAACTGGATGCACAGGTAGTTTTTTCTTCTATCCTTCCAGTAGACAGGCATGGCACCAGGAGATGGAACAGGATCCTTGATGCAAACAACTGGCTAAGACGATGGTGCAGACAACAAGGATTTGGATTCCTGGACCACGGTGTGAATTACTGGTATGATGGACTCCTCGCCAGAGACGGACTACACCTCAACAAACCTGGGAAACACACATTCGCCAGAAGACTCGCTACACTCATCAGGAGGGCGTTAAACTAGAAGAAGAGGGGACGGGAAGAAAAACATTAGACTCGAACAAAGACGACCCAGGAAAACATACTCAGAAGGGAGGTAAGAACATTTCTAAAACAATCCACAGTGAGGAGATTGGAACAAAACAAAATCCTCTAAACTGCATGCTCGCAAACGCCAGAAGCCTGACAAACAAGATGGAAGAACTAGAAGCAGAAATATCTACAGGTAACTTTGACATAGTGGGAATAACCGAGACATGGTTAGATGAAAGCTATGACTGGGCAGTTAACTTACAGGGTTACAGTCTGTTTAGAAAGGATCGTAAAAATCGGAGAGGAGGAGGGGTTTGTCTCTATGTAAAGTCTTGTCTAAAGTCCACTTTAAGGGAGGATATTAGCGAAGGGAATGAGGATGTCGAGTCCATATGGGTTGAAATTCATGGAGGGAAAAATGGTAACAAAATTCTCATTGGGGTCTGTTACAAACCCCCAAATATAACAGAAACCATTGAAAGTCTACTTCTAAAGCAGATAGATGAAGCTGCAACCCATAATGAGGTCCTGGTTATGGGGGACTTTAACTACCCGGATATTAACTGGGAAACAGAAACCTGTGAAACCCATAAAGGCAACAGGTTTCTGCTAATAACCAAGAAAAATTATCTTTCACAATTGGTGCAGAATCCAACCAGAGGAGCAGCACTTTTAGACCTAATACTATCTAATAGACCTGACAGAATAACAAATCTGCAGGTGGTTGGGCATTTAGGAAATAGCGACCACAATATTGTGCAGTTTCACCTGTCTTTCACTAGGGGGACTTGTCAGGGAGTCACAAAAACATTGAACTTTAGGAAGGCAAAGTTTGAACAGCTTAGAGATGCCCTTAATCTGGTAGACTGGGACAATATCCTCAGAAATGAGAATACAGATAATAAATGGGAAATGTTTAAGAACATCCTAAATAGGCAGTGTAAGCGGTTTATACCTTGTGGGAATAAAAGGACTAGAAATAGGAAAAACCCAATGTGGCTAAACAAAGAAGTAAGACAGGCAATTAACAGTAAAAAGAAAGCATTTGCACTACTAAAGCAGGATGGCACCATTGAAGCTCTAAAAAACTATAGGGAGAAAAATACTTTATCTAAAAAACTAATTAAAGCTGCCAAAAAGGAAACAGAGAAGCACATTGCTAAGGAGAGTAAAACTAATCCCAAACTGTTCTTCAACTATATCAATAGTAAAAGAATAAAAACTGAAAATGTAGGCCCCTTAAAAAATAGTGAGGAAAGAATGGTTGTAGATGACGAGGAAAAAGCTAACATATTAAACACCTTCTTCTCCACGGTATTCACGGTGGAAAATGAAATGCTAGGTGAAATCCCAAGAAACAATGAAAACCCTATATTAAGGGTCACCAATCTAACCCAAGAAGAGGTGCGAAACCGGCTAAATAAGATTAAAATAGATAAATCTCCGGGTCCGGATGGCATACACCCACGAGTACTAAGAGAACTAAGTAATGTAATAGATAAACCATTATTTCTTATTTTTAGTGACTCTATAGCGACAGGGTCTGTTCCGCAGGATTGGCGCATAGCAAATGTGGTGCCAATATTCAAAAAGGGCTCTAAAAGTGAACCTGGAAATTATAGGCCAGTAAGTCTAACCTCTATTGTTGGTAAAATATTTGAAGGGTTTCTGAGGGATGTTATTCTGGATTATCTCACTGAGAATAACTGTTTAACTCCATATCAGCATGGGTTTATGAGAAATCGCTCCTGTCAAACCAATCTAATCAGTTTTTATGAAGAGGTAAGCTATAGGCTGGACCACGGTGAGTCATTGGACGTGGTATATCTCGATTTTTCCAAAGCGTTTGATACCGTGCCGCACAAGAGGTTGGTACACAAAATGAGAATGCTTGGTCTGGGGGAAAATGTGTGTAAATGGGTTAGTAACTGGCTTAGTGATAGAAAGCAGAGAGTGGTTATAAATGGTATAGTCTCTAACTGGGTCGCTGTGACCAGTGGGGTACCGCAGGGGTCAGTATTGGGACCTGTTGTCTTCAACATATTCATTAATGATCTGGTAGAAGGTTTACACAGTAAAATATCGATATTTGCAGATGATACAAAACTATGTAAAGCAGTTAATACAAGAGAAGATAGTATTCTGCTACAGATGGATCTGGATAAGTTGGAAACTTGGGCTGAAAGGTGGCAGATGAGGTTTAACAATGATAAATGTAAGGTTATACACATGGGAAGAGGGAATAAATATCACCATTACACACTGAACGGGAAACCACTGGGTAAATCTGACAGGGAGAAGGACTTGGGGATCCTAGTTAATGATAAACTTACCTGGAGCAGCCAGTGCCAGGCAGCAGCTGCCAAGGCAAACAGGATCATGGGGTGCATTAAAAGAGGTCTGGATACACATGATGAGAGCATTATACTGCCTCTGTACAAATCCCTAGTTAGACCGCACATGGAGTACTGTGTCCAGTTTTGGGCACCGGTGCTCAGGAAGGATATAATGGAACTAGAGAGAGTACAAAGGAGGGCAACAAAATTAATAAAGGGGATGGGAGAACTACAATACCCAGATAGATTAGCGAAATTAGGATTATTTAGTCTAGAAAAAAGACGACTGAGGGGCGATCTAATAACCATGTATAAGTATATAAGGGGACAATACAAATATCTCGCTGAGGATCTGTTTATACCAAGGAAGGTGACGGGCACAAGGGGGCATTCTTTGCGTCTGGAGGAGAGAAGGTTTTTCCACCAACATAGAAGAGGATTCTTTACTGTTAGGGCAGTGAGAATCTGGAATTGCTTGCCTGAGGAGGTGGTGATGGCGAACTCAGTCGAGGGGTTCAAGAGAGGCCTGGATGTCTTCCTGGAGCAGAACAATATTGTATCATACAATTATTAGGTTCTGTAGAAGGACGTAGATCTGGGTATTTATTATAATGGAATATAGGCTGAACTGGATGGACAAATGTCTTTTTTCGGCCTTACTAACTATGTTACTATGTTACTATGTTTCGCTCCCGTTCCAGGTCGAGGTTGATGCTTCTGAGATTGGAGCAGGGGCTGTTTTGTCGCAAAGAAGTTCTGATGGCTCGGTGATGAAACCATGTGCCTTCTTTTCCAGGAAGTTTTCGCCTGCTGAGCGTAATTATGATGTTGGCAATCGAGAGTTGTTGGCCATGAAGCGGGCATTCGAGGAGTGGCGTCATTGGCTTGAAGGAGCTAAGCATCGCGTGGTGGTCTTGACTGATCACAAGAACTTGACTTATCTCGAGTCTGCCAAACGGTTGAATCCTAGACAGGCTCGTTGGTCGCTGTTTTTCTCCCGTTTTGACTTTGTGGTTTCGTACCTTCCGGGCTCTAAGAATGTGAAGGCGGATGCCCTGTCTAGGAGTTTTGTGCCCGACTCTCCCGGTTTGCCTGAGCCGGCGGGTATTCTCAAAGAGGGGGTAATTTTGTCTGCCATCTCCCCTGATTTGCGGCGGGTGCTGCAAAAATTTCAGGCTAATAGACCTGACCGTTGCCCAGCGGAGAAACTGTTTGTCCCTGATAAATGGACGAGTAGAGTTATCTCTGAGGTTCATTGTTCGGTGTTGGCTGGTCATCCTGGAATCTTTGGTACCAGAGATTTGGTGGCTAGATCCTTTTGGTGGCCGTCTGTCGCGGGATGTGCGTTCGTTTGTGCAGTCCTGTGGGATTTGTGCTCGGGCTAAGCCCTGCTGTTCTCGTGCCAGTGGGTTGCTTTTGCCCTTGCCAGTCCCGAAGAGGCCCTGGACACATATCTCTATGGATTTTATTTCGGATCTCCTCTCTCAAAAGATGTCGGTCATTTGGGTGGTTTGTGATCGCTTCTCTAAGATGGTCCAATTGGTACCCTTGTCTAAATTGCCTTCCTCCTCTGATTTGGTGCCATTGTTTTTCCAGCATGTGGTTCGTTTACATGGCATTCCGGAGAACATCGTTTCTGACAGAGGTTCCCAGTTTGTTTCGAGGTTTTGGCGAGCCTTTTGTGCTAGGATGGGCATTGATTTGTCTTTTTCCTCGGCTTTCCATCCTCAGACAAATGGCCAAACTGAACGAACCAATCAGACCTTGGAAACATACCTGAGATGTTTTGTTTCTGCTGATCAGGATGATTGGGTGTCCTTTTTGCCTTTGGCTGAGTTCGCCCTTAATAATCGGGCCAGCTCGGCTACTTTGGTTTCGCTGTTTTTCTGCAATTCTGGTTTCCATCCTCGTTTCTCTTCAGGGCAGGTTGAGTCTTCGGACTGTCCTGGTGTGGATACTGTGGTGGATAGGTTGCAGCAGATTTGGACTCATGTAGTGGACAATTTGACATTGTCCCAGGAGAAGGCTCAACGTTTCGCTAACCGTAGGCGCTTTGTGGGACCCCGACTTCGTGTTGGGGATTTGGTTTGGTTGTCGTCTCGTTATATTCCTATGAAAGTTTCCTCTCCTAAGTTTAAGCCTCGTTTCATTGGTCCGTATAGGATTTCTGAGGTTCTTAATCCTGTGTCTTTTCGTTTGACCCTTCCAGCTTCTTTTTCCATCCATAATGTATTCCATAGGTCATTGTTGCGGAGATACGTGGCACCTGTGGTTCCATCCGTTGATCCTCCTGCCCCGGTTTTGGTTGAGGGGGAGTTGGAGTATATAGTGGAGAAGATTTTGGATTCTCGTATTTCAAGACGGAAACTCCAGTACCTGGTTAAGTGGAAGGGTTATGGTCAGGAAGATAATTCCTGGGTCTTTGCCTCTGATGTTCATGCTGCCGATCTGGTTCGTGCCTTTCATTTGGCTCATCCTGGTCGGCCTGGGGGCTCTGGTGAGGGTTCGGTGACCCCTCCTCAAGGGGGGGGTACTGTTGTGAATTCTGTGGTCGAGCTCCCTCCTGTGGTCATGAGTGGTACTTCGGCTGGTTCTGTCTATGAGCTTCCTCTGGTGGATGTGAGTGGGGCTGCGGCTTCTGTGTTTCCTTCCTCAGGTGACGAGGTTAAGTCGTTAGGTGCTGCTCTATTTAACTCCACCTAGTTCTTTGTTCCTTGCCTCCAGTCAATGTTCCAGTATTGGTCTTGCTCTCTCCTGGATCGTCTTGTGGCCTGTCTACCCTGCATAAGCTAAGTTCTGCTTGTGTTACTTTTGTTTGCTATTTTTTCTGTCCAGCTTGCTATATTGGTTTTTCTTGCTTGCTGGAAGCTCTGGGACGCAGAGGAAGCACCTCCGTGCCGTTAGTCGGTACGGAGGGTCTTTTTGCGCCCTCTGCGTGGTTGTTTGTAGGTTTTTGTGCTGACCGCAAAGCTATCTTTACTATCCTCGGTCTATTCAGTAAGTCGGGTCTCACTTTGCTAAAACCTATTTCATCTCTGTGTTTGTATTTTCATCTTTACTCACAGTCATTATATGTGGGGGGCTGCCTTTTCCTTTGGGGAATTTCTCTTAGGCAAGGTAGGCTTATTTTTCTATCTTCAGGGCTAGCTAGTTTCTCAGGCTGTGCCCGAGGCGCCTAGGTCTGGTCAGGAGCGCTCCACGGCTACCTCTAGTGTGGTGTGATAGGATTAGGGATTGCAGTCAGCAGAGTTCCCACGTCTCAGAGCTCGTCCTATATTATTAGTAACTATCAGGTCACTTTGTGTGCTCTTAACCACCAGGTCCATTGTGTTTCTGAATCACCAGTTCATAACAGTTGTCACTTCCAGTCTTGGTTGCATCGTATGTTCTTATCTTTGGTCTTAATTACATTGTATCATCTTCGTGTCTCTGTGCTGTTATCATCATCTGCCACGCTCTGGTCTCGGTGCCGTTGTATTGTATGCCTGGCTCTGGTCTCGGTGCCGTTGTCGTCTGCCAGGCTCCGATCTTGGGGCCATTGTATCGTCTGCCGGGCTCCGGTCTCTGTGCCGTTGTAACGTCTCCCGGGCTCTTGTCTCTGTGCTGTTGTATCGTCTGCCGGGCTCCGGTCTCATTGTATCGTCTGCCGGGCCGGTCTCCGGTCTCATTGTATCATCTACCAGGCTCCGGTCTCTGTGCCGTTGTATCGTCTACCGGGCTCCAGTGTCAGTGCCGTTGTATCGTCTGCCGGGCTCCGGTCTTGGTGCCGTTGTATCGTCTGCCGGGCTCCGGTCTTGGTGCCATTGTATCTTCTGCCGGGCTGCCGTCTGCCGAGCTCCAGTGTCAGTGCCGTTGTATCGTCTGCCGGGCTCCGGTGTCATTGTCGTATCGTCTGCCGGGCTCCAGTCTTGGTGCCGTTGTATCGTCTGCCAGGCTCCGGTGTCATTGTATCATCTACCAGGCTCCGGTTTCTGTGCCGTTGTATAGTCTACCGGGCTCCAGTGTCAGTGCCGTTGTATCGTCTGCCGGGCTCCGGTCTTGGTGCCGTTGTATCATCTGCCAGGCTCCGGTCTTGGTGTCATTGTATCGTCTGGCGGGCTCCGGTCTTGGTGTCGTTGTATCGTCTGCCAGGCTCCGGTCTTGGTGTCGTTGTATCATCTGCCAGGCTCCGGTCTTGGTGTCATTGTATCGTCTGCCAGGCTCCGGTCTTGGTGTCGTTGTGTCTTCTGCCGGGCTCCGGTTTCAGTGCCATTGTATCGTCTTCCTGTCTCTCATCTCTTTGACGTTTCATCATACTCTCTCTGGTGGTTGTGATGTTCTATCATCTTCTGATCTTGGTGATACGTCCTCTCCCGGTTTCCAGTCTCGGTTCCGTTGTATCGTCTGCCAGGCTCCAGTCTTGGTGTCGTTGTGTCTTCTGCCGGGCTCCGGTTTCAGTGCCGTTGTATTGTCTGCCGGTCTTAGTGTCGGTGTATCGTCTGCCGGGCTCCGGTCTTGGTGTCGTTGTATCGTCTGCCGGGCTTCGGTCTTGGTGCCATTGTATCTTCTGCCGGGCTCCGGTCTTGGTGTCGTTGTATCGTCTGCCGAGCTCCGGTGTCAGTGCCGTTGTATCGTCTGCCGGCTCCGGTCTTGGTGCCGTTGTATCGTTTGCCGGGCTCCAGTGTCATTGTCGTTATATCGTCTGCCGGGCTCCGGTCTTGGTGCCGTTGTATCGTCTGCCGGGCTCCGGTGTCATTGTCGTTGTATCGTCTGCCGGGCTCCGGTCTTGGTGCCGTTGTATCGTCTGCCGGGCTCCGGTGTCATTGTCATTGTATCGTCTGCCGGGCTCCGATCTTGGTGTCATTGTATCGTCTGCCAGGCTCCGGTCTGTGTCATTGTATCGTCTGCCGGGCTCCGGTCTTGGTGTCGTTGTATCATCTGCCGGGCTCCGGTCTCAGTGTCGTCGTATCGTCTGCCGGGCTACAGTCTCGGTGTCGTATCATCTGCCAGGCTCCGGTCTCGATGTCGTCGTATCGTCTGCCGGGCTCCGGTCTTGGTGTCGTTGTATCATCTGCCGGGCTTCGGTCTTTGTGCTGTTATATCGTCTGCCGGGCTCCGGTCTCAGTGCCGGTGTATCGTCTGCCGGGCTCCGGTCTTGGTGCTGTTGTATCGTCTGCCGGGCTTCGGTCTTGGTGTTGTTGTATCGTCTGCCGGTCTCCGGTCTTAAATAAATAAATCTTTATTTTTTACATAGCGCTAACATATTCTGCAGCGCTTTACATTTTTGCACACATTATCATCACTGTCCCCGTTGGGCTCACAATCTAAATCAGTATGTCTTTGGAATGTGGGAGGAAACCGGAGTACCCGGAGGAAACCCACACAATCACGAAGAGAACATACAAACTCTTTGCAGATGTTGTCATTGGTGGGGTTTGAACCCAGGACTCCAGCGCTGCAAGGCTGCAGTGTTAACCACTGCGCCACCGTGCCGCCCTATCATCTGCTGGGCTCCGGTCTCAGTGCCGGTGTATCGTCTGCTGGGCTCCGGTCTCAGTGCCGGTGTATCGTCTGCCAGGCTCTGATCTTGGTGTCGTTGTATCATCTGCCGGGCTCCGGTCTGGTGTCATAGTATCGTCTGCCAGGCTCTGGTCTTGGTGTCGTCGTATCATCTGCCGGGCTCCGGCCTTGGTGTCATTGTATCGTCTGCCAGGCTCTGGTCTTGGTGTCATTGTATCGTCTGCCAGGCTCTGGTCTTGGTGTCGTCGTATCGTCTTCCGGGCTCTGGTCTTGGTGTCGTTGTATCGTCTGCCAGGCTCCGGTCTTGGTGTCGTTGTATCGTCTGCCAGGCTCCGGTCTTGGTGTCGTATCGTCTGCCAGGCTCCGGTCTTGGTGTCGTTGTATCGTCTGCCGGGCTCTGGTCTTGGTGTCGTCGTATCGTCTGCCAGGCTCCGGTCTTGGTGTCGTCGTATCGTCTGCCGGGCTCCGGTCTTGGTGTCGTTGTATCGTCTGCCAGGCTCCGGTCTTGGTGTCGTCGTATCATCTGCCGGGCTCCGGTCTTGGTGTCGTCGTATCATCTGCCGGGCTCCGGTCTTCGTGTCGTCGTATCGTCTGCCGGGCTCTGGTCTTGGTGTCGTTGTATCGTCTGCCGGGCTCCGGTCTTGGTGCCGTTATATCGTCTCCCGTGCTCCGGTCTCGGTGCCGTTGTTTCATCTTATTATTCTCTTGTTCTTCACAGCTTCTCGGGAACGTATGAGGCCTCGGCTCAGGACGATACAGGTAAACTTCAGCTGATTGTTCTCTTTTAAGCTGTGAACTAAACCCCTTCTTTTTGCACCAGCTGTAAAATAAGATGATAGGGCTGACAACTTCCCTATGGATAGTTTTCACTTTAGTATCTGGGTGTTATGGAAAAAGTTCTATAAATTGCCAGTCAGAGGATGAGAAAATGTAAGCTCCTCCCCTCTGACTCCTTACACACTGGACTAGACGTTCACACCACACATTATTGATATAGGGATCTTCTCTATGAAATTTAGCAAAATGGGAGGGGAAAGAACAAGGGTGAGAACTATGAAGATGTGCAAAAGGTGAGGGGTGAGAGCGATTCGGACCCTCAGACACCGCCGTGCCTCCCCATCCCCTGCTCAGGGTTTGTGTAATTTCTGCTGAATTTTCCTGATAACTCCTATATGGTTCTATTAATTTTCTCTACCTTTTTGCAGGTCTGATGCGACCGTTGTGATTGACCAAGTATCGGGGCCTCCCAGGACTTTGATGCATTTTGGGAGATGGAGCAGAGTCCATGCATTAATAAATATCCAGGAGGATCCAGAAATCGTGGATGTGAATAGTAGATTTCGTGCCTTGTAGTAACCCGTCTGTAAATACAGCCCCCTCCTCCATGTCTCCTTGGACATGACACCCAGGACTATGGTGGTCTCTAAATCAAGACTTGAAGGAAGACTTTGCCTCCTGCGAACTCATAGTGTGTGGATTTATCTTCTGTGGCTTATGCACTAACACTGAATTAAAGGGACGGCCGCCGGGGGTCAGGACTATCCTCACCAGGAGTAGTTTATATTAAGTTCCCACATGTGACGCCTGATACTTGAGAA
Organism: Ranitomeya imitator; assembly: GCF_032444005.1. NCBI lineage: Eukaryota > Metazoa > Chordata > Amphibia > Anura > Dendrobatidae > Ranitomeya > Ranitomeya imitator. The sequence continues at coordinate 834,334,714 of NC_091284.1, read as the reverse complement.
CAGAAGACTACTGAGAAGTGAACGAGCCAATCACGGGGCAGCGGCTCCACTTTATGGCATTAATACGAGGTTCTCCCGCAATGGAAACGTGTGGCCTCGATCAGGTGATTGCAGGTGATACCTCACTTCTCGGTGCCCAAAAGTGTCCATCGCCTTCTGTCCCATTCATTCCTCCACCTCGAAACATTTGGAACTCAAGGAGGAAGCAGATGCCACAAACATGGCGGCCGGTGCCAAAAACGTGGTGGCCGGTGTTGGACTCGAGCAAAACTACTAATCTGCCTTAGTGAAGAACTGGGATAAATTCTGCCTCAACAATGTGAGGTTTGGTTTCTATATAACCGGGTTAACCTCACTTATACAGCAAGTCACATTGCATCCCCTGGTAAAAGGAGCGGCGGAGGCTCCGCACACCTGAGTCATTGAAAATCCTGCTCAAAAATAAAGAAAACTTGTTTTACGGTGTATTTTATACTGCAGAGATGATATGTCAAATAGCTCATGGATAAATGAAACCAACTGCACTAATTCCTTAATATACATTTATACCGGGAACAGCTTTGTCTTTCTGTATTCCTTCTATAGATGAAAATATTTTGTCTACCTCCAGTTACCACTAGGGGGAGCTCCCTGTATACAGAAATATATAAGATTCTGTCTGCAGCCACCACTAGGGGGAGCTCCCCGTATACAGAGATACATGATAAGATTCTGTCTGCAGTCACCACTAGGGGGAGCTCCCTGTGTATAGAGATACATGATAAGATCCTGTCTGCAGCCACCACTAGGGGGAGCTCCCTGTATACAGAGATACATGATAAGATCCTGTCTGCAGCCACCACTAGGGGGAGCTCCCTGTATACAGAGATACATGATATGATCCTGTCTGCAGTCACCACTAGGGGGAGCTCCCTGTATACAGAAATATATAAGATTCTGTCTGCAGCCACCACTAGGGGGAGCTCCCCGTATACAGAGATACATGATAAGATTCTGTCTGCAGTCACCACTAGGGGGAGCTCCCCGTATACAGAGATACATGATAAGATCCTGTCTGCAGCCACCACTAGGGGGAGCTCCCTGTATACAGAGATACATGATAAGATCCTGTCTGCAGCCACCACTAGGGGGAGCTCCCTGTATACAGAAATATATAAGATTCTGTCTGCAGCCACCACTAGGGGGAGCTCCCCGTATACAGAGATACATGATAAGATTCTGTCTGCAGTCACCACTAGGGGGAGCTCTCTGTATACAGAGATACATGATAAGATCCTGTCTGCAGTCACCACTAGGGGGAGCTCCCCGTATACAGAGATACATGATAAGATCCTGTCTGCAGCCACCACTAGGGGGAGCTCCCCGTATACAGAGATACATGATAAGATCCTGTCTGCAGCCACCACTAGGGGGAGCTCCCCGTATACAGAGATACATGATAAGATTCTGTCTGCAGTCACCACTAGTGGGAGCTCCCCGTATACAGAGATACATGATAAGATCCTGTCTGCAGCCACCACTAGGGGGAGCTCCCTGTATACAGAGATACATGATAAGATCCTGTCTGCAGCCACCACTAGGGGGAGCTCCCTGTATACAGAGATACATGATATGATCCTGTCTGCAGTCACCACTAGGGGGAGCTCCCTGTATACAGAAATATATAAGATTCTGTCTGCAGCCACCACTAGGGGGAGCTCCCCGTATACAGAGATACATGATAAGATTCTGTCTGCAGTCACCACTAGGGGGAGCTCCCCGTATACAGAGATACATGATAAGATCCTGTCTGCAGCCACCACTAGGGGGAGCTCCCTGTATACAGAGATACATGATAAGATCCTGTCTGCAGTCACCACTAGGGGGAGCTCCCTGTATACAGAGATACATGATAGGATCCTGTCTGCAGTCACCACTAGGGGGAGCGCCCTGTATACAGAGATACATGATAAGAATCTGTATACAGATTCTTGAAAAAGATCCACGGACCGAAACGTTGCAGATGGCAGAATAAACTTTGGAGCTGTCTTTTCACAATTGCTGTGGTGCTGTCCTTTTCTTCATGTGCTTCTGGATTTACCTACTGGGATGGATCCCCTGGTGAGGACGTGCACTCTGCTGTCCATAGAGACATTGCCATTATAGGGTGCGGCTTTACTATTTATATTTGATAGAAGAATCTGTCTGCAGTCACCACTAGGGGAGCTCTCTGTATACAGAGATACATGATAAGATCCTGTCTGCAGTCACCACTAGGGGGAGCTCCCCGTATACAGAGATACATGATAAGATCCTGTCTGCAGCCACCACTAGGGGGAGCTCCCCGTATACAGAGATACATGATAAGATCCTGTCTGCAGCCACCACTAGGGGGAGCTCCCCGTATACAGAGATACATGATAAGATTCTGTCTGCAGTCACCACTAGTGGGAGCTCCCCGTATACAGAGATACATGATAAGATCCTGTCTGCAGTCACCACTAGGGGGAGCTCCCTGTATACAGAGATACATGATAAGATCCTGTCTGCAGCCACCACTAGGGGGAGCTTCCTGTATACAGAGATACATGATAAGATCCTGTCTGCAGTCCCCACTAGGGGGAGCTCCCTGTATACAGAGATACATGATAAGATCCTGTCTGCAGCCACCACTAGGGGGAGCTCTCTGTATACAGAGATACATGATAAGATTCTGTCTGCAGCCACCACTAGGGGGAGCTCCCTGTATACAGAGATACATGATAAGATCCTGTCTGCAGCCACCACTAGGGGGAGCTCTCTGTATACAGAGATACATGATAAGATCCTGTCTGCAGTCACCACTAGGGGGAGCTCTCTGTATACAGAGATACATGATAAGATCCTGTCTGCAGTCACCACTAGGGGGAGCTCTCTGTATACAGAGATACATGATAAGATCCTGTCTGCAGTCACCACTAGGGGGAGCTCCCTGTATACAGAGATACATGATAAGATCCTGTCTGCAGACACCACTAGGGGGAGCTCCCTGTATACAGAGATACATGATAAGATTCTGTCTGCAGCCACCACTAGGGGGAGCTTCCTGTATATAGAGATACATGATAAGATCCTGTCTGCAGCCACCACTAGGGGGAGCTCCCTGTATACAGAGATACATGATAAGATTCTGTCTGCAGCCACCACTAGGGGGAGCTCCCTGTATACAGAGATACATGATAAGATCCTGTCTGCAGCCACCACTAGGGAGAGCTCCCTGTATACAGAGATACATGATAATATCCTGTCTGCAGCCACCACTAGGGGGAGCTCTCTGTATACAGAGATACATGATAAGATCCTGCCTGCAGCCACCACTAGGAGGAGCTCCCTGTATACAGAGATACATGATAAGATTCTGTCTGCAGTCACCACTAGGGGGAGCTCCCTGTATAAAGAGATACATGATAAGATCCTGTCTGCAGCCACCACTAGGGGGAGCTCCCTGTATACAGAGATACATGATAAGATCCTGTCTGCAGCTACCACTAGGGGGAGCTCCCTGTATACAGAGATATATGATGAGATTCTGTCTGCAGTCACCACTAGGGGGAGCTCCCTGTATACAGAGATACATGATAAGATCCTGTCTGCAGCCACCACTAGGGAGAGCTCCCTGTATACAGAGATACATGATAAGATCCTGTCTGCAGCCACCACTAGGGGGAGCTCCCTGTATACAGAGATACATGATAAGATCCTGTCTGCAGCCACCACTAGGGGGAGCTCCCTGTATACAGAGATACATGATAAGATCCTGCCTGCAGCCACCACTAGGGGGAGCTCCCTGTATACAGAGATACATGATGAGATCCTGTCTGCAGCCACCACTAGGGGGAGCTCCCTGTATACAGAGATACATGGTAAGATCCTGTCTGCAGCCACCACTAGGGGGAGCTCCCTGTATACAGAGATACATGATAACGTGGGGAAGTTTACACAGTGGTAAATAGAAGCACACATGGCATGAGATTTCTATAAATTCATCCACTGTGCATAAACTGTACAACGCAGCTTTTTGGACGCATTACAGGTTAGCTGCGCCCAAAATGCTGCTATTCCTGATCATGGGAACATGCCTTAAAGGGAACCTGTAACCCCCAAAATCGAAGGTGAGCTAAGCCTACAGACATCAGGGGCTTATCTACAGCATTCTGTAATGCTGTAGATAAGCCCCGAAAAAGAGGTTAGCTTATACTCGCCCAGGGGCGGTCCGGTTCTGGTCCGATGGGCGTCGCGGTCCGGGGCCTCCCACCTTCTTACGATGACGTCCTCTTCTTGTCTTCAGGCTCCGGCTCCGGTGTACTTTATCTCCCTGTTGAGGGCAGAGCACAGTACTGCAGTGCGCAGGCGCTGGGCCTCTCTGACCTTTCCTGAGACCTGCGTACTGCAGTACTGTGCTCTGCCCTCAACAGGGAATATAAGTACGCCTGCGCCGGAGCGTGAAGACAGGACGTCATCGTAAGAAGATGGGAGGCCCCGGACCGCCCGCCCAGGTGAGTATAATCTAACCTCTTTTTCTCATCTTTCAGGATACATCGGGGGCTCATCTACAGCATTACAGAATGCATTACACAATGCTGGAGATAAGCCCCTGATACCGGTGGGCTTGGCTCACCTTCCATTTTGGGGGTGACAGGTTCCCTTTAAGTGAATCGACAGTCACTGTTCTGCTGTTACATCACATCTTATCCTCCAGTCACCTCCAGAGCTGCAGTCACTATTCTGTTGTTACATCGTATCTTATTATTAGAATGGTTGGTGTTAATATTATTAATAATTTTGATCTCTCTGTAATTTTTGGTCTCGTTTTCCAGAAAAAAGGTAAGTTTGGCACCGAGTCCCGTGCCCCTTTCCTCTTTCTGTGCAGCCTCCATCTATCCACACTGGGGACAAAAGATTCTGTGTAACTACACAATGGTGGTAGTGTGCGTTGTCGGTGCTCACAGTGTTACGAGTCCCCAATGTTCTGGTGACATTGTTCTAGTTTCATGACTTCTCTTATTTTTCAGCCAAATGAGTGTCGTCGGCGCCCAATCACACTGGAAATAGCGGGGAGTAATGGCAGCGTGCGCACCGACACTGCACACCATCCCCATTCTGCAGTCACCTGGAGCTGCTCACCTCTCTGTGCCGCCAGCATCCCTCAAATCAGAAAACTGCGATGTCGTGGAGAAGCTACACTGTCATTAACCCGTCTGTAATAATGAATCCAGCGATGTCCACAGGGGGGCACTGCTCCACCAGGACTCACCTGCCTATCAACCCCACAGGCCGGGGGTCCCCACTGTGCACCCTGTGGATCGCACCTCTGTTGGAGCCGTAGAGACCCGGGCGCTTCCTCTGAGCTAATGAGAAGCTGTTAATAATTTACCTTCCACCTCTGCCCGTTATTATTCTCTGGATTCACCAAAAATGGCCACAAGAACCGAGAATCTGGAGCATCAATTATATCCACAGACCGGGGGAGGGGAGCTGGGAACGTCCATCATATCCTACGACGGTACTCACCCACTCCGGAACCACCAGAGAGTAGGACAGCGAACTAAAATCTATTACTCCCTGTTATCAGCCATTACTGGGGGAGGGGACTAATCAGTCACACCCTGTCTTAGGACTTCCAGTAGGAGGCCCCCAGGGAGAGGCAGGCTTCCCGGGAGTCCGGCATGGCTTCCCAGGCTTCTGTTCCCCGGTCTGTGCCGGCGGGGGACAGAGAGCAGCAACAGCAACCGGCCCAAGAGGGACTGAGGAGGTTGGGACGGGTGAGAAGAACCATACCCACCTACACCAACCCTGAGACGGCTCATCGTCCGCCCAGAGAGGGAGACAGGGGCGCCCCAGGCCCCAGGAAGGAGAGGAACATCCTGGGGGAGAGGAGCTCCGGCGAGTCCACGAGTACCTTCTCCTCCCGAGTGGTCGCCATACTACGTGAGTACGAGGACGCCGGCAAAGCACTGACCGGGCTGAAGGAGAAGCTGCGGGTGGCTCGGGTCCTGAACACCCAAACCTCTAACAAAGAGAAACCCGCGACCTCTCAGAGGTTCAGAGCCCTCAAAGATGAGATGGTCCGGTTAGTGCTCCTCCGGGAGGGGATTGAGAAAAGCGCAGGTCCCTTCCTGGAGAGGTTTAAGAACCAGCGGCGGTTCTCAGAAATGAAGGGGTTAAATACCTCAGGAGAGCCGCCAGCCGGCGTCCTAAGCGACGAGGAGGAGGAGGAGGACGACGACGTGGCTGTGACTGGAGTCCTACAAGCTGGAACCAGCCGGGAGAGTGAGTCGCAGATCCGACAACAGGAGAGCGGCCTCCCGGCACGGCAGAGGACTCCGACAGCACAGGCTGGAGTGTCAGCGGAGGAAGAGGAGGAGGGCGGTCTGCTAGAGGAGGAAGAGGAGGAGGGTGGTCTGCTAGAGGAGGAAGAGGAGGAGGGCGGTCTGCTAGAGGAGATCCGACAGCTGGAGTCTCCAGTGAACCTGGACCGCTTTTCCTTTGGTGAGGACGACCCAGCAGAGGAAAACAAGAAGAGGAAGAAGACGAAGGAGACCGCACGGGAGGTGGGGAGATACAGATATGTACTGATGGATGATGTTACACCTACCGCCTCCTGTGTAAACCCCACCAAACCTAAAGGCACGGGCTCTGCAGTGGCTCCGGGGCATCGGCAAGGTGGGGAGAGGAGGAGGACGTCCGGCGGTGCTGCCGTCTGTGCGGGGAACAGTGCAGGGGGCGAGGCTGTGGTGGTACTCACGGCGCCGGACATAGGGGACCCCGAGGAGTTTCCCTCCCTGCCCTCTGCGGCTAAGCCGGTTATCACCGGGGCTGAGGGGGGCGAGGGGGATGTCCACGCCGTTGGTAAAGGGGGACGGTGTGGGCAGACTCCATCCCTGCTCACTGCAGATGACCTGGCCGGGGCTGTGGGGGCAGGGCCAAGGAGCGTGTTATGGCAAAAGGGGGGCGCACTGTTGTGACAGGTAAGCAGTGCACCTCAACAGAGGAGAAGAGGCACGCGGCTGGAACAGGGGAACCACGTGTAAGGACTTCCTGCAGAAAATCAGCAGGGAAAAACTAAAACTGCCTAGAATATTGGGTGCACTGCGGCAACAGGGAAACAGTGTGCCCCGAAGGCAAAAAAGGACACTAAACCCCCGAAGTCTGTGGCTACAGGGTAGGCGGCTAACAAACACTCTGCCCAGGACAATAAGGGGCATAGTGCTCCAAAAGCACAGCATAAAGTCAGACCTGAACTAAGTAAAGCGGGTGTGGTGCTGCACCCCTCCCCTGGTCCAGCAGGTGTGAGGGAAGAGACTCTGAACACAAGGGAGGAAGGAATGGATGTGACTGTGGAAGGTGCAGAGAACAGTGGGACAAATGGTGGAGAGAATAGTGGTAATGGGGTGACGGGAGGTGGCGGTAATGGTAAGGGGAGTGAAAGGAGCTGTGCAGAAAATGTTGGGAGTAGTAGTCGAATGAATGGTGTTCGTAGTAGTGGAGTGAAGAATGGGAGTAGTGGTGGAATGAATGAAGGGAAGTAGGTAATGGTCTCACTGCCCTTCCAGCGGTGGAGGGAGCTTCAGCCCCAAGCTATTCAGGAGCTGTCACTGCTGGGGGTAGTAGTGCACCCTTGTCTGGTGACCCTGAGGATGGTGACTTGCAGCAGCGCTTCCTGGACGCCCTGAGGAGAGGGGAGAGTTCCATCAATGTAGAGGGGAGGGAGGTTGATCTGTCTTTCTGGATAGAGAGACACGGTCTTTCCGCCTTCTGAGATAGAGGGGTAGAGACTGTCTGGTCTCTGCCGACACCGGGGCAGAGGAGTAACCGTAGGAACGTGGCCCGTCTCCAGTGGGTAACAAGGATGCCTGTCCTGATTAGTGGAAGGTTGCTGAGCTCCTGCTGGGGATGGGCTTTGCGGCATATGACATCTTCGCCTTGATCCATCCCTATGGGACCTCCTACTTCGATGTCAGCTTTGTGAGACCGGAGGGCCTTGAGCTTTTCTGGTCTCGCCATGAGCTGGCTTGGGGTCGCCCCGAATGGCGGGGTTTTTTTCTTGTCTCGATATCCTTCCAGAACTCAGGAAGGTGACCGTTTTGACCAGTAACGAGTCACTTTCCTGTGTCGACATCTCCACCTGGGTTGGACGATACGGCGACATCGTCTGTATTCCCGAGAAGACCAGCGACGACCATGGTATCTGGTCGGGGCCTGGACCTTCATGATGAAATTGAAGTTTTCAGGAAACACCATTACCCATATCCCTTCCTCAACATTTTTGGGGAGGGACAGGATCTTGATTTTCTACCGGGGGCAGCCTAAGGTCTGTCACAGGTGCGGCAGCCCCATACACTTTAATGCGCAGTGTACCACCCAGAAATGCGCACTGTGTGGGGACCTCGGCCATATCGCTGCTATCTGTGGCAGGATTAGGTGTAACTTGTGTGGTGACCTCGGTCACCCGTTCAGTCGCTGTCCGCCTTCCTTTGCTAATATGGTCTTGCTGAAAGTGGTGAGTGCGGGGCAGACAAAAGTCGAGACTAAATTTTTCCGGTGAACGGACCAGTAGGGGCAGAGGAGACAGGGAATCGGTGAGGAGCAAGCTGCCACCATTCAATATCAGGTGGCAGGATCAGACCCGGGTACTTCACTTGCAGTTGAGGATCCTAAACACAGCAAATTGAGCGAGGAAGTCAAGAGACTTGAAACGGAGGAGCAAAAGAATGCCATGTCTTCCCAGGAACCTTCATCCGGTGACAGTCTGGATGAGGGTGAGTGGTCACAGAAAATGAAAAAGGGTAACAGGAAAACAGCCAAGGATAAGAGGGGGTCCGGGCCTCGAGCCTCCTCCTTGGAGTGTGACCCCTCTGACTCTGTAGCCCTGATCCAGGTGCCATTGGAAGGTCCAGCCTCCCCCCTCTGATGGATCTCTCCAACCGGTTCCGGGCCCTCCATGACTCCCCTCCAGAAGGGGAGGATGGGGAGCCGGAGGTTGCAGATAAGGTTGTTGGGGCTCAGGAGGTCGCTGGGTCTTCTCAGGGGACTAACTCAGGACAACCAGACAAGGGCCATAGTGTATGTAAGGAGAGATTGGATGCGTCTGTTTGTCTTCAGCTCTCTAAAAGCTCATCATTGTCAGATAAAGAGGGTGAAACTGTTGGAGGTGGGAGAAAAAAGGCTATCTAATTCAATCAATCATGGCAGCACTCACCCCGTTAACGCTGGCAGCCATTAATGTTTCCAGCATAAAGTCAAACGGCAAGGTACTTGGCCTTCCATTTTCTCGGCCAACTTGACGCTGACATTTTTTTTTTGCAGGAGATCGGGTTGACTGACCTATCAGCCATGCATAAAGCAAGGCGGGAGTGGAGGCACGGGCCCTCCTACTGGTCTCTTACGGCCGAGCTGTATAGCGGGGTGGCGGTCCTTTTTAAGACCGCAGCGGTTGAATACAGACGATTAATCGAATTAGAAATGGGGATTTGCTTGATCCTAGATGTCTCCATGGGGGACTGGAGCTTCAGCTCATTAACATCTATGGTCCCTAATTCAAGTGGGACCGCAAATATCTCTTCATGAAGATCAAACTCTCGAACCTCAGAAGCCTGAACAGGGATCGCCTGTATCAGGGTCTGAGGAGGAAACTCGAGCATCTTGTCTCGACTGGAGGTAGCCACGAGGAGATCTCCAGTGTGAAATCCTTGCTGAAGAGGTGTTAGTATGATAGACATGCATCTTTGGTTTTTGAGCGGGATTAAGGGAAGTACTACTCGCCTGACCCTTACAGAAGCTGCAAGATGTCAGTAAATAGTAAGATGGTGATGGGGCTGATAGACCGTACGGGATTCCTGAGAAAGTCCAGATCAGGGATCTTGGAGGTCGTCAGTTCATACTATTCGCACCTCTTGGGAAGGAAGGAACTGGATCATAACAGGATGTCGGCGATCAATGGGCTCAGGCCCAAAAACTTGCCCAGTCCAGGTGGCTTAACATCCGAGTTCTTTAGGACCTCTAGTGACTCCTTGGTCCCCCTCTTGACTCAGGTGTTTAATGAGTGTCTCTCCTCGGGCACTCTGCCGAGGTCATTAAGGAGGTCAGCTTTGATCAATTTTTTCAAAGAGTAAGGATCCGTCACGCATTGAGATTTGGCGTCCCATATCACTTCTCAATGTGGACAGGAAGGTTTTGGCTAAGATACTTTTCAACACGCTGGTGAACTCTGCACCGCGGCTCCTTTTGGAGGCCCAGCACTGTAGCATTCCTGGCTGTAGTACTTTCAGTGCTTTTCTAGATGTCCAAGAGGCCGTGGAGCGGGGCAGGGCGGGCCTTTGGAAGGGGTTCTTGCTGACCCTGGATCAGGCAAAAGCCTTTGATCAGGTCAACCAGGAATACCTCTGGTCCACTCTTTTGAGCTATGGTCTGCCTTAAGGGTTTGTGGACTGGCTAAAGACCATGTACACAGGAGCTAAGACTTTCCCTCTGGAAAATGGATGGATTGGAAAACCTTTTGGGGTAGGATCTGGTGTCCGCAAGGGCTGCCTTCTTAGCCCTTTGCTTTACGCGTTTGTGATAGATCCCTTCCTCAGAAGGTCGATTGTGGACCATTGACAGGGGTGAGGATGGGCTGGGTGGCGCCAGAGGCTATCCTGAGGGTAGTGGCCTACGCGGACGATGTCACCGTCTTTGTTTCTTCACAAGAGGAGGCGATGGTGGTAATGTCAGAAGTGGATAGCTATTCTGAGGCATCCGGGTCCAAGGTCAACCAGGACAAGTGTGAGAGTCTCTGGCTGGGAGGCAGAGATCCCACGTTTGATCTTCCGGACACCCTACCCGAATCGCAAGAACATGCCAAAGTCCTAGGCATCTAATTTCGCCAGGATGATTACCCCACGAAAGACTGGGAAGGCAGAATCAAACGTGTCCCCCAAAGAATGGACCAATGGAAGATGGAAGGGTTGGTCTTTGACCCTGAGGGAAAGGGTTGACCTGTGCAAAGATTTCCTGCTCCCCTTGCTACCTGTGCAGCGTCTGTGTCTTGGCAGAGACTCTCTGGACACGGGTCTACAGTCTGTTCTTCCAGATGTTATGGAGGAATAGACTGAGCCTAGTCAAGTGGAAGGTCACTTACCACATGAGGAGACCAGGGGGGTTGAATATGGTGAACACCTTTTTGAAAGTTAACGTGGCAAACCTCTGGAAAGAGTGGGCTCCTCCGTGGGTATTCTCCTGCAAGGGATGGTTTCAGCCTTTCTTCTAGGAATGGGAGACAAAGGGAGATTGAAGGATCTTCGCACACCGCACGGGCATCTCCCGGCTTATGTTACCCCGGTTCTGAAAATGATGCGCTGGTGGGGTCTGGGAATGTGGGAAGTGAGGTCCCTCCCGAGGAATCTCCTCGACATGCGGGTCTTGCTTTCACATTTTCAGAGACCACTGGTCCTCAAGGACTGCCCAAGTCAGGATCTAGAGGTTGGGTTGAGTTTGTTAAATACTATCAGGATCCCCAAGAAGTACTGGGACTTGACAATTTGAAGTACAGGAGCTCCGAGCACAGGAATTGCCCATGTGAGGCTTGTGCTACCATGCTGGAAAGCATGGAGCAATTCCTGCTTCATTGTCCCTTTAATACAGAGGTGTACAACAGGGTGGGCGCTTCCATTGGTTGGCCGCGGCTGGCCACTCTGTCCTATGCCGAGTGGGCCTATGGAGCGTTCAGAGACCTCGGGAGAAGGGACCGAGCCACTTTATTTTTAGTTAGCGCAGTGGTCAGGTATTTCACATGGAACGCACAAGTTTTAGTTTTGACGCAGAGTAAAATCCTCCGTGTAGATAAAGTTTGTAGCAGCATCCTAGGTGCCCTGGTGAAGGTGCGTTCTCTGGAGTGCGAAAGACTGGGTGCCCGGAGGGCGGCCCATCTCTGGAGGGGTTTCTCTTTCGGGGTGCCTAATGTCTTTACACCCTAGATTTTTGTTTTGTATTTCTGTCTCCTGAAATAGGAGGTTTGCAGGCATCGAACTTGAGTCTTGGTTGGTGAGTACGTAGGTTGTGTTCTGTAATATTGGTTTTATGTACAGTGGGGAAAAAAGTATTTAGTCAGCCACCAATTGTGCAAGTTTTCCCACTTAAAAAGATGAGAGAGGCCTGTAATTGACATCATAGGTAGACCACAACTAAGAGAGTCAAAATGAGAAAACAAATCCAGAAAATTACCTTGTCTGATTTGGCAAGATTTATTTAGCAAATTATGGTGGAAAATAAGCATTTGGTCATTAACAAAAGTTCATCTCAATATTTTGTTATATATCCTTTGTTAGCAATGACAGAGGTCAGACGTTTTCTGTAAGTCTTAACATGGTTGGCGCACACTGTTGGTGGTATGTTGGCCCATTCCTCCATGCAGATCTCTTCTACAGCAGTGATGTTTTGGGCTTGTCGCTGGGCAACACGGACTTTCAACTCCCTACAAAGGTTTTCTATGGGGTTGAGATCTGGAGACTGGCTAGGCCACACAAGGACCTTCATACGCTTCTTACGAAGCCACTCCTTCATTGCCCTGGCGGTGTGCTTGGGATCATTATCATGCTAAAAGACCGATCCACGTTTCATCTTTAATACCATTGCTGATTGCACTCAAAATCTCACGATACATGGCCCCATTCATTCTTTCATGTACACGAATCAGTCGTCCTGGCCCCTTTGCAGAGAAACAGCCCCGAAGCATGATGTTGCCACCCCCATGCTTCACAGTAGGTATGGTGCTATTTGGATGCAACTCAGCATTCTGCCTCCTCCACACACAGTGAGTTTTGTTTCTACCAAACAGTTCCAGTTTGGTTTCATCAGACCATATGACATTCTCCCAATACTCTTCTGGATAATCCAAATGCTCTCTAGCAAACTTCAGATGGGCCTGGACATGTATTGGCTTAAGCAAGGGGACACGTCTGGCACTGCAGGATCTGAGTCCCTGGCAGCGTAGTGTATTACTGATGGTAGCCTTTGTTACGGCAGTCCCAGCTCTATGCAGGTTATTCACTAGGTCCCCTCGTGTGGTTCTGGGATTTTTGCTCACCGTTCTTGTGATCATTTTGACCTCACAGGGTGAGATCTTGTGTGGAGCCCCAGATCGAGAAGATTATCAGTGGTCTTGTATGTCTTCCATTTTCTTATTATTGCTCCCCCAGTTGATTTCATCACACCAAGCTGCTTGCCTATTGCAGATTCAGTCTTCCCAGCCTGGTGCAGGGCTACAATTTTGTTTCTGGTGTCCTTCGACAGCTCTTTAGTCTTTACCATAATGGAGTTTGGAGTGTGACTGGTTGAGGTTGTGGTCAGGCGTCTTTTATACTGATAACAAGTTCACACAGGTGCCATTACTACAGGTAATGAGCGGAGGACAGAGGAGCCTCTTAAAGAAGAACTTACAGGTCTGTGAGAGCCAGAAATTTTGCATGTTTTTAGATGACCAAATGCTAATTTTCCATCATAATTTGCAAAATAAATCTTACCAAATCAGACAAGGTGATTTTCTGGATGATTTGTTTTCTCATTGTGACTCTCATAGTTGTGGTCTACCTATGATGTCTATTACAGGCCTCTCTCATCTTTTTAAGTGGGAGAACTTGCACAATTGGTCGCTGACTAAATACTTTTTTTCCCCCACTGTATATATTGTGTAATAGAGGGTCTTAGTTAGGTGGGGGATTGGGGGGTTCAACGGCGGTGATAAGAGACTGATCTGGCCTGGCCCAGGCCCCCCCTGGGGAAAAACTTTGGGGCCTGATCCTAGCTCGGATGATTCCTGAACTTTGTGGCCAGAGCTGGATCAGGGGTGGCGGGATAGTTACTGTAGGTGTGTGTGTATATATATATATGTATATATATATATATATATATATATATATATATAGGAAAAAAAATATTTTGATAATTTTGTGTACTGTATTGTGTTTAGGTTTGTTGTAGGGTGAATGTGGTGGTGTAAGGGGGGGCTGTAAGGTAAGGCAGTGGGACCAGCAGGGTTTTGTTGTGTTTGTGGTTTTGTATAATATTCGGTTTAGTGCAATGTGTTTATAGTTTTTATATTGTATATAATGTTGTATATAGGACGGTGGTGCAGACGGATAACCACAGACCGGATTCCTCGCAACATGTATGGCAGGAACAGTGGAGGTCCAGATAGCAGGGTGGGGTGGGGGATGCGGGGTTCTTTCCCTAGACCCCTGTCGTACCGCTGCGAAGCTCCTGTCCTAACAAGGACAGGCCCCAAGTAAGCCCTGCTATGGGGACCCCCCAACACAAAAATAGGGTAATATAGGAGATATCCTGAGGGTGGTATAACAGTGTTGACAGCTGCACACTGTGGCTTATTTCCCAGGTTGTATATAGTAGTATGAATGAAGCTGGGCCGGGGTCTTACATGATTTTATACTATTTATTATTTTAGGGGGGTATTCATGTACTTATGGTTATTTTGTTTCTTCATTTTAATATTTTTTCATTTTTGCCTGATTAGTAGGTCGAGAACTTTCCTCCATTTCTGGTTTATTTCTTTGTGATTTGTGTCTGATTCTGTCGTCTGATTGAAGCTTTGTTCTGTTGTGTCTGATCCTGTAATGGATCGCAGTTGTGTCATGTGATGTATCTATATATAATAATAAAGACCCACAATCTTATTAGTCCCTGTTATTGGCCATTCTTGGCCGGGCTGTGAGTAGTTGACCTGTTTGTCCTCCGGTTTGGGATGTGATCGCTTCGCTCTGCGCTCTCCTTTTCTCTTCCTTTCTTCTTCGTGTTCTGTTCCTGATTTTTGGGGCAGAGCCGCCTCCTGTCATTGATGGCGTGTGTGGGGGGCCGTGCTCTGCCCCATCAGGGGTTCAGCTTCGAGGCGCGGCCTTAATGTCTTACCCGTCAGCTCATTAGGCAGCTGTCGTCTGGTTCTTGGTGTCGGTGGAGGCCTCGCAGGGCGCCGCTTATCTGCAGGATGTCACGTGGAGAAGTCTCATCACTTGTTTTATTTTTATGATTTCAGGGGAAGTTTTCTTATTCAGAATGGCAGAAAACTTTGGAAACTTTACTCCATTCACATCCAAAGCTGCAAGGGCCGACGTCACTGATATAATGACGTGATCAGACATTAGACCGCACACCACAGCTCCAACCCCTCATCCGCTGACAACCAGCCGGCATACCGTGTGTGAGAGGTTGTCAGCAGGTATACGGGGATCATCAGTGTCGAGGATCAGGACGTCCTTGAGAAAAAACTATTCAGGAGAAGCTGAAGGTCATTGAATCATAGAATGGTAGAGTTGGAAGGACCTCCTGGGTCATCTGGTCCAACCCCGTGCTCAATGCAGAAGTCACTAAATCTTCCCAGACAGATGTCTGTCCAGCCTCTGTGTGAAGAATTCCATTGAAGGAGAACTTACCACCTCTCGTGGCCGCCTGTTCCACTCATTCATCACCCTGTCAGAAAGTTTTTTCTAATATTTAATCTGTGTTTCTTCCCATTCCGTTTCATTTCATTACATCTTGTCTTTCCTTGTGCAAAAGAGAATAAAGATGATCCCTCTACAATGTGACAGCCCTTGAGATATTTGTAGACAGCTATTAAGTCTCCTCTCAGTCTTCTTTTTTGCAGCTAAACATTCCCAGATCCTGTAACCGTTCCTCATAGGACATGGTTTGCAGACCGCTCACCATTCTGGTCGCTGTTCTCTGAACTTGCTCCACTTTGCTGATGTCTATTTTATTATTATTATTATTATTATGATTTATTTATATAGCACCATTAATTCCATGGTGCTGTACATGAGAAGGGGTTACATACAGAGTTACAGATATCATTTACAGTAAACAAATTTACAATGACAGACTGGTACAGAGGGGAGAGGACCCTGTCCTTGTGGACTTACATTCTACATGATAATGGGGAAGAGACAGAAGGTCGGGAGTGCAGCAGCTCGGGTGGTGGTGAGGCGGCAGATCTGGTGGTGGTGAGGAGGCAGCTCGGGTGGTGGTGAGGAAACAGCTCGGGTGGTGGTGAGGAGGCAGCTCGGGTGGTGGTGAGGAGGCAGCTCGGGTGGTGGTGAGGAGACAGCTCGGGTGGTTGGTGAGGCGGCAGAACTGGTGGTGGTGAGGAGGCCGCTCGGGAGGTTGGTGAGGAGGCAGCTCGAGTGGTGGTGAGGCGGCAGATCTGGTGGTGAGGAGGCAGTTCGGGTGGTGGTGAGGAGGCAGCTCGGGTGGTTGGTGAGGCAGCAGATCTGGTGGTGAGGAGGCAGCTCGGGGGGTGGTGAGGAGGCAGCTCAGGTGGTGGTGAGGCGGCAGATCTGGTGGTGAGGAGGCGGCTCGGGTGGTGGTGAGGCGGCAGCTCGGGTGGTGTTGAGGAGGCAGCCCGGGTGGTTGGTGAGGCGGCAGATCTGGTGGTGGTGAGGAGGCCGCTCGGGAGGTTGGTGAGGAGGCAGCTCGGGTGGTGGTGAGGCTGCAGCAGCTCGGGTGTTTGGTGAGGTGGCAGCAGCTCAGGTGGTTGGTGAGGTGACAGCTCTGGTGGTGGTGAGGCGGCAGCTCGGGTGGTTGGTGAGGCGGCAGCTCGGGTGGTTGGTGAGGCTGCAGCAGCTCGGGTGGTTGGTGAGGTGGCAGCTCGGGTGGTGGTGAGGCGGCAGAATGGTTATTGCAGGCTGTAGGCTTTCCTGAAGAGATGGGTTTTCAGATTCCGTCTGAAGGATCCGAGGGTGGTGGATAGTCGGACGTGTTGGGGCGTGGAATTCCAGAGGATGGGGGATATTCGGGAGAAATCTTGGAGGTGGTTGTGTGAGGAACAAAAGTGTGGAGGAAAGGAGGAGGTCTTGGGAGGATCGGAGATTACGTGAGGGAAGATATTGGGAGATTAGTTCAGAGATATAAGGAGGGGACAGGTTGTGGATGGCTTTGTAGATCAGTGTTAGTAGTTTGAAAGTCGATCCCATAAATCAGGCGGCGATTCTGCACCTGGTAAATAATGCGGCATTTTACTTTCTAGGACATTCAGAGTCTCAGGCATCGGATCAATAACAGAACAATCACATAGCGATGATCTCTGAGAATCGAGCGACTAACTGCATCAGACGCGTCCTCCAGTCCTCATCCTGGGGCTCGGGGGCATCAGTGCCGGAGGCCGGGATCTGGGGGCTTCAGAATCACTCGCACTTTGACATAGTGGGAATAACCGAGACATGGTTAGATGAAAGCTATGACTGGGCAGTTAACTTACAGGGTTACAGTCTGTTTATAAAGGATCGTAAAAATCGGAGAGGAGGAGGGGTTTGTCTCTATGTAAAGTCTTGTCTAAAGTCCACTTTAAGGGAGGATATTAGCGAAGGGAATGAGGATGTCGAGTCCATATGGGTTGAAATTCATGGAGGGAAAAATGGTAACAAAATTCTCATTGGGGTCTGTTACAAACCCCCAAATATAACAGAAACCATGGAAAGTCTACTTCTAAAGCAGATAGATGAAGCTGCAACCCATAATGAGGTCCTGGTTATGGGGGACTTTAACTACCCGGATATTAACTGGGAAACAGAAACCTGTGAAACCCATAAAGGCAACAGGTTTCTGCTAATAACCAAGAAAAATTATCTTTCACAATTGGTGCAGAATCCAACCAGAGGAGCAGCACTTTTAGACCTAATACTATCTAATAGACCTGACAGAATAACAAATCTGCAGGTGGTCGGGCATCTAGGAAATAGCGACCACAATATTGTACAGTTTCACCTGTCTTTCACTAGGGGGACTTGTCAGGGAGTCACAAAAACACTGAACTTTAGGAAGGCAAAGTTTGAACAGCTTAGAGATGCCCTTAATCTGGTAGACTGGGACAATATCCTCAGAAATGAGAATACAGATAATAAATGGGAAATGTTTAAGAACATCCTAAATAGGCAGTGTAAGCGGTTTATACCTTGTGGGAATAAAAGGACTAGAAATAGGAAAAACCCAATGTGGCTAAACAAAGAAGTAAGACAGGCAATTAACAGTAAAAAGAAAGCATTTGCACAACTAAAGCAGGATGGCACCATTGAAGCTCTAAAAAACTATAGGGAGAAAAATACTTTATCTAAAAAACTAATTAAAGCTGCCAAAAAGGAAACAGAGAAGCACATTGCTAAGGAGAGTAAAACTAATCCCAAACTGTTCTTCAACTATATCAATAGTAAAAGAATAAAAACTGAAAATGTAGGCCCCTTAAAAAATAGTGAGGAAAGAATGGTTGTAGATGACGAGGAAAAAGCTAACATATTAAACACCTTCTTCTCCACGGTATTCACGGTGGAAAATGAAATGCTAGGTGAAATCCCAAGAAACAATGAAAACCCTATATTAAGGGTCACCAATCTAACCCAAGAAGAGGTGCGAAACCGGCTAAATAAGATTAAAATAGATAAATCTCCGGGTCCGGATGGCATACACCCACGAGTACTAAGAGAACTAAGTAATGTAATAGATAAACCATTATTTCTTATTTTTAGTGACTCTATAGCGACAGGGTCTGTTCCGCAGGATTGGCGCATAGCAAATGTGGTGCCAATATTCAAAAAGGGCTCTAAAAGTGAACCTGGAAATTATAGGCCAGTAAGTCTAACCTCTATTGTTGGTAAAATATTTGAAGGGTTTCTGAGGGATGTTATTCTGGATTATCTCAATGAGAATAACTGTTTAACTCCATATCAGCATGGGTTTATGAGAAATCGCTCCTGTCAAACCAATCTAATCAGTTTTTATGAAGAGGTAAGCTATAGGCTGGACCACGGTGAGTCATTGGACGTGGTATATCTCGACTTTTCCAAAGCGTTTGATACCGTGCCGCACAAGAGGTTGGTACACAAAATGAGAATGCTTGGTCTGGGGGAAAATGTGTGTAAATGGGTTAGTAACTGGCTTAGTGATAGAAAGCAGAGGGTGGTTATAAATGGTATAGTCTCTAACTGGGTCGCTGTGACCAGTGGGGACCGCAGGGGTCAGTATTGGGACCTGTTCTCTTCAACATATTCATTAATGATCTGGTAGAAGGTTTACACAGTAAAATATCGATATTTGCAGATGATACAAAACTATGTAAAGCAGTTAATACAAGAGAAGATAGTATTCTGCTACAGATGGATCTGGATAAGTTGGAAACTTGGGCTGAAAGGTGGCAGATGAGGTTTAACAATGATAAATGTAAGGTTATACACATGGGAAGAGGGAATCAATATCACCATTACACACTGAACGGGAAACCACTGGGTAAATCTGACAGGGAGAAGGACTTGGGGATCCTAGTTAATGATAAACTTACCTGGAGCAGCCAGTGCCAGGCAGCAGCTGCCAAGGCAAACAGGATCATGGGGTGCATTAAAAGAGGTCTGGATACACATGATGAGAGCATTATACTGCCTCTGTACAAATCCCTAGTTAGACCGCACATGGAGTACTGTGTCCAGTTTCGGGCACCTGTGCTCAGGAAGGATATAATGGAACTAGAGAGAGTACAAAGGAGGGCAACAAAATTAATAAAGGGGATGGGAGAACTACAATACCCAGATAGATTAGCGAAATTAGGATTATTTAGTCTAGAAAAAAGACGACTGAGGGGCGATCTAATAACCATGTATAAGTATATAAGGGGACAATACAAATATCTCACTGAGGATCTGTTTATACCAAGGAAGGTGACGGGCACAAGGGGGCATTCTTTGCGTCTGGAGGAGAGAAGGTTTTTCCACCAACATAGAAGAGGATTCTTTACTGTTAGGGCAGTGAGAATCTGGAATTGCTTGCCTGAGGAGGTGGTGATGGCGAACTCAGTCGAGGGGTTCAAGAGAGGCCTGGATGTCTTCCTGGAGCAGAACAATATTGTATCATACAATTATTAGGTTCTGTAGAAGGACGTAGATCTGGGGATTTATTATGATGGAATATAGGCTGAACTGGATGGACAAATGTCTTTTTTCGGCCTTACTAACTATGTTACTATGTTACTATGTCATACACAAATGCTGGGAAGATAAAACGTTTTTTTCATATCTTATTAATCATTGACTTTGTTCGTTTCCATTTTTTATGTTTTAATATTTTTCTCTCCTTTGTATCTTTTTATACTTTCTATTTCTTTTGTATATTTTCTATTATTCTTTTCATGTAACGTTCCCTACTGCTGCCTTAATGGGGGTGATGTGACTTACAGGAGTCTGTAGACTTCTGCAGATTCCTGTAACTTCCAAATCTGACGCAGAATTACCAACACTGCACCATAAATCTCCAACATAGTGCCATACTTTACCCCCATAAAGCGAGTGCCATATTTTGCTCACATTATTATTATACTTTTTTTATAGCGCCATTTATTATGTGGCACTTTCCATGAATATCGTTCTTCCCCCTATGAGGAAACATTGAAGTTTGCTCATAAGTTGGGGTTATTCGGTGATTTTTCCATATCCCGCGGTCGGCCGGACGCCTGTGCGCAGCTGATTACAGTGATTCCGTTACAATGTATCAGTCGTCCACTTCTGTTCCTGATGGATGATTTGCAATGTGCAGCCTCACTGTGTCCGCCGGACGCTGTGCGTCTGTGATGATCCTGATGTGTCACACGACTGATGAATTTATCGCCCCCGTCCCTGGCTTGTTGTCTCGGCAATATCTGGGTATTTCTGGGATGGGGGGTACGATTCATAGGATAAGAGGCGACATCCCATCTTCCATGTTTCCATGGACAGGTTCTACATGGAGACTTTGTATAACGCTACATTATACTCTCTGCTGTCAGAGCATTTCCATATTCACAGCGGCACAGAGGATTTCAGCTCCAAATCTCATATTATATCGTCCTATATTGCCCCCGACACACAATACATCGGGGGCTGTATTCTACCAGCCATTCAGGGTCTGTGAGACGCTGGGCGAGGGCCCTTTAAGACGCAGCAATGGCGGCCCACCAGATCATGTGTAGGCGAGCATGGCGATTCTGACAGTGGCGATGGCGTCTGATGCGGGGTTATTGCTCTCTGGTAGCATCTGTTGGTGGGTTTCATGTCGTCACGATATTCCGAGACGTGTGATTGTTCATCCCATGTTCTCCTGTCCGTGATGTTAAACCTGCGGAGCGTGGAGGATGGGGGTTATGTGCAGTCACGGCATCCACCTGGAAGACTGCACCCGATGACTCGGCGCCATAGAGAAAAATACAGATGACTCCGCTCCATTGCCCGCGCCGCCATCCGACGACAACCTACGAGGCTGCGGGAACGTTTTCCGCTATGAAGTTGCAGTGAAAAAGTTTTGTAACTATTTTGATCCGGATTCATAATTTACTTTTTTTTTTTTGTCTTGTGGTTTTTTGCTGTCAATTTTAGCACCAATTTCCTCAAAATGACCCAACGGGTCCATGAATTTTTTTCCAGAATTAAAAATATTCTTTTACAATTTTTTTGCAACTTTTTAAGAAAAAAATGCTGCACGATCCTTTAGTGTCGCAGAAAAGTTTAATATCTGCGTAAAAAAATGTTGGTGTAGAAAAAAAATCACCGGAGGAACTGCAGCAAATTCATGGATCGTTTTTGTAACTTTTTAAACAATTGAAAATAATGAATTTGCCACAAGCAAAAAATCATGTCAAAACAAGGCGGAAATAGACGGCGAAATCTGAAAACTTAAAAAGAATTTGGTTCAGAGCAAAGAAACATAAAATAATAAGAAAAAACTGTACAAAAAATGGTCGTAAATGCAACAACAACTCTTATGTTCCCTGCCAGATGATGGGAGTTATAGTCCGGGTACGATGTCCTGTAGTATCCTACATATAATATGCGTAGATTTCAACCAGGGGGGAAAGTGTAACCGTCCCTTTAATTTTGATTTCATCAATCAATAGATTGATTATTGATTATTGTTTAATGTATTTGTCTATATTTGCCTCGTATTCACATGTAAAGCGCCATGGAATAAATGGCGCTATAAAAATGTATAATAATAATAATAATAAATAATAGATCACATGAAAATAAGAAATATTGTAATAAATCTTATCCGAGAAATCGCTTCTTACATTCTCGATTCAGGCGTAAAATGTGTATTCAGTGCAGACAGATCTGCCCATTGGTGCTTGTAGAATTCTATTTCCGACCTCCGACCTCGCCTATCTGTGGACGGATAGATGGGACGTTATGGACGCTCGGGTCCCCCCCCCCCCCCCCCCGCTGAGCTCCACTAGGGTTGATATTACCATGGACGTACATGTGTCCTGTCCTCAGCAGAGACACAATGGAGGTGATTTGTAGGAGGATAATGGAGATGTGGTCGCTCGCCCCTCAGGAATCCTCTGTCCTGGCGGCGGCTTCGCTCTGCAGACCTCTGTAATTGCAGTGATGCCGTCCCGCTGTCCCTCCACAGACCCCAGGACTGATGGAGGAAACATAGGAACGCAGCTTCATGGTAGAGAATGTGGAGGAAATGATGAGCCGTCTATGCACCTACTTAAGGAGCAATTCCCTGGAGCAGAACATGGCGGCCTTTCTCCTGGAGACTCCCCAGCTCCCTGCGATCTGCGGTTTCTTCTAGGCTGCAATGTTCAGGACGACATTGTAGAGAAAAGATAGGGCAAAATGCGTCGTATCGCCCTCCAGAGAAGATTCAGGGTCAGGACCAAACACATTGTAAGAGGGATGAGACATCTCGGGTGTCTGGTCTGGGTCAGTGATTTCAGGGGTCCTTTTTCACCTGGACCCCCTTACATGTAGCAGGGATTTATGGTGATGGGAGCATGGACTGCTACTATGCAGGTGAGGCCAGAATGACAGCGCCTTCTTCTGGACTGTGAGGTGTAGGAGGAAGCTGCCCAGTTCAGCCCGACAGGCACTGTTGGGGGCTCCAATAGAAGGGGCTTATAGAACTCCACGTGGAATATGTCTGGGGGCTGGGATCCCACATTGACCAGTCTGGGTATGTGTGAGGACCCCAAACTTCACTGCCGTACAGGATGATTGGGGCGATAATGGCAGTGAAGATTTTTAGATCTACCGATACACAGCAGGTGTAATGAGTATTGAAAACGTCAACAATTTTCTAAGTAAAATTTATCTCTAAAGCTGCTGTTGACATGAAATTCTCCCCAGATGTCGGTAACAACCCGTCCAATCCACACAGGCAAAGAAATCGTCATAGATGTTAATAAATTACTAGTTGGTGGCCCGATTCGAACGCATCGGGTATTATAGAATATGTGTTATGATCAGGTGGCCTTGGAGCAGCATGAAATGACCTTCGCTGGAGCAGTGGTAACTTTACTGACCACAAACCCTGATCCTATCATCGCAACTAGAAGTAGCCGTGGGGTGTGCCTAACCAGACCTAGACACCTCGACACAGCCGGAGGACTAAATATCCCTAAAGATGGAAATAGGAAAACTCTCTTGCCTCAGAGTAGACCCCCAAAGGATAGGTAGCCCCCCACAAATAATGACTGTGAGTAGGAGAGGAAAAGACACACGCAGACTGAAAACAGGGATAAGCAAAGGAGGCCACTTCTACCTAGATAGGAAAGGATAGTACAGGATACTATGCGGTCAGCATAAAACACTACAAAATATCCACAGCAGAAAAATACAAAAAAACTCCACCACCTAACTAAAGATGTGGAGAGTATATCTGCGACTCCAGCGAATCCAACTAGACTGAGGAAAACATCAGGCACAGTCTAGCAGGAACAAAATAGAAACAAGAAACGCACAGAAAATAAACACACAGCAGTGTGTCTAAAAAAATGAAGCAAACACTTATCTTTGCTGAAATGGCAGCAAGCAGGAGAGGCCAGGCAGGACAAACACTTCCAAAGGAACATTGACAACTGGCAGGGACTAATGAGAACTGCAAAGCTAAATACCCCAGTCAGCCTTGCAATTAGCAGATACACCTGTCCAATCCTGCAGTCCAGGCACAACTGCACCACCATCCACAACCACCGGAGGGAGCCCAAAAGCAGAATTCACAACAAATATGTGTGTAGTTTATTTATGAAGATTTCAGAATAATGCAATCAATACACAGGGTAAAATATATACATTATCATTACATTTTATTGCTCATAGAACTTAATACAACTGAACGAAATTATTAAACAGATCATCAAAATATATAAACCATTACATGAATAACTGTATGTAAATAAATCATCGGACGAAAGAAGTACATCGACACTAATATATTTGTTAACGATATCAACCCAAA
The DNA here is from genome assembly GCF_032444005.1 of Ranitomeya imitator. Classification (NCBI taxonomy): domain Eukaryota; kingdom Metazoa; phylum Chordata; class Amphibia; order Anura; family Dendrobatidae; genus Ranitomeya; species Ranitomeya imitator. The sequence goes on along the minus strand of NC_091284.1, from coordinate 834,310,462 downwards.
ATATTTTTGTACACCACATTGACTGACAGAACTTGTTCAGTAAACGTCACTGAACTATGTGGCACTGTGACTGACAGAACTTGTTCAGTAAATGTGACTGAACTGCGTGGCACTGTGACTGACAGAACTTGTTCAGTAAACGTGACTGAACTACGTGGCACTGTGACTGACAGAACTTGTCCAGTAAACGTGACTGAACTACGTGGCACTGTGACTGACAGAACTTGTCCAGTAAGCAGGACTAAACTACATCACACTGTGACTGACAGAACTTGTTCAGTAAATGTGACTGAACTACATCACACTGTGACTGACAGAACTTGTTCACTAAACGTGACTGAACTACATCACACTGTGACTGACAGAACTTGTTCACTAAACGTGACTGAACTGCGTGGCACTGTGACTGACAGAACTTGTTCACTAAACGTGACTGAACTACGTGACACTGTGACTGACAGAACTTGTTCAGTAAACGTGACTGAACTGCGTGGCACTGTGACTGACAGAACTTGTTCACTAAACGTGACTGAACTACGTGACACTGTGACTGACAGAACTTGTTCAGTAAACGTGACTGAACTACATCATACTGTGACTGACAGAACTTGTTCAGTAAACGTGACTGAACTACATCACACTGTGACAGAACTTATTCACTAAACGTGACTGAACTGCATGGCACTGTCACTGACAGAACTTGTTCAGTAAACGTGACTGAACTACATCACACTGTGACTGACAGAACTTGTCCAGTAAACGTGACTGAACTGCGTGGCACTGTGACTGACAGAACTTGTTCAGTAAATGTGACTGAACTACATCACACTGTGACTGACAGAACTTGTTCAGTAAATGTGACTGAAATATGTGGCACTGAGACTGACAGAACTTGTTCAGTAAACGTGCTTGAACTACGTGGCGACCAATCAGCAACGCAGGATTTCCGTTACAGACAGACAGAATTAGATGATTATATAGTAGATGTGTTATAATGAGAAATGACAGAGAGAAAAAGTATAGAACACATAAAGAAAGAGGAGCAAAAAGCCCTGTAAAGTCCTGACACTGGCTGAGATCTATCAGTAATTAGGACGCAGTCCTGCCACATAGTGACCAATTATATCAGCTGGTTCACCTGATGCCTGTAAAAAGTTGTCTCATTACCAAGGTGCCACAGAGGAAATATCTTATGATGGGTAAAACCACTGAGCTGTCTCAGGACCTTTGGAACATTATTGTTGCAAACTATACTGATGGGATTGGGTACAGAAGAATTTCAAAACTACTGAAGGTTCCAGTGAGCGTTGCTGAGGCCATAATACGGAAGTGAAAGAACATAATTTCACCATAAAATAGCCATGACCAGATGCTCCCTGCAAGCTTTCACCAAAAACCGGCCACGATCAAGTGCTCCCCCAAAGATTTGACGAGTGAAAACAATTATCAGAAGAATTGTCCAAGTGCGAGTGACCACCTGTAGAAGATTACAGAAAGATCTGGAAACAGCAGGTACAATTGTTTAAAAGAAAACTATAAGTAATGTACTCAACCCCCATGGCCTGTGTGTACGCTCACTACATGTCTCATTTTCCTCTTGAAAATATGGGGTTAAGGTCAGGTGAGTTTGCTGCCAATCAAGCCCAGTGATACTGTTATTTTTACACCAGGTATTGGTACTTTTGGCAGTGTGGACCGGGGCCAAGTCCTGCTGGAGAATGACATTTCCATCTCCAAAAAGCTTGTCGGCAGAGGGAGCATGAAGTGCTCTAAAATGTCCTGGTAGACGGCTGCTCTGACTTTGGTCTTGATAAAACCCAGTGGACCTACACCAGCAGATGACATGGCTCCCCAAACCATCACTGATTGTGGAGACTTCACACCAGACCTCCAGCAGCGTGGGTTGTGCCCTCTCCACTCTTCCTCCAGACTCTGGGACCTTGGACCACTGACAACAGTCCGGTTCTTTTCTCCTTGGCCCAGGTAAGACGCTTCTGGCGTTGTCTATTGTTCATGAGTGGCTGACACAAGGAATGTCACACCTGTAGTCCATGTCCTGGAGACATCTGTGTGTGGTGAAGCAATGACTCCAGCAGCAGTCCACTCCTTGTGAATCTCCCCCACATTACTGAATGGCCTTTTCTTAACAATCCTTTCCAGGCTGCAGTTATCCCGGTTGCTTGTGCACCTTTTTCTAACACACTTTTTCCTTCCACTCAACTTTCCATTAATATCCTTGGATACAGCACTGTGTGAACAGCCGGCTTCTTTAGCAATGACCTTTTGTGGCTTCCCCTCCTTGTGGAGTGTGTCAGTGACGCCTTCTGGACATCTGTCAGGTCAGCAGTCTTCCCCATGATTGTGGAGCTACTGAAACAGACTAAGGGACTTTTATAAACGCTTAAGAGCCTTTATGGGTGATTTTTGTTAGTTATTCTGATTTACTGAGATAATGACTTTTGGGTTTTCATTGGCTGTAAGCCATAATCATCAACATTAGTAGAAATAAACATGTGAAATAGATCACTCTGTCTGTAATGACTCTATAGAATATCTGAGATTCACTTTTTGTATTGAAGAACTGAAATAAATTCACTTTTTGATGATATTTGTCATGATTCCAATGGCAGGGAATCACAAAAGGACAAGCACCAACGAGCTCTAGGGTGATGGAACCTGAGCTGACCGCGACCCTAAACCTGAACACACAAATAACAATAGCCGGGGAACGTGCCTACGTTGATCCTAGACGTCTCGCACCAGCCGAAGATCTAACTTCCCCTATTAGAAGAAACACAGACCTCTCTTGCCTCCAGAGAAATACCCCACAGAAATAGCAGCCCCCCACATGTAATGACGGTGAAATGAGAGGAAGGCACATACACAGTATGAAAACAGATTCAGCAAAATGAGGCCCGCTAAAACTAGATAGCAGAGGATACAAAAGTAAACTGCGCGGTCAGCAAAAAACCCTTCAAAAAACCATCCTGTAATTACTTGAACTCATGTTCCAACTCATGGAACATGAGGAGCAATTACAGCCCACTAAAGCAACCAGCAGCAAAGAGACAATTATATGCAAGCTGGACAAGACAAAAATAAAGCAAAACGTGGAACAAGAAAATCAAAACTTAGCTTGTCCTGAAGATTACTGAAGCCAGAAGCTGAGGTAACAAAACACTCTGATAACCTTGATAGCCGGCGGGGAAATGACAAGAAAGCCCGGTTAAATAGGAAACTCCCAAATCCTAATAGAACAGGTGGACACCAGAGACAGCAGAACACAAATCACCCAGTACCATCAGTAACCACCAGAGGGAGCCCAAAAACAGAACTCACAACAGTACCCCCCCCTTGAGGAGGGGTCACCGAACCCTCATGAGAACCACCAGGGCAACCAGGAGGAGCCCTATGAAAAGCGCGGACCAAATCATCAGCATGAACATCAGAGGCAACCACCCAAGAATTATCCTCCTGACCATAACCCTTCCACTTGACCAAATATTGGAGTTTCCGTCTGGAAACACGAGAATCCAAGATCTTCTCCACAACATACTCCAATTCTCCCTCCACCAGCACCGGAGCAGGAGGCTCAAGCGAAGGAACAACAGGTACCTCATACCTCCGCAACAACGACCGATGGAACACATTATGAATAGCAAACGATGCCGGGAGATCCAAACGAAATGACACAGGGTTAAGAATTTCCAAGATCCTATAAGGACCGATGAACCGAGGCTTGAACTTAGGAGAAGAGACCTTCATAGGAACAAAACGAGAAGACAACCACACCAAGTCCCCAACACGAAGTCGAGGACCCACGCGGCGACGGCGATTAGCAAACTGCTGAGCCTTCTCCTGGGACAACTTCAAATTGTCCACCACATGACTCCAAATCCGATGCAACCCATCCACCACCATGTCCACTCCAGGATAATCAGAAGGCTCCACCTGACCAGAGGAAAAACGAGGATGAAACCCCGAATTACAAAAGAAAGGAGAAACCAAGGTAGCAGAACTAGCCCGATTATTAAGGGCAAACTCGGCCAGCGGCAAAAAGGTAACCCAGTCATCCTGATCAGCAGAAACAAAACACCTCAAATAAGTGTCCAAGGTCTGATTAGTTCGCTCCGTCTGGCCATTCGTCTGAGGATGGAATGCAGACGAAAAGGACAAATCAATGCCCATCTTAGCACAGAACGTCCGCCAAAATCTAGACACAAACTGGGATCCCCTGTCAGGTGACAACAATCCACTGGCTCGAGAACAGCAAGGCTTAGCCCGAGCACAAACCTCACAAGACTGCACAAAAGAACGCACATCCCTCGACAAGGAAGGCCACCAAAAAGACCTGGCCACCAAGTCTCTAGTACCAAATATTCCAGGATGACCTGCCAACGCAGAAGAATGGACCTCGGAGATGACTCTACTGGTCCAACTATCCGGAACAAACAGTCTCTCAGGCGGACAATGATCAGGTTTACCTGCCTGAAACTCCTGCAAAGCACGTCGCAAGTCTGGGAAGACGGCCGACAAAATCACCCCATCCCTAAGGATACCAGTGGGCTCAGAATTTCCAGGGGAGTCAGGCACAAAACTCCTAGAAAGAGCATCCGCCTTCACATTCTTTGAACCTGGCAGGTATGAAACCACAAAATTGAAACGAGAGAAAAACAGTGACCAACGAGCCTGTCTAGGATTCAGACGCCTGGCAGACTCAAGGTAAATCAGATTTTTGTGATCAGTCAAGACCACCACACGATGTCTAGCACCCTCAAGCCAATGACGCCACTCCTCAAATGCCCACTTCATGGCCAAAAGTTCCCGATTACCCACATCATAATTCCGCTCAGCGGGCGAAAATTTTCTAGAAAAGAACGCACATGGCTTCATCACCGAGCAATCGGAGCTTCTCTGTGACAAAACCGCCCCCGCTCCAATCTCGGAAGCATCAACCTCAACTTGGAAAGGAAGCGAAACATCAGGCTGACGCAACACAGGAGCAGAAGAAAACCGGCGTTTAAGTTCCCGAAAGGCCTCCACAGCCGCAGGAGACCAATCAGCAACATCAGCACCCTTCTTAGTCAAATCCGTCAAAGGCTTAACAACACTAGAAAAATTAGTTATAAAACGACGATAGAAATTAGCAAAGCCTAAGAACTTCTGCAGACTCTTAAGAGATGCAGGCTGCGTCCAGTCACAAATAGCCCGAACCTTGACGGGATCCATCTCAATAGTAGAAGGGGAAAAAATATACCCCAAGAAAGAAATCTTCTGGACTCCAAAGAGACACTTTGAGCCCTTTACAAACAAGGAATTAGCCCGCAGGACCTGAAACACCTTCCTGACCTGCTGAACATGAGACTCCCAGTCATCAGAAAAAACCAAAATATCATCCAAATACACAATCATAAATTTATCCAGATATTCACGGAAAATATCGTGCATAAAGGACTGGAAGACTGAAGGAGCATTAGAAAGTCCGAAAGGCATTACCAAATACTCAAAATGGCCCTCAGGCGTATTAAATGCGGTTTTCCACTCATCACCTTGCTTTATTCGTATAAGATTATACGCACCCCGAAGATCAATCTTAGTGAACCATTTAGCCCCCTTAATGCGAGCAAACAAATCAGTCAACAAAGGCAAAGGATACTGATATTTTATGGTAATCTTATTCAAAAGACGGTAATCTATACAAGGCCTCAAGGACCCATCTTTTTTGGCCACGAAAAAAAAACCTGCTCCCAAAGGGGACGAAGATGGACGGATATGTCCCTTTTCCAAGGACTCCTTAACATAATCCCGCATAGCAGTATGCTCTGGCACTGACAGATTGAACAAACGACCTTTAGGAAATTTACTACCAGGAATTAAATCTATAGCACAATCGCAATCCCTGTGAGGAGGAAGCGAACTGAGCTTAGGCTCCTCAAAAACATCCCGATAATCAGACAAAAATACAGGAACCTCAGAAGGAGTAGATGAAGCGATAGAAATCGGAGGTGCATCATCATGAACCCCCTGACATCCCCAGCTTAACACAGACATTGTTTTCCAGTCAAGGACTGGATTATGAGTTTGTAACCATGGCAGACCAAGCACTAAGACATCATGTAAATTATACAATACCAGGAAGCGAATCACCTCCTGATGAACGGGAGTCATACGCATGGTCACTTGTGTCCAGTACTGAGGTTTATTCATAGCTAAAGGTGTAGAGTCAATTCCCTTCAAAGGAATAGGGACTTCCAGAGGCTCAAGACTAAACCCACATCGCTTGGCAAATGACCAATCCATAAGACTCAGGGCAGCGCCTGAATCTACATAGGCATCGACGGAAATGGATGATAATGAGCAAATCAGAGTCACAGACAGAATGAACTTAGACTGCAACGTACTAATGGCAACAGACTTATCAACCTTTTTTGTGCGTTTAGAGCATGCTGATATAACATGAGCTGAATCACCACAATAAAAGCACAACCCATTTTTCCGCCTATAGTTTTGCCGTTCACTTCTAGACTGAACTCTATCACATTGCATTGTCTCAAGTGCCTGTTCAGAAGACACCGCCAAATGGTGCACAGGTTTGCGCTCCCGTAAACGCCGATCAATCTGAATAGCCATAGTCATAGACTCATTCAGACCCGTAGGCGCAGGGAACCCCACCATAACATCTTTAATGGCCTCAGAAAGGTCATCTCTGAACTTTGCAGCCAGGGCGCACTCATTCCACTGAGTAAGCACTGACCATTTCCGAAATTTTTGACAATATATTTCTGCTTCATCTTGCCCCTGAGAGAGAGCTAATAAAGCTTTTTCAGCCTGAATCTCCTGGTTAGGTTTCTCATAGAGCAAACCCAATGCCAGAAAAAACGCATCCACATTAAGCAACGCAGGATCCCCTGGTGCCAATGCAAATGCCCAATTTTGAGGGTCACCCCGCAGGAAAGATATAATAATCTTAACCTGCTGAGCAGGGTCTCCAGAAGAGCGAGATTTCAAAGAAAGGAACAGCTTGCAATTGTTCCTAAAATTCAGAAAACTAGATCTATCTCCAGCAAAGAACTCTGGAATAGGAATTCTAGGTTCAGACATAGGAGCATGTACAACAAAATCTTGTATATTTTGAACCTTAGCAGCAAGATTATTCAAGCTGGAAGCTAAACTCTGGACGTCCATGATAAACAGCTAAGGTCAGAGCCATTCAAGGATTAAGAGGAGGAAAAAAAAAACAAAAATCAGCCTGGCTGCAATTAAGGCTAGGCAGCAACCTCAGAGGAGAGAAGAAAAAAAAACAACTTCCTCAGACTACTTTTCCTCCTAATTCAGCCCAAACATTTTGGCCGGCTATACTGTCTTGATTCCAATGGCAGGGAATCACAAAAGGACAAGCACCAACGAGCTCTAGGGTGATGGAACCTGAGCTGACCGCGACCCTAAACCTGAACACACAAATAACAATAGCCGGGGAACGTGCCTACGTTGATCCTAGACGTCTCGCACCAGCCGAAGATCTAACTTCCCCTATTAGAAGAAACACAGACCTCTCTTGCCTCCAGAGAAATACCCCACAGAAATAGCAGCCCCCCACATATAATGACGGTGAAATGAGAGGAAGGCACATACACAGTATGAAAACAGATTCAGCAAAATGAGGCCCGCTAAAACTAGATAGCAGAAGATACAAAAGTAAACTGCGCGGTCAGCAAAAAACCCTTCAAAAAACCATCCTGTAATTACTTGAACTCATGTTCCAACTCATGGAACATGAGGAGCAATTACAGCCCACTAAAGCAACCAGCAGCAAAGAGACAATTATATGCAAGCTGGACAAGACAAAAATAAAGCAAAACGTGGAACAAGAAAATCAAAACTTAGCTTGTCCTGAAGATTACTGAAGCCAGAAGCTGAGGTAACAAAACACTCTGATAACCTTGATAGCCGGTGGGGAAATGACAAGAAAGCCCGGTTAAATAGGAAACTCCCAAATCCTAATAGAACAGGTGGACACCAGAGACAGCAGAACACAAATCACCCAGTACCATCAGTAACCACCAGAGGGAGCCCAAAAACAGAACTCACAACAGATATTCTCATTTAGTATGACGCACGTGTATGTCAATGGTGCCCATTGGCTTCTGTAGGCCCCATGCTCAGGGTTGGCAATACGATCCCGAACCTGTGATTGGGGTCTGAGTGATGGTGAGGTGTGGGGTTCGGGAGTCTTGTACCAGTATGACCACCTATAGGGGGTAGTGGGTGTCACTGGGGTCCTAACTGCAGACAATCCTTTAGAAACTCTCGGATTTTATGTATTTCTTGAAATCCTATATTTCGTCCTTTTCATAAGGGCGGAGGAGAGGAGAAGATAATACTTCTGGAGAAGGGCAGAGATTGCAGCCTCAGGCTCCATCACTCTCTGTAGAAATATACTAGGTGGATACAATGTTACCACGAAGATTCCATTCTGTTTAACCCCCGAGGGTCCCGTGTGCAACTGTCGGGGGAATTCAGGTTATTTCCTTCATCTCTTTTCCTGAAGTGATGTGTAGTCGCTGCTGCAGAATTACATCTCCAGAAGAAAATGTATTTATATAACTTGTCCTGGGGTCATAATGGAGGCTGCCCCTGTACAGCTGCCTCCCTTCTAGAGGAGAAAAGGAGACTTGGCAGAGAAGGGAACACAGGTCCGGGAGTTCTGCTGTGTGGAGCTGGTACAATCTCTATCCTGGGGCCACATCAGCAGATTTCGCTCCCTTTCCTCGGTTCTGCTGAATTGTGGCTTGATTTCCTCCTCACTTGTTTGCCTCTGTAATATCTCTGGTTGTTGATGGGGGGCGCTGTGCATAGAGAAGGGTTATCCTCATTTGTGCTCCATGTCTCCTCCAGTGTGAATGGGCGCCTAAAGGACATGTGTACACCGCGTCTTTCCCATGCGATTCCACTCCGAAACCCGACTGAAAAAGCTCTAAATAAACACTAAAATAATGAGCATGTGCCCTGCGGTGTCAGAGCGGCTCGCTGGTCATTTGTTCCAGCTTTTCAGCTGTTAGAAAAAGCGACACGACCAAGAAACTTTTCATTGGAAGCCGCCATTAGTTTATTCAATACAAGTTTTTTTTGTTTTTTTTTTAAATAAAAACAGCGGCGAACAATATTGTACAAAAAATAAAAAATAAACAAAGAGATTACACAAAAGACAATCCAGTACAAAAGACACCGGCGTGCGGTAAAGCGCGATCCTCCTAAAAAACTCCTCAGGTTCCCGTAAAATACATTGTGTGCACGTGTAGCGGCTCCTAAAATGGGAAAAATATTGTTGTACTGCCCAATTCTGTGGGTATTAAACATCCCTGGGGTCCACAGCAGACCCTCAGACTACAGCTTTAGTCCGGTAACTGCTAAGGCTAGAATGGATGGAACTGTGGCCGGACTGGGACAAAAAAACAGCCCTGGCACACAAACCCCTTGTGAGATATGGGAAAATGATATCTAATTGATATTATTTTGATATCTGATGGAGTTCCCTATCAGATACAGTTTGACCCAAAAATACTTGCTCCAAACTCAGCTCCCCACCCAGGCCAAAAGGGAAGTCAAATACACACCGAACAATAGGACCTCATTATCCAGTGAAGGCACTTCCTTAGCTCAAGCAAATAGGCCTTTGAAACACTACCCGGGGGGGGGCAAAAGGCATAGACCCTGTGTCCTCCAGCCCCAAGTCCAGCAATTATCACAGGGTTGTAAACTCTTATGCAGTTACCATGGAACTGGCTTCCTTTGTTGGACTCAGCCTGACACGCAGACATATTGGCATCACGGATTCCTGGCTCAACAGCACAAGGCTCTGAGATATTGAATCTAGAAAATGACCTATAGTAGAAGAATGCTATATATCTGAACCTAGCCGAGCACATAATCGGAATCTGCATTCCTTTGCCCACAAGCCCATACCATGCAGCCACCTCTAGAACTTTGCGTTATTGAGTTATAAAGCATAGCTACCAGAAATTAAATACAGTAGCTGTATTTGGTCTCCCTGCACAGATAAAATCCAGCAGAACCCAGTGGAGCTGCCACCGTCCCATTTAGAGCTTCGTGCGGAAAGTTAGAGGCATCCACGGTTCTGGCCGGAAAACCATGCTCTCAGATATGGGAGGAGAGAGGCTGCACAGCCCAGGGGTTGGCGCAGCGTGTGGGAAGGAGTAGCCTAGGGAATAATAGGCAGCTCCTCATTTTGGACTCAGTTTTTTCCTACTGGCAGGAGGCCCCTTAGCTAACATGGCCAGAGAATCATGTAACAAAGATTTGGACCTGTGATCCAAAAGTGCCTCCCTGTGGTCACATGCTACATAACACGGTAATTGTAATCTATCTGTATCCTACCCTTGTACTACACTCCTGACTGTATACTTGTATATTGTTCTTATATATAGAGAGAGAGAGAGTGGGTATGGAAAGTATTCAGACCCCTTTACATTTTTCACTCTTTGTTTCATTGCAGCCATTTAGTAAATTCAAAAATGTTCATTTTTTCTCATTAATGTTCACTCTGCACCCCATCTTAACTGAAAAAAACAGAAATGTAGTAATTTTTGCAAGTTAATTAAAAAAGAAAAACTGAAATCTCCCATGATCATAAGTATTCAGACCCTTTGCTCAGTATTGAGTAGATGCACCTTTTGAGCTCGTACAGCCATGAGTCTTCTTGGGAATGATGCAACAATTTTTCCACCCCTGGATTTGGGGATCCTCGGCCATTCTTCCTTGCAGATCCTCTCCAGTTCCGTCAGGTTGGATGGTGAATGTTGGTGGACGCCATTTTCAGGTCTCTCCAGAGATGCTCAGTTGGGTTTAGGTCAGGGCTCTGGCTGGGCCGGTCAGGAATGGTCACAGAGTTGTTCTGAAGCCGCTCCTTTGTTATTTTAGCTGTGTGCTTAGGGTCATTGTCTTGTTGGAAGGTAAACCTTCGGCCTAGTCTGAAGTACAGTTCACTCTGGAAGAGGTTTTCATTCAGGATATCTCTGTACTTGGCTGCATTCATGTTTCCTTTAATGACAACCAGTCGTCCTGTCCCTGCAGCTGACAAACAACCCCATAGCATGATGCTGCCACCACCATGCTTCACTGTTGGGATTGTATTGGGCAATTGATCAGCAGTGCCTGGTTTTCTTCACACATACCGCTTAAAATTATCACCAAAAAGGTCTATCTCCATCTCATCAGACCAGAGAATCTTATTTCTCATAGTCTGGGAGTCCTTCATGTGTTTTTTAGCAAACTATGTGGCTTTCATATGTCTTGCACTGAGGAAAGGCTTCCGTCGGGCCACTCTGCCATAAAGACCTGACTGCTGGAGGCTGCAGTGATAGGTGACTTTGTGGAACTTTCTCTCTTCTCCCTACTGCATCTCTGGAGCTCAGCCACAGTGATCTTGGGGTTCTTCTTTACCTCTCACCAAGGCTCTTCTGTCACGATTGCTCAGTTTGGCTGGACGGCCGGGTCTAGGAAGACTTCTGGTGGTCCCAAACTTCTTCCATTTAAGGATTATGGAGGCCACTGTGCTCTTAGGAACCTTGAGTACTGCAGACATTCTGTTGTAACCTTGGCCAGATCTGTGCCTTGCCACAATTCTGTCTCTGAGCTCCTTGGCCAGTTCCTTTGACCTCATGATTCTCATTTGGTCTGACATGCACTGTGAGCTGTGAGGTCTTATATAGACAGTGTGTGCGCCTTTCACAAGGAAATGGACAGCATGTGACTTCAATATGAGGGTCTGAGCAAAGGGTCTGAATACTTATGACCATGTGATATTTAAATTTTTCTTTTTCATTAAATTGCAAAAATTTCTACGTTTCTGTTTTTTTTCCGGTCAAGATGGAGTGCAGAGTGCACATTAATGTGAAAAAAATGAACTTTTTTGAATTTACCAGATGGCTGCAATGAAACAAAGAGCGAAACTTTTAAAGGGGTCTGAATACTTTCCATACCCACTGGGTATTCACCGGCACTCCTACATGTGGTTCCACAATATCTCAAGGTAATACTCCACTACACTTACTTTCATTTGTATATTATTTACCGGAGACTCCTCTGTCTGTAATGGTTTAAATCTTAAGCATATAACTAGACAGAGATACCAACCCAATCTTGTGCACCTCTACTCAATACATCCACAAGGCTTACCTGTTTACAGTTTATATATTTAGATAAGTCTTTTCTAGACCTACAGGTCGGACAATCAGTTAACCCGTTGTGGACAATTTTCACTTATCCATCTATCCCATGTGGACGTGCGATGTGAGACACGTGTTTCTTCTTCCTGTGCATTACCTGCCATTTACAATTTCTGTTAGCACCTGTTCCTTTAGCTGCTACTCATATTTCACCTGAATATCTTAATGTTTTTGTCTATAATTTAATGTGTGTAATAAAATTTATACTTATTCATTATAAATCCCCTTTATTGGATCTTGAGATTATTTACCACCCTTCAGCACAGGTGAGGACTCTGATAGGATTCTTTATAACTGAGATCCTTTTTTCTCTTTGGTTTGGTTGTCTTGGCTTAGGGGTGCGCTTCGTTTGGCCACGTGGACATTTTATAGGTTTATATTTCCGTACCAATTGTACCTGTATCTTTCTAGTGATTAAATAAAAAATTAATCTTGGGCTGCTCTTTTATCTCGATCCACAAATTCCCCCATCTGCATGCTTAGTTATTACACGCTACCCGGGGTTGGTTTCTGACCCTATATAAGCCTGTTGTCGAACAAGGCTTATATCTAATGAGGAACTGGTGGCAGCATACCGAACTGTGTTAGTGAGAAACTCTGACAGTGACGGCTGGGAGGTTTATATATAAATCACCCGGCCTGGACTGGTGATATATATCCGCCCTCACTGGGAGTTTCTCAATAACTTGCACCTGTAAGGGAAGCCTCTCCAGCAACTATTTGCTCTCGGGCAGTTCCCTGAGTCACCTGGGGTAAGTGGTGGCACCAGAGAGCAGTTCCATGCGGGGTCATTCTCTCTCCTTCCCAGAGATGAGTGCAGCCCAGACTTCTTTTTCATGTTCAGTTTGTCCTAAGGGGAAGATAGTGATGCCACAACTGATTGGGCATCGGGTATCACATGTCATTCCACCATATCACAGCCCCGGGGAGAGCGACTGCCAACACTGCGGGAACGGAGCCGGCATAGGAGGTGAGTATAGGCTTTATTATGCTATTGGGGCCGAACAATTAGTTTAAAAAAGGGTTGTCCTAGTAGTGTACAACCACTTTAATGACCAGGCCAAATTTTACAATTCTAACCATTGTCATTTTTTTAGGTCATAACTCTGGAACGCTTCAACGGATCCCGCTGATTCTGAGATTGTTTTTTGTGACATATTGTACTTCATGATAGTGGTAAAATTTCTTCAATATAACTTGCGTTTATTTATGAAAAAAATGGAAATTTTGCCAAAATTTGCAAAAGTTTGCAATTTTCAAACTTTTAATTTTTGTGCCCTTAAATCAGAGTCATGTCACACAAAATAGTTAATAAGTAACATTTCCCACCTGTCTACTTTACATCAGCACAATTTTGCAAACATAATTTTTTTGTTACGAAGTTATAAGGGTTAAAAGTTGACCCGCGATTTCTCATTTTTCCAGCAAAACTTTTTTTTTTAAATTGTTTTTAGGAACCACCTCAGATTTGAAGTGACTTTGAGGAGCATATATCACAGAAACTACCCCAAAATGATCCCATTTTAAAAACTGCACCCCTCAAGGTGCTCAAAACCACATTCAAGAACTTTATTAACCCTTCAGTTGCTTCATGAGAACTGAAGCAATGTGGAAGGAAGAGAAGAAATGAACATTTAACTTTTTCACAAAAATTTGACTTTAGACCCTAACTTTTTTTTTGTCACAGTGGTAACAAAAGAAAATGTCCCGCAAAATTTGTTGTTCAATTTCTCCTGAGTATGTTGATTCCACATTTGTGGGGGAATCCACTGTTTGGGAACGCCCCAGAGCTCAGAAGGGAAGGAGTACCATTTAACTTTTTGAATTAAAAAAATTGGCTGATATACTCTGAGTCTACATTATACTCTATGGGGGCCACATTATACTCTATAGGAGCTGCATTATACTCTATGGGGGCTACATTATACTCTATAGGAGCTGCATTATACTCTATGGGGCTACAATATACTCTATGGGGGCCACATTATACTCTATAGGAGCTGCATTATACTCTATGGGGGCTACATTATACTCTATGGGGGCCACATTATACTCTATAGGAGCTGCATTATACTCTATGGGGGCTACATTATACTCTATGGGGCTGCGTTATACTCTATGGGGCTATATTGTACTCTATGCGGGGCTGAATTATACTCTTAAGGGGCTTCATTATACTCTATGAGGGGCTGCATTATACGCTATGGGGCTGCATTGTTCTCTATGGAGCTGAATTGCACTCTATGGGGCTGCATCATACTCTATGAAGTTACATTATAACTTATGGGGCTGCATTATACTCTGGGGCTACATTGCACTCTATGGGGCTGCACTGTACTCTATGGGGTACATTGTACTCTATGGGGCAGCGTGATACTCTATGGGGCTGCATTATACTATATGTACTCTATGAAGCTGCATTATGCTCCTTGGGGCTGTGTTATATGTACTCTATGCGGCTGCATTATACTATATGTACTCTATGGAGCTGCATTATAATCCTTGGGGCTGCATAATACTCTATGGGTATGCATTATACTCTATGGAGGTGCATTTTACTCCTTGGGGCTGCATTGTATTCTATGGGCCACACTGTACTCTATGGGGCCGCATTGTACTCTATGGGGCTGCATTATACTCCTTGGGGCTGCATTATACTCCTTGGGGCTGCATTATACTCTATGGGGCTGCATTATAAGCTATGAGGCTGCGTTATTCTTGGCGCGGTTTCTGAAGTAAGCAGACACAACACAGTGTTATATATGACGTCTACTTCATGCAGGAGACCAGATCCCCCCCTGCTCCCTGTCCTCCAGGACTTGCTGTCTACAATTACTCTATATCCAAACCCTTTAGTGCCCGTTTGTGATGATTCCTGATAGTGCGCAGACTGAGAATGAAGAACTTGGACAGACAGATCCAGGAGCGCAGCTGCAGACGTCCCGTGTGCCAGGCCAGGTTGCGTTTCATAAGCTGAAGATTACAATTCACATCAATGTCTAAAGTACAATGTCTACAACTTCTCAGAGGAAAAACGACAAGGAGCATGAAGGAGGCTGCAGGGGATTGACACAGCTTTACCCGGATATCGACCATCAGACAGGGAGAGCAGACGACGCGTGACTGCGGATTTACAGTATGTGCCCCTGAATCCCCCCAGAGCCGTCCAGACGAAATACTGATGTACGTAAGGCAGAAAAATATCACTGGGAATGTATCATCTAATAATCACTCTGAATAATGATGAGATACAATGTATCTTTACTATATCAAAACTACACACGAGTTGATCTTTTGAAATTGGAATTCACCGACTTCACCAAATTTTTGCCAAATATTCAATTTGCGATGAATAAATTTGTGTATCTACATACCACAAGGAGTATGGGGGAGGGGAGACTGTTATGATCCGGTGACCTTGGAGCAGCATGAGAACTTTCACTGGAGAAGGTGGTCACTATACTGACCGCAATCCTGAACTTAACACCGCAACTAGAAGTAGCCGTGGAGTGTACCTAACAATCCTAGACACCTCATCACAGCCGGAGGACTAAATACCCCAAAAGATGGAAATAGGAATACTATCTTGCCTCAGAGCAGATCCCCAAAGGATAGACAGCCCTCCACAAATATTGGCGGTGAGTCGGAGTGGAAAAAAACATACACAGGCAGAAAAACAGGATTTAGCACAGGAGGCCACTCTAGCTAAATAGGACAGGATAGGACAGAGTTCTGTGCGGTCAGTATTAAAACCCTTCAAAAATATCCACAACAGAATATACAAAAACTTCCTACATCTAACTAAAGATGTAGGAGCGTATATCTGCAACTCCAGCGAATCCTACAATCAGAGCAGGAATACAAACAAAAACAAGCACACAGCAGTGTGCCACAGACACAAAAAACCAAACACTTATTTTTGCTGAATTTGGCAGCAAGCAGGAGAAGCCAGAAAGTGATCCAACACTTCACAAGGAACATTGACAACTGGCAAGGGCTAATGAATCCTGCACGCCTAAATATTCCAGTCAGAATTGTAATCAGCAGATACACCTGGCCAGGACTGCGAGTCAGAGACAACTGCATTC
The DNA here is from genome assembly GCF_032444005.1 of Ranitomeya imitator. Classification (NCBI taxonomy): domain Eukaryota; kingdom Metazoa; phylum Chordata; class Amphibia; order Anura; family Dendrobatidae; genus Ranitomeya; species Ranitomeya imitator. Next base: position 834,294,129 of record NC_091284.1, on the reverse strand, counting down.
CCACCTACAACCACTGGAGGGAACCCAAGAGCAGAATTCACAACAGGAGACGACGAGAAGAGTATATGTAATTTCTATGTGATCTGTTTGGTTCACTCACACGATGAATCTGGAGATGGAGTCCAGTCCTGACTGTGCTCCCCTGGGATCCGCTGATCTCAGATGACCAGGTGCTGACAATCACTGAGCTGCTATGTGATAAACAACTAGAAGAAACGACGATGTGTAAAATTACACGGATCACACAGAATTACAAGGAAACCACACAAGTTATTGAACACAGCTCTACAAAACATTAAAACCACAAACAATCCAGTAACTTCATAATAGGGTTATAACTTGCCACTCTCGGCAACCTAATGTGTATAACCATGTTTAAAAGCAATAATGTCCTGATCAACAACAAGGTGGTACAACAGGCCAAAGGATCGGGCCAGAGGATGGGCATAGTACCTGTACAATGGGGGTCTCATGAATAAGAAAATAGCCTGTAGGTGGGAGGAATCAAATTGATCATGGTGCAAGGAAGATGTAGCTTGCCCTATGCGTGTAGCCAAGAACTGGCTTCCTCAGGGGCTTAGGGTCACTATAAGTATAAAAAGAAATCACATGTAAAATTAGAACAGCGGATCGACTTATTCGGAGCCGCGGGCTGACCGGAAGTGCAGGATGTGGTCACCAGAAGTGATGTATCACAGTCTTACTTCATTTTGCCGTCTCCCTCTTCCTTGCACCATGATCAATTTGATTCCTCCCACCTACAGGCTATTTCCCTATTCAAGAGACCCCCGCTGTACAGGTACTATACCCATCCTCTGGCCCCATCCAGTTTGGCCTGTTGGTGGTAGAATTATTGTCAGGTGTCTTTGTTACAGGGGCATATTCTATCACACATTTGTATCTTTGTAGTGGGAGTACACAGGTTGGATGAGGGTAGCATATATACATGCATTGCCTTTGTACAGGGACTATAACTTTTAAGATATAGCCCTATTATGAGCTTACTGGATTGTTTGAGGTTTTAATGTTTTGTAGTGCTGTGTTCAATAAAATAGTGTGGTTTCCTTATTATTCTGTGAGATCCCTGTAATTTCACACATCCACTATTCTGACTCTTCAAGGCAGTATGAGTGTTAAAATCCTTAGCCATCAATCCCTTAGATAACTGTATGATTGTTGTACTCACATGCCAGGTGTCCTCAGATAGTGCCAACTCAGCTGTACTGACTTGTAATAAGAGTCCAGGAGCAACAGAGCTGATATTCTCTGAAATCTTGTATTAAGTACAATGCAGCAGGTGGAAAGAGTAATCCCAAACAGAGAAGTATACATGTTCACCCAAAGATAGCTACAGAAAACTGATAATGAAGAAGAAGGGAGGAGCAAGGGCTAACATCATCAACTACAGGAGAGACAAAGGGACAAACTTCAGAGGGCAGAGCTTCTCCCTAGCAACAGCAAAATAAAATGCATAATATAGAAAATATATAACAAGTTGTTCCCTTTCATGGTACACAACACTCCCCGTCTGAAATCTTCAGATTTCACAGTTTCTCTGTATGATGTGACGAGACATTGCTGTCCAACGCTGACATGGAACCTGAAAAGAAGAGAGAAGAAAACCCTATGCAACAATAATGCAACAATTCAAGTCCATAATTAAATGACGACGCGTAATCCTTGAAAAAAGAAATAAAAAATGAATATGAGTTCAGTAGAAAAACCCATCTTCAGGTTGGGGAAGCTACAACAAGCTAACTCTTCCACCAACCCAACAATCCAATGGTAACATTTAATCCACGCAGAAGTGTTCAAGTCCGGGAGCATGCAGAACATGGGCTGGGATATGAGGAAGTATGCTCCCCGCCGTGAAAAAGTCCAGCAACAATGTTCAGTACATGTGATGTCCTCCTTCGGTAGACGTACGAGTTCAGTGACTGGGCGAAAGAAGATTCGAGTTGAACCCCCTTTTCTCACCTTGATTTCTACCATCCAAGTCTTTCCGTCATCGCTGGGCACAACCTTGGTGATAAGACCCATCGGCCAGTGGTTACGATGAGCCTCTTTGTCTTTTGAAAGGACGAGATCTCCTTCTTGTAAGTTAGGAGTTGGCTTAATTTCCTTGTCAGATTCTGGATCCACCAGCTCATATGCGATGCTGACTTAGTTATCGTAGGTATCTTTGTATAAGATACTTGGAGGTGTCAGCCACATGTTGACACCTGGCTTGGATGCAGCTGTGAGTCTCTTTCCTAGGTCGGCTATGTTTAGATCAGTGAGGATGTGATGCCACTGCTCAGGAGTAGCAAAACGTCAGATGCGCTCGACTCTATTACTAGTGTAGACGTAGACTTGTTTCGTTTGGTTATATATATATCCGAGTACCACTCTACTATCTGTGTAGAATGTAAAGGAATCGATACAATGTCCATTTAATCTCTCACTACTTCAGAGATTTCTACCACCAATAGTGCCGCACAAAGTTCAAGCCTTGGTACTGAGTGTTCAGGTTTAGGGGTTAGTTTGGCCTTTCCCAGAATGAAACCACAGTGCACTTCATTGTGCGCTCCCAAGGTCTTCAGATAAGCTACTGCGGCTATGGCTTCTGTAGATGCGTCGGAGAAAATGTGGACTTCTCTTCTGGTGGCAACTGAAGAAGATTTTACAGAGTAACAATGTGGAACTTGGAGTTGTTCTAGGACCTTTAATGACGTCTTCCAGGCCTCCCATCTTTGTTGTTTCTTGGATGGCAGCAGAGCATCCCAATCAGTATTTCCGGCAGTGAGCTGTTTTAGCAGAATCTTGCCTTGAATAGTGATGGGTGCGACAAACCCAAGAGGTTCGTAGATACTGTTGATGACAGGACTCTTCATTTGGTGAATGATTTGTCGCAGGGTGACACTTGAAAATTACATGAGTCCTGTTTAATATCCCATAGCAGACCGAGGCTGTGTTGCGTGGTAGGAACGTCGGAACCTAAATTGCGGTCTAAGCTCGTGGCATAGTCTTCGGATGGAAACACCTCCATTACCTCTTGATTGTTGGAGATAATCTTGTGGAGCCTGAGATTTGACAAAGAGAGCATTTCCTGAGTCCTGGAGAGCAGATCGATAGCCTCTTCACTCGAGGCTTGAGCCCGTCGTCCACGTAGAAGTTCTTCTCTATAAACTGACGAGCATTGCGTCCATATTCTCTCTCACCTTCCTGTTCTGCCTGTTTCAGTCCATAGATCGCTACAGCAGGTGAAGGGCTGTTGCCGAAGATGTGTACCTTCATCCGGTAGTCAACGACCTCGTTGTGGATGTCTTTGCCCTTGTGCCATATGAGCCTGAGTTAGTTTCTACAGTCTTCCCTTACGATGAAGCAATGAAACATCTGCTGGAAATCGACCATTATCGCCACAGGTTTCTGCCTGGCTAGGTTTCTGAGGGTGGTAGACCCCGAAGGAAAGAAGGTACCAGCATTCTTCTCCTTCCTTCAGTGGTGGTGCAGGTTCTGCATGATCTCTGTCAAAGATGTTTTGCATGAAATCAATGAAATGCCTTTCCATCTCTGCCCTTGTTTTTAAAGTGCGCTTAAGAGCAGAGAACCTTGCTGTTGCTTGCTGCAGATTGTCTGGCAACCTTGGTGTCACGATATGGTATGAAATATCATAAGTAGTTCTCTTGCTAGCCTGCGTGGGCTAAGCCCCCCTTCTTGGAGTGATGCTGCAACAGTTTGTAGCTTCAAATTCCTGAATTTCAACTCCCAAGCCCCCCTTCCCTTTCATTCAGCCAAGAGCTGCTTTGCCAATGTACTGGGGAGTTTTATGGCCGAGAGGTATTTACGACTAGGCTCAAATTTTCCTCTAGCAGAGAACTGTTTAGAAGTGTCTAGAAGTTTCTAGGATCCATGAAAGATTCTTTGTTTGGTTTTTGTACGATATTATGCACCATGTTTACGTTGAGAACACGAAAATATATATTCGTATTCTCACTCGGTGGACCTACCCATCCCACCGCTGCCACCAAATGTCAGGATTCCCCTGACCGCTGCCACCAATTTGTCACGATTCACACAGGCACAGGAGAAGTCCGCCTTTATCACACCCTTTGGACTGTACGAGTCCACGGTCATGCCCTTCGGCATGAAGAATGCCCCTGCCACTTTCCAGCGGATGGTCAACCTCCTGCTTCAGGGACTGGAGAAGTACGCCGTGGCGTACTTGGATGACATTGCCATCTTCAGTCCCTCCTGGAAGGAACACCTGCAGCATCTCAAGAAGGTGCTCAAGCGAATTCACCAAGCAGGACTGACTATCAAGCTGGGAAAGTGTCAGATGGGCATGAGGGAGGTTCACTACCTGGGGCACCGGGTAGGCGGGAACACCCTGAAGACCCGTTGAAGTGCCGTAGAGCACGAAACGTTCGTTGTCCGTGGCTGACTCTATCCCTCCCTGCTATCCGTTTGTTTATATGTCCTAATAAAGTGATATTCACCGCAACAGGGTAAGTACGCGCCTACTTTTTCTATTTTTCCACGGGAACACCCTGAAGCCAGAGCCTGACAATGTGTGAGTGATCGTGAACTGGCCCACTCCCGTGACCAAGAAACAGGTGTCGTCCTTCTTGGGCACTGCAGGGTACTATAGGCACTTCGTACAGCACTATAGTAGCCTGGCAAAACCTTTGACGGACCTCACCAGGAAGAAGCTACCCCACATCGTTAACTGGACAGATGGCTGTGAGGGGGCCTTCCAGGCGTTGAAAACCGCACTGTGCAATGCCCCTGTGTTGAAAGCAGTCGACAGCAGTCGATTGTTCTTGGTGCAGACTGACGCCAGCGAGTTTGGCCTTGGTGCTGTGCTCAGCCAGGTTGACTCGGAGGACCAAGAGCACCCCGTGTTATACCTGAGCCGGAAGCTTTTGCCGAGGGAAGTGGCCTACTCCACCATTGAGAAGGAGTGCCTGGCCATAGTCTGGGCCCTGCAGCGCTTGCAGCCCTACTTGTACGGTCACCCCTTCACTGTGGTGACCGACCACAACCCTCTGCGCTGGCTAAACACCATGTGTGGAACCAACGGCAGGTTGCTACGCTGGAGCCTTGCCCTTCAGCAGTTTGACTTCACCATTGAACACAAAACGGGCAAAGAGCATGGGAATGCAGATGGACTCTCCCGCCAGGGTGAACCTACTGAGGTGCCCATGGAGGCATACCGTGGGGTACTGCCTCCCTAGCGCACACCAAAAGGGGGAGGTGTCACGATATGGTATGAAATATCATAAGTAGTTCTCTTGCTAGCCTGCGTGGGCTAAGCCCCCCTTCTTGGAGTGATGCTGCAACAGTTTGTAGCTTCAAATTCCTGACTTTCAACTCCCAAGCCCCCCTTCGCTTTCATTCAGCTAAGAGAAGAGCTGCTTTGCCAATGTACTGGGGAGTTTTATGGCCGAGAGGTATTTACGACTAGGCTCAAATTTTCCTCTAGCAGAGAACTGTTTAGAAGTGTCTAGAAGTTTCTAGGATCCATGAAAGATTCTTTGTTTGGTTTTTGTACGATATTATACACCATGTTTACGTTGAGAACACGAAAATATATATTCGTATTCTCACTCGGTGGACCTACCCATCCCCCGAAACACGGGCTTCTAACTCCGTCTTGTAAAGAAGTAGGGTTTTCTCTGTAAATATGTATCCCAGATAGGACATATTTGATCTCATTAGAATGCTCACAATAATCCGAGATGAATGGTGGGTTTGTTAGGACTATGACATGTTTTGTAGCGGAGTTATCGAAATTAGATATAGATTAGAATAAAATGAGTTAACTGAAGAGGTAGGAGGGACGAGGCGATCCAACCCCTTTCTGGGATGTTACAGGCTTGGCTATAACTGTCTGCACACATCCCCAGCTTCTTTCTTGCCCTTTTTTTTCCCTGGAAGAGCTGAGCGCATCCTATGAACTGGGACGTATGGAAAACCGCACTAGCCTGGGTGCCTGCCATGCTTTGAACATGTGAGTGTTACTTTTTCTCATTTAATCCCTGTTTATTTCATAATTACCCTTGTACATATTTGCAATTGTCTCATTTGTAACATCTTTATAAAATATTTTTGATAAAGCATTGCCTAATTTTTATGGGATATAATATTTAATATTAGTTCGTTCTCCTGTTCTAAACCATACCCTAAGTCTTCTGAAGGGAAATACGCTACTGTTACTGTTGTGTTGGGTTAGCTTCGGACCCGTTTAATCGAAGCTGGTGGCAGCGAGAGTGTGCTGACTGTTGAGTGATGCTGTAGCGACTGCGGCGTTGATAATTATTGTTCCTGCCTGAGTGGGAGTAGTTATCGCGTCGCTGCAGCGTGCCCAATAGCCAGTACATAGCAGGCAGCCTTTCTGGCGACTAATTACCCAGGGTGCAGTACCTAATCTGACCTGAGAGTAAGGGGGCGCCAGAGAGCTGCAAGTGTTAAGTGGAACTGTAAGTGGGATATACATAAATCCCTGCAGTTTGTGGTATATTGAAAAGCAGTGGGATACCTAGAATAAGCCCCTGCTGTAAACTAAGAGGTCAATAGCCTTGTGTGTGTTTTCTCATCACATTGTTAGCAGTGGAGGGATAACTAAGATAAGCCCCCCTGCACATGTGATAGCCGTCTGTTGGCCTAAAGTCACCCCAACCCGTGACGTAGGGGTGACGGTCACGGTGTGAATCGTGACAAATTGGTGGCAGCGGTCAGGGGAATCCTGATACTTGGTCTTGGAGAACGAAAGGGTAACGGAGCCACCCAGCCGTTGGAGAAATCTTGAGCAAATTCTTTGTCTATAACCCTTATAAATTCTTTATCTTCTCTTGTTCGTGCCAACTTGCTGTTTTCACTTGTGGAATTGAACACCGTTGACCCGAGGTCACCATCCCAGGGACAGTCCGTGTTCGCACAAGTGGTGGCCTCACCACTTGGTGTCGCTCAGTTTCTCTTTCACCAAGTAATGATGTGGGCATGGCTGGAAATGAATGCTTGACCATTTGGCAACATGTGCATGTTGTAGGAGAAGATAGCATTAGGTCTCTTCATTTTGTCCATGCAAACATTCCATATGATCACCCAGCCTAGGTCGATGCGTTGAGCAAATGGTGCGTCGTGAGGACCATTGATTTGCTGATGTACCTTGTGTAAACGGAGGATGTTTCTCCCAAGTAGAATAAGGATTTCTGCATTGTGATCGAGAGCTGGAATCTTGCTGGCTATAGTCTTCAGGTGAGGGTGATGAAGAACGGCTTCCGGCGTTGGGATCTCTTCCTTGTTGGACGGTATCTGATTGCACTCGATGAATGTGGGTAGAGGTATTTCTACAGTATTTTCAAGAGACGTTACCATGAGACCCCTGGCCCTTCTTCCGAAGTCTTCTGAGATGCCGCTGCAGGTGCCTAAGGTGTACGGGTAGGCGTTTCCCTTTAAATCGAACAAACCAACCTTGCTAGTGATCGATTGCTCTGATCGTCAAGGATGCTAAACACCTTCACGGTCTTCTCTGGGTGACCCTTGGGATATACCTTTACCAGGCAAATCATCGCACAAGACTTGTCGCAAAGACCTTCTCTGCAGACTTCTGTGCAAGAAGATACTGTGAGATGACTTGCTGCGTGGCCTGTACTCTCCCATGGCTTGTGGTGGGAGATGGCGTAGGGTTAAGCTGGGATGGATGGAGAGCTTGTACGTGGTCCTCGCTGTCACACTCCTTACACTTGATTGTAACCTTAGCAAGGTGTTTGGTAGAAGCACAACATCTGAAGCATACTCCAAGCTTCATTAGAAGTTCCTTGCGTTCTTGAAGTGGTTCCTTTCTGAAGCCGATACATTTCTTAAGCAGATGTGGCTTCTTGTGGATGGGTCACTGACTGTTTAGATTCTCGACTCTTTCACCCTTGTCGCCCTTGTCAGGAACCGATGCTGGTGTGGGAAGAATGTCAGTCTTTTTACCGATACTGGGCCTCTACGTTTTTGCCAATTTGATGAGGGCTCTCATGTTTTGGAGCTGATGAAGCTGTGCCAGTGGGTTCTCCACAGGTGAAGCTTGGGTGAATCTTACGCTCTGCAATGACTTTGATGAACTCGCAGAAGTAGGAGAACGGAGGAAAGGACACCTGGTGTTCCTTTTTGTATATTTTCCCTAGCGTAGTCCACCTTTCTTGCACGTTATATGGCAGCTTGGCGATTATGGGTTTCACCCCACGTGCGGTGTCCAGGTAGATGAGGCCAGGTAGATGTGTCTCTGTCTTGGCCAGCTGGAGTTCGAACAGCAGGTCTTTGAGTTCCTAGAATTTTGAAGTGTCCTTGCCGGATATTTTAGGAAAATCCTGTAATTGAGCAGTGCATCTTCTATAGCTTCAGGACTGCCATAACCTTTCTCTAGTCTCTCCCATGAGGTCGTGAGACCAGCCATTGGATCGCTGATGTAAACGGATCTGAGTCCTTTGATTCACTCTGTGGATCATGGTCCCAGCCACATGATCAGCAGGTCCAGCTCTTCAGCAGCAGTAATGCCAAGGTCACTAGTTGCGGTTTTAAAGGCACACTTCTACCCTCTGTAGTTTTCAGGTCGGTTGTCGAAACTTGTGATAACAGTGTTGGTGTGTTCTCGGCGAATCATGTACTTCGCAAAGTCAGCTATGTGTGTTCTTTCTGACTATGGGAGCACCCTTGCTGGCTGAGTAGTGCTGTTCACTTTAGTTGTAGTTTCTTGGTTCAGAAACGTTGGAAGGTATGGAGCGGCAAAAGCTTTTAACCCAGCAACTGGTTTGGTGTATGCAGTTTCTGTCGTATGCGAGGCTGGAGCCATGCGGTTGCCAAAGGTATAATAATAATAATAATTTTTATTTATATAGCGCCAACATATTCCGCAGCGCTTTACAAATCATAGAGGGGACTTGTACAGACAATAGACATTACAGCATAACAGAGATCACATTTCAAAATAGATACCAAGAGGAATGAGGGCCCTGCTCACAAGCTTACAAACTATGAGGAAAAGGGGAGACACGAGAGGTGGATGGTGGTATAGTAACTTGCCATCATGTCAGGTTGCATGTAGACATCAGCATACAGAGTTTGCTGAGGTGCAGTGTTTGGCTGTGTGTTGGAGCATGAGTGAGATTCAGGTTTGGACATTGGTTGAGCGTTGGACTGAAAATGAAATCTGGGAGCTACAGGCGGGTCAGCGTCTTGGTGCCATGGAGAAGTGTCCGAATGGACAGGAACGTTAGTGGTGATGGGTGGTTCGTTGCTTTGGCTTAGTACATAGTCTCTTTAGGGGTCTTCTGTATCGATCTCACACAAGTTGATACTGTCCCCTTGACTCCCACTTAGAGCTTGTTCAAAGACCTTTAACCTTACCATGGCTGTCATATGTTCGCATTCCTTCTCTAGGACTTCTATTTCCGCCTTCCTACGTGCAGATTCAGCTTCTATTTCTGCCTTCTTGTGCAGATTCAGTTTCTATCTCTGCTTTCTTTTGGATGAAGATGGCTTGCACCTTCGTAGTCTCCGCTTCGGCCCATGCGCTTCTAAGTTGTTCACTGAAGGTAGAGAATTTTGATGCACTTGATCTGGATGACTGCTTTGAGTACTTAGCGGACCTGGATTTGCGAGATGACACTTCCGACATCTGCTCGAGTTTTGCTTCCGTTTTATTCACGATGTCGCGCACAGTGCAGTCTCGTTCAGAATTGACTTGCTGAAAGCTCTGAAGTTCCTTTAGAGACTCTGGCGTGTTTAGTCTCACCAAGACGGAGGTACATTTCTCACAAGTGTCCTTGAAAGACTGGTATACTGAGTACAATCGTTCCAAGGCTCCTCTATGGTGGTAACTCATGAGCACCAAGCATAGATAAGACAGTCACTTGATTCTGCACCCTTTCCCATAGGGAAGTTACACTGGAAAGTATTTCACATTTGGCGGTTTCTAGATTGGGTTTAGTCAAGTGTTTGGACCTTTCACTAAAGGCTGCATGAGATCCTGTGTCTTTTTCTTTCTGTTGTAAATCAGGCAGAGAATTACAGATCCTTCCTGTATTTGCCATTATACAAGGAATGCAAGGGTGGAGGCTATTCTGCTCCTAGCTGCAGAGGAGCTCACATACAAAGCTGCACATTATAAGCAGCACAGGCAGTGTCTGCAGACTCTATGAAGCTGCTGTGTCTTCACAATTAGCTTTATAGATGTTCCTTTCTCTCGATTGTAAGTTGCATACTGTTCTTTGTGGCAGGTCACTCTTTCCACTATTCTGACTCTTCAAGGCAGTATGAGTGTCTAAATCCTTAGCCATCAATCCCTTAGATAACTGTATGATTGTTGTACTCACATGCCAGGCTTCCTCAGACAGTGCCAACTCAGCTGTACTGACTTGTAAATAGGGTCCAGGAGAAACAGAGTTGATATTCTCCAAAATCTTGTATTAAGTACAATGCAGCAGGTGGAAAGAGTAATCCCAAACAGAGGAGTATACATGTGCATCCAAAGATGGCTACAGCAACTGATAATGAAGAAGGGAGGAGTAAGGGCTAACATCATCAACTACACGAGGGACAAAGGGACAAACTTCAGAGGGCAGAGCTTCTCCCTAGCAACAGCAGAATTAAATGCACAACACAGAAAAAAACACAGCAAGTTGTTTCCATTCATGGGACACAACATCCTCTTTTCTCTTTTCTTCTAGTTGTTTATGCATAACTTACTGGACATGATACAGGTGATCCCTGGTCATTGATGAGGCCCTCCTTCCTTTGTGAACTGCTATGTGATGTCACAGCCACACTGCACTATGGGGAAGCAACCAACATTAATCTGATATATCACCAGTGTGGGAAATGTGCGGACAACTTTTTTTATAATGTAAATTGTGAATCGATCAACTCATCTCTAATAAAATCTTTATATCCATAAGAATATCTCAGTGTTTCCCTGGAAAAGCTTCCATCAGTTATACAATTACACTGAAAAAGAGTTACATCTTGTATTATACTCCAGAGCTGCACTCACTATTCTGCTGGTGCAGTCACTGTGTACATACATTACATTACTGATCCTGAGTTACATCCTGTATTATACTCCAGAGCTGTACTTACTATTCTGCTGGTGCAGTCACTGTAAAGGAATTGTAGTACACATATTACACACATAGATCACATATAAGAATAAATACCAATAACTAATAATAGCAGCAAAATATGATGTGCTATGTGTGTATATAGGGACCAATTTAACAGGGACAACTGTATAACAGGAATCCTACAAAACCACAAAAAGAACACAGTCAATATGTCCCATAAGGTATAAAATACAAATCTTTATTGAATACTAGATTGTGGCCCGATTCTAACGCATCGGGTATTCTACAATATGCATGTCCCCGTAGTATATGGACAATGATGATTCCAGAATTCGCGGCACACTGTGCCCGTCGCTGATTGGTCGAGGCAACTTTTATGACATCATCGTCGCCATGGCAACCATTATGACATCTACGTCGATACTGTGCCCGTCGCTGAATCAGAAACGTGGGATTTCTACGTCCTTTATGACATCATCGTCGCTGTGCCCGTTGCTGATTGGTCGAAGCCTGGCGGCCTCGACCAATCAGAGACGCGGGATATCTACGTCCTTTATGACATCATCGTCAAGTGTCAGGAGGACTGATCAATATAGAAGTGTCAGGAGGACTGATCAATATAGAAGTGTCAGGAGGACTGATCAATATAGAAGTGTCAGGAGGACTGATCAATATAGAAGTGTCAGGAGGACTGATCAATATTGAAGTGTCAGGAGGACTGATCAATATAGAAGTGTCAGGAGGACTGATCAATATAGAAGTGTCAGGAGGACTGATCAATATAGAAGTGTCAGGAGGACTGATCAATATAGAGGTATCAGGAGGACTGATCAATATAGAGGTATCAGGAGGACTGATCAATATAGAGGTATCAGGAGGACTGATCAATATAGTAGTGTCAGGAGGACTGATCAATACAGAAGTGTCAGGAGGATTTATCAATATAGAGGTGTCAAGAGGACTGATCAATATAGAAGTGTCAGGAGGACTGATCAATATAGAGGTGTCAGGAGGACTAATCAATATAGAGGTGTCAGGAGGACTGATCAATATAGAGGTATCAGGAGGACTGATCAATATAGAAGTGTCAGGAGGACTGATCAATATTGAAGTGTCAGGAGGACTGATCAATATTGAAGTGTCAGGAGGACTGATCAATATAGAAGTGTCAGGAGGACTGATCAATATAGAAGTGTCAGGAGGACTGATCAATATTGAAGTGTCAGGAGGACTGATCAATATTGAAGTGTCAGGAGGACTGATCAATATTGAAGTGTCAGGAGGACTGATCAATATAGAAGTGTCAGGAGGACTGATCAATATTGAAGTGTCAGGAGGACTGATCAATATTGAAGTGTCAGGAGGACTGATCAATATAGAAGTGTCAGGAGGACTGATCAATATAGAAGTGTCAGGAGGACTGATCAATATAGAGGTATCAGGAGGACTGATCAATATAGAAGTGTCAGGAGGACTGATCAATATAGAATGTCATGTGGACTGATCAATATAGAAGTGTCAGGAGGACTGATCAATATAGAGGTATTAGGAGGACTGATCAATATAGAAGTGTCAGGAGGACTGATCAATATAGAGGTGTCAGGAGGACTGATCAATATAGAGGTATCAGGAGGACTGATCAATATAGAAGTGTCAGGAGGACTGATCAATATAGAAGTGTCAGGAGGACTGATCAATATAGAATGTCAGGAGGACTGATCAATATAGAAGTGTCAGGAGGAATGATCAATATAGAGGTGTCAGGAGGACTGATCAATATAGAGGTATCAGGAGGACTGATCAATATAGAAGTGTCAGGAGGACTGATCAATATAGAGGTGTCAGGAGGAATGATCAATATAGAGGTATCAGGAGGACTGATCAATATAGAAGTGTCAGGAGGACTGCTCAATATAGAAGTGTCAGGAGGACTGATCAATATAGAAGTGTCAGGAGGACTGATCAATATAGAGGTGTCAGGAGGACTGATCAATATAGAAGTGTCAGGAGGACTGATCAATATAGAGGTGTCAGGAGGACTGATCAATATAGAGGTGTCAGGAGGACTGATCAATATAGAAGTGTCAGGAGGACTGATCAATATAGAATGTCAGGAGGACTGATCAATATAGAAGTGTCAGGAGGACTGATCAATATAGAAGTGTCAGGAGGACTGATCAATATAGAAGTGTCAGGAGGACTGATCAATATAGAGGTGTCAGGAGGACTGATCAATATAGAGGTATCAGGAGGACTGATCAATATAGAGGTGTCAGGAGGACTGATCAATATAGAATGTCAGGAGGACTGATCAATATAGAGGTATCAGGAGGACTGATCAATATAGAAGTGTCAGGAGGACTGATCAATATAGAGGTATCAGGAGGACTGATCAATATAGAAGTGTCAGGAGGACTGATCAATATAGAGGTGTCAGGAGGACTGATCAATATTGAAGTGTCAGGAGGACTGATCAATATAGAGGTATCAGGAGGACTGATCAATATAGAAGTGTCAGGAGGACTGATCAATACAGAAGTGTCAGGAGGACTGATCAATATAGAAGTGTCAGGAGGACTGATCAATATAGAAGTGTCAGGAGGACTGATCAATATAGAAGTGTCAGGAGGACTGATCAATATAGAAGTGTCAGGAGGACTGATCAATATAGAGGTGTCAGGAGGACTGATCAATATAGAAGTGTCAGGAGGACTGATCAATATAGAGGTGTCAGGAGGACTGATCAATATAGAATGTCAGGAGGACTGATCAATATAGAGGTATCAGGAGGACTAATCAATACAGAAGTGTCAGGAGGACTGATCAATATAGAAGTGTCAGGAGGACTGATCAATATTGAAGTGTCAGGAGGACTGATCAATATAGAAGTGTCAGGAGGAATGATCAATATAGAGGTATCAGGAGGACTGATCAATATAGAGGTGTCAGGAGGACTGATCAATATTGAAGTGTCAGGAGGACTGATCAATATAGAAGTGTCAGGAGGAATGATCAATATAGAGGTATCAGGAGGACTGATCAATATAGAGGTGTCAGGAGGACTGATCAATATAGAAGTGTCAGGAGGACTGATCAATATAGAAGTGTCAGGAGGACTGATCAATATAGAAGTGTCAGGAGGACTGATCACTACTGAGAGGCACCGAAGCAGCCATCTGCAGACCGGACATAACTGCAAGAGAAGTATGCTGCCTTCCAGGTGCGATGATCAAGGATGTGACCGATAGGATACCAAAGCTCTTCAGCTCCAAGGACGTCCACCCATTTCTTCTGATACATGTTGGCACCAATGACACGGCAAGGAAGGACCTACCGACAATCTGCAAGGACTTTGAAGAGTTGGGGAAGAAAGTAAAGGAACTGGATGCACAGGTAGTTTTTTCTTCTATCCTTCCAGTAGACGGCATGGCACCAGGAGATGGAACAGGATCCTTGATGCAAACAACTGGCTAAGACGATGGTGCAGACAACAAGGATTTGGATTCCTGGACCACGGTGTGAATTACTGGTATGATGGACTCCTCGCCAGAGACGGACTACACCTCAACAAACCTGGGAAACACACATTCGCCAGAAGACTCGCTACACTCATCAGGAGGGCGTTAAACTAGAAGAAGAGGGGACGGGAAGAAAAACATTAGACTCGAACAAAGACGACCCAGGAAAACATACTCAGAAGGGAGGTAAGAACATTTCTAAAACAATCCACAGCGGAGAGATTGGAACAAAACAAAATCCTCTAAACTGCATGCTCGCAAACGCCAGAAGCCTGACAAACAAGATGGAAGAACTAGAAGCAGAAATATCTACAGGTAACTTTGACATAGTGGGAATAACCGAGACATGGTTAGATGAAAGCTATGACTGGGCAGTTAACTTACAGGGTTACAGTCTGTTTAGAAAGGATCGTAAAAATCGGAGAGGAGGAGGGGTTTGTCTCTATGTAAAGTCTTGTCTAAAGTCCACTTTAAGGGAGGATATTAGCGAAGGAAATGAAGATGTCGAGTCCATATGGGTCGAAATTCATGGAGGGAAAAATGGTAACAAAATTCTCATTGGGGTCTGTTACAAACCCCCAAATATAACAGAAACCATGGAAAGTCTACTTCTAAAGCAGATAGATGAAGCTGCAACCCATAATGAGGTCCTGGTTATGGGGGACTTTAACTACCCGGATATTAACTGGGAAACAGAAACCTGTGAAACCCATAAAGGCAACAGGTTTCTGCTAATAACCAAGAAAAATTATCTTTCACAATTGGTGCAGAATCCAACCAGAGGAGCAGCACTTTTAGACCTAATACTATCTAATAGACCTGACAGAATAACAAATCTGCAGGTGGTTGGGCATTTAGGAAATAGCGACCACAATATTGTGCAGTTTCACCTGTCTTTCACTAGGGGGACTTGTCAGGGAGTCACAAAAACATTGAACTTTAGGAAGGCAAAGTTTGAACAGCTTAGAGATGCCCTTAATCTGGTAGACTGGGACAATATCCTCAGAAATGAGAATACAGATAATAAATGGGAAATGTTTAAGAACATCCTAAATAGGCAGTGTAAGCGGTTTATACCTTGTGGGAATAAAAGGACTAGAAATAGGAAAAACCCAATGTGGCTAAACAAAGAAGTAAGACAGGCAATTAACAGTAAAAAGAAAGCATTTGCACTACTAAAGCAGGATGGCACCATTGAAGCTCTAAAAAACTATAGGGAGAAAAATACTTTATCTAAAAAACTAATTAAAGCTGCCAAAAAGGAAACAGAGAAGCACATTGCTAAGGAGAGTAAAACTAATCCCAAACTGTTCTTCAACTATATCAATAGTAAAAGAATAAAAACTGAAAATGTAGGCCCCTTAAAAAATAGTGAGGAAAGAATGGTTGTAGATGACGAGGAAAAAGCTAACATATTAAACACCTTCTCTCCACGGTATTCACGGTGGAAAATGAAATGCTAGGTGAAATCCCAAGAAACAATGAAAACCCTATATTAAGGGTCACCAATCTAACCCAAGAAGAGGTGCGAAACCGGCTAAATAAGATTAAAATAGATAAATCTCCGGGTCCGGATGGCATACACCCACGAGTACTAAGAGAACTAAGTAATGTAATAGATAAACCATTATTTCTTATTTTTAGTGACTCTATAGCAACAGGGTCTGTTCCGCAGGACTGGCGCATAGCAAATGTGGTGCCAATATTCAAAAAGGGCTCTAAAAGTGAACCTGGAAATTATAGGCCAGTAAGTCTAACCTCTATTGTTGGTAAAATATTTGAAGGGTTTCTGAGGGATGTTATTCTGGATTATCTCAATGAGAATAACTGTTTAACTCCATATCAGCATGGGTTTATGAGAAATCGCTCCTGTCAAACCAATCTAATCAGTTTTTATGAAGAGGTAAGCTATAGACTGGACCACGGTGAGTCATTGGACGTGGTATATCTCGATTTTTCCAAAGCGTTTGATACCGTGCCGCACAAGAGGTTGGTACACAAAATGAGAATGCTTGGTCTGGGGGAAAATGTGTGTAAATGGGTTAGTAACTGGCTTAGTGATAGAAAGCAGAGGGTGGTTATAAATGGTATAGTCTCTAACTGGGTCGCTGTGACCAGTGGGGTACCGCAGGGGTCAGTATTGGGACCTGTTCTCTTCAACATATTCATTAATGATCTGGTAGAAGGTTTACACAGTAAAATATCGATATTTGCAGATGATACAAAACTATGTAAAGCAGTTAATACAAGAGAAGATAGTATTCTGCTACAGATGGATCTGGATAAGTTGGAAACTTGGGCTGAAAGGTGGCAGATGAGGTTTAACAATGATAAATGTAAGGTTATACACATGGGAAGAGGGAATCAATATCACCATTACACACTGAACGGGAAACCACTGGGTAAATCTGACAGGGAGAAGGACTTGGGGATCCTAGTTAATGATAAACTTACCTGGAGCAGCCAGTGCCAGGCAGCAGCTGCCAAGGCAAACAGGATCATGGGGTGCATTAAAAGAGGTCTGGATACACATGATGAGAGCATTATACTGCCTCTGTACAAATCCCTAGTTAGACCGCACATGGAGTACTGTGTCCAGTTTTGGGCACCGGTGCTCAGGAAGGATATAATGGAACTAGAGAGAGTACAAAGGAGGGCAACAAAATTAATAAAGGGGATGGGAGAACTACAATACCCAGATAGATTAGCGAAAATAGGATTATTTAGTCTAGAAAAAAGACGACTGAGGGGCGATCTAATAACCATGTATAAGTATATAAGGGGACAATACAAATATCTCGCTGAGGATCTGTTTATACCAAGGAAGGTGACGGGCACAAGGGGGCATTCTTTGCGTCTGGAGGAGAGAAGGTTTTTCCACCAACATAGAAGAGGATTCTTTACTGTTAGGGCAGTGAGAATCTGGAATTGCTTGCCTGAGGAGGTGGTGATGGCGAACTCAGTCGAGGGGTTCAAGAGAGGCCTGGATGTCTTCCTGGAGCAGAACAATATTGTATCATACAATTATTAGGTTCTGTAGAAGGACGTAGATCTGGGGATTTATTATGATGGAATATAGGCTGAACTGGATGGACAAATGTCTTTTTTCGGCCTTACTAACTATGTTACTATGTTACTATGTAATACAGAAGTGTCAGGAGGACTGATCAATATAGAAGTGTCAGGAGGACTGATCAATATAGAGGTATCAGGAGGACTGATCAATATAGAAGTGTCAGGAGGACTGATCAATATAGAGGTGTCAGGAGGACTGATCAATATTGAAGTGTCAGGAGGACTGATCAATATAGAAGTATCAGGAGGACTGATCAATATAGAAGTGTCAGGAGGACTGATCAATATAGAAGTGTCAGGAGGACTGATCAATATAGAGGTATCAGGAGGACTGATCAATATAGAAGTGTCAGGAGGACTGATCAATATAGAGGTATCAGGAGGACTGATCAATATAGAAGTGTCAGGAGGACTGATCAATATAGAAGTGTCAGGAGGACTGATCAATATAGAAGTGTCAGGAGGACTGATCAATATAGAAGTGTCAGGAGGACTGATCAATATAGAAGTATCAGGAGGACTGATCAATATAGAGGTGTCAGGAGGACTGATCAATATAGAAGTGTCAGGAGGACTGATCAATATAGAGGTGTCAGGAGGACTGATCAATATAGAAGTGTCAGGAGGACTGATCAATATAGAAGTGTCAGGAGGACTGATCAATATAGAGGTGTCAGGAGGACTGATCAATATAGAAGTGTCAGGAGGACTGATCAATATAGAAGTGTCAGGAGGACTGATCAATATAGAAGTGTCAGGAGGACTGATCAATATAGAGGTGTCAGGAGGACTGATCAATATAGATTCAAGATTCAAGATTCAAGATTCAAAGAAGCTTTATTGGCAGGACCAAATACACATCAGTTTTGCCAAAGCAAGTGTATAGAGGCAATAGGGATAGGGACTGAGGGGATGTTGGGTAGGAGCTGTAGGGGAGGTGGATGGGGCAGATCCAGGGTGGGGGCTATAGTCCATGGCATAGGGGAGGTGGATGGGGCAGGTCCATTGTGGGGGCTATAGTCCATGGCATAGGGGAGGTGGATGGGGCAGATCCAGGGTGGGGGCTATAGTCCATGGCATAGGGGAGGTGGATGGGGCAGGTCCAGGTTGGGGGCTATAGTCCATGGCATAGGAGAGGTGGATGGGGCAGGTCCAGGTTGGGGGCTATAGTCCATGGCATCATAGTTCTCTTTCTCGTAGTCTATGACATTCGCTCACATACCGCGCTGCTATCTCCACTGCTCTCTCTTCTTCTCCCAGCAGGATATAGGTTTTCTCTTTCTCCTTCATGGTGATGAAGTCTGGGAAGAGATGTGAGAGTCTCCTGAAGTGAGTGTCCCTCACTGCTGAGTATTTGGAGCAGTGTAGCAGGAAGTGGGTTTCGTCCTCTATGGCCTCCTGGTCACAGTGTTGGCACAGTCTTTCCTCCCTGGGCTTGTAGCTCTGCCTGTGTCGGCCACATTCGATGGCCAGACTGTGGGCGCTGAGTCTATATCAGCTCAGGATCTGGCGGTCTCTGGGGTCCGGGAGTTTCTCCAGATATGGGGCCAGTCTGTAGTCTCTCTGTAGGCTCCGGTACATGGTCAGTTTCTGTGAGCTGATGATATCATTCTTCCAGTCACTGACATACCTCTCCTGGCCTTCATCTGCCATCTTCCTAATTCCGGCTTTTGTCAGGTTGTTGTGATTGGTGTTCTGCTCCGGTTGGGTTTGGCTGGGCTGTTCCGAGGGTTCTGGTTTTTCTGTTTCACCTACATGTATCAGGGCTTTATGGTGGTGGGAGCTTGGATTGCTCCTATGCAGGTGAGCCCGGAATGACAGCGCCCTCTTTAGAACTGTTAGGTGTAGAGGGAATCTGCCCAGCTCGGCCCGACAAGCACTGTTGGAGGTGCTCCGATGGACCTGGAGAAGGTGCTTGCAGAATTCCAGGTGGAATATTTCTGTTGGACTGGAGTCCCACTTTGACCAGTCTGGGTAGGTGTGAGGACCCCAGACTTCGCTGCCATACAGGAGGATTGGGGCGATGATGGAGTCGAAGATTTTTAGCCAGTAATTTTAGCCAGTTATATAGAAGTGTCAGGAGGACTAATCAATATAGAAGTGTCAGGAGGACTGATCAATATAGAAGTGTCAGGAGGACTGATCAATATAGAAGTGTCAGGAGGACTGATCAATACAGAAGTGTCAGGAGGACTGATCAATATAGAGGTATCAGGAGGACTGATCAATATAGAAGTGTCAGGAGGACTGATCAATATAGAAGTGTCAGGAGGACTGATCAATATAGAAGAGTCAGGAGGACTGATCAATATAGAAGTGTCAGGAGGACTGATCAATACAGAAGTGTCAGGAGGACTGATCAATATAGAAGTGTCAGGAGGACTGATCAATACAGAAGTGTCAGGAGGACTGATCAATATAGAAGTGTCAGGAGGACTGATCAATATAGAGGTATCAGGAGGACTGATCAATATAGAAGTGTCAGGAGGACTGATCAATATAGAAGAGTCAGGAGGACTGATCAATATAGAAGTGTCAGGAGGACTGATCAATATAGAGGTATCAGGAGGACTGATCAATATAGAAGTGTCAGGAGGACTGATCAATATAGAGGTGTCAGGAGGACTGATCAATATAGAAGTGTCAGGAGGACTGATCAATATAGAGGTATCAGGAGGACTGATCAATATAGAAGTGTCAGGAGGACTGATCAATACAGAAGTGTCAGGAGGACTGATCAATATAGAAGTGTCAGGAGGACTGATCAATATAGAGGTATCAGGAGGACTGATCAATACAGAAGTGTCAGGAGGACTGATCAATATAGAAGTGTCAGGAGGACTGATCAATAGAGGTATCAGGAGGACTGATCAATATACAGGTGTCAGGAGGACTGATCAATATAGAGGTGTCAGGAGGACTGATCAATATAGAAGTGTCAGGAGGACTGATCAATATAGAAGAGTCAGGAGGACTGATCAATATAGAAGTGTCAGGTGGACTGATCAATATTGAAGTGTCAGGAGGACTGATCAATATAGAAGAGTCAGGAGGACTGATCAATATAGAAGTGTCAGGTGGACTGATCAATATAGAAGTGTCAGGAGGACTGATCAATATAGAAGTGTCAGGAGGACTGATCAATATAGAAGTGTCAGGAGGACTGATCAATATAGAAGTGTCAGGAGGACTGATCAATAGAGGTATCAGGAGGACTGATCAATATAGAGGTGTCAGGAGGACTGATCAATATACAGGTGTCAGGAGGACTGATCAATATAGAGGTGTCAGGAGGACTGATCAATATAGAAGTGTCAGGAGGACTAATCAATATAGAAGTGTCAGGAGGGCTGATCAATATAGAAGTGTCAGGAGGACTGATCAATATAGAGGTGTCAGGAGGACTGATCAATGTAGAAGTGTCAGGAGGACTGATCAATATAGAAGTGTCAGGAGGGCTGATCAATATAGAGGTGTCAGGAGGACTGATCAATATAGAGGTGTCAGGAGGACTGATCAATGTAGAAGTGTCAGGAGGACTGATCAATATAGAAGTGTCAGGAGGACTGATCAATATAGAAGAGTCAGGAGGACTGATCAATATAGAAGTGTCAGGGGGACTGATCAATATAGAATGTCAGGAGGACTGATCAATACAGAGGTATCAGGAGGACTGATCAATACAGAAGTGTCAGGAGGACTGATCAATATAGAAGTGTCAGGAGGACTGATCAATATAGAAGTGTCAGGAGGACTGATCAATATAGAAGTGTCAGGAGGACTGATCAATATAGAAGTGTCAGGAGGACTAATCAATATAGAAGTGTCAGGAGGACTGATCAATATAGAAGTGTCAGGAGGACTGATCAATATAGAAGTGTCAGGAGGACTGATCAATATAGAAGTGTCAGGAGGACTGATCAATATAGAGGTATCAGGAGGACTGATCAATATAGAAGTGTCAGGAGGACTGATCAATATAGAAGTGTCAGGAGGACTGATCAATATAGAAGTGTCAGGAGGACTGATCGATACAGAAGTGTCAGGAGGACTGATCAATACAGAGGTGTCAGGAGGACTGATCAATACAGAAGTGTCAGGAGGACTGATCAATATAGAGGTATCAGGAGGACTGATCAATATAGAAGTGTCAGGAGGACTGATCAATATAGAGGTATCAGGAGGACTGATCAATATAGAGGTGTCAGGAGGACTGATCAATATAGAGGTATCAGGAGGACTGATCAATATAGAAGTATCAGGAGGACTGATCAATATAGAAGTGTCAGGAGGACTGATCAATATAGAAGTGTCAGGAGGACTGATCAATATAGAGGTATCAGGAGGACTGATCAATATAGAAGAGTCAGGAGGACTGATCAATATAGAGGTATCAGGAGGACTGATCAATATAGAAGAGTCAGGAGGACTGATCAATATAGAAGTGTCAGGAGGACTGATCAATACAGAAGTGTCAGGAGGACTGATCAATATAGAAGTGTCAGGAGGGCTGATCAATATAGAAGTGTCAGGAGGACTGATCAATATAGAAGTGTCAGGAGGACTGATCAATATAGAGGTGTCAGGAGGACTGATCAATATAGAGGTATCAGGAGGACTGATCAATATAGAAGTGTCAGGAGGACTGATCAATATAGAGGTATCAGGAGGACTGATCAATATAGAGGTATCAGGAGGACTGATCAATATAGAAGTGTCAGGAGGACTGATCAATATAGAGGTATCAGGAGGACTGATCAATATAGAGGTATCAGGAGGACTGATCAATATAGAGGTATCAGGAGGACTGATCAATATAGAAGTGTCAGGAGGACTGATCAATATAGAAGTGTCAGGAGGACTGATCAATATAGAAGTGTCAGGAGGACTGATCAATATAGAAGTGTCAGGAGGACTGATCAATATAGAAGTGTCAGGAGGACTGATCAATACAGAAGTGTCAGGAGGACTGATCAATATAGAAGTGTCAGGAGGGCTGATCAATATAGAAGTGTCAGGAGGACTGATCAATACAGAAGTGTCAGGAGGACTGATCAATATAGAAGTGTCAGGAGGGCTGATCAATATAGAAGTGTCAGGAGGACTGATCAATATAGAGGTATCAGGAGGACTGATCAATATAGAAGAGTCAGGAGGACTGATCAATATAGAAGTGTCAGGAGGACTGATCAATACAGAAGTGTCAGGAGGACTGATCAATATAGAAGTGTCAGGAGGACTGATCAATA
This sequence comes from Ranitomeya imitator, assembly GCF_032444005.1. Lineage (NCBI taxonomy): Eukaryota > Metazoa > Chordata > Amphibia > Anura > Dendrobatidae > Ranitomeya > Ranitomeya imitator. Next base: position 834,271,197 of record NC_091284.1, on the reverse strand, counting down.
TAGAGGTGTCAGGAGGACTGATCAATATAGAGGTATCAGGAGGACTGATCAATATAGAAGTGTCAGGAGGACTGATCAATATAGAAGTGTCAGGAGGACTGATCAATATAGAGGTATCAGGAGGACTGATCAATATAGAGGTATCAGGAGGACTGATCAATATAGAAGTGTCAGGAGGACTGATCAATATAGAGGTATCAGGAGGACTGATCAATATAGAGGTATCAGGAGGACTGATCAATATAGAGGTATCAGGAGGACTGATCAATATAGAAGAGTCAGGAGGACTGATCAATATAGAAGTGTCAGGAGGACTGATCAATACAGAAGTGTCAGGAGGACTGATCAATATAGAAGTGTCAGGAGGACTGATCAATATAGAGGTATCAGGAGGACTGATCAATATAGAGGTATCAGGAGGACTGATCAATATAGAGGTATCAGGAGGACTGATCAACATAGAAGTGTCAGGAGGGCTGATCAATATAGAAGTGTCAGGAGGACTGATCAATATAGAAGTGTCAGGAGGACTGATCAATATAGAAGTGTCAGGAGGACTGATCAATATAGAAGTGTCAGGAGGACTGATCAATATAGAAGTGTCAGGAGGACTGATCAATATAGAGGTATCAGGAGGACTGATCAATATAGAAGAGTCAGGAGGACTGATCAATATAGAAGTGTCAGGAGGACTGATCAATACAGAAGTGTCAGGAGGACTGATCAATATAGAGGTATCAGGAGGACTGATCAATATAGAAGTGTCAGGAGGACTGATCAATATAGAGGTATCAGGAGGACTGATCAATATAGAAGTGTCAGGAGGACTGATCAATATAGAGGTATCAGGAGGACTGATCAATATAGAGGTATCAGGAGGACTGATCAATATAGAAGAGTCAGGAGGACTGATCAATATAGAAGTGTCAGGAGGACTGATCAATACAGAAGTGTCAGGAGGACTGATCAATATAGAGGTATCAGGAGGACTGATCAATATAGAAGTGTCAGGAGGACTGATCAATATAGAGGTATCAGGAGGACTGATCAATATAGAAGTGTCAGGAGGACTGATCAATATAGAGGTATCAGGAGGACTGATCAATATAGAAGTGTCAGGAGGACTGATCAATATAGAGGTATCAGGAGGACTGATCAATATAGAAGTGTCAGGAGGACTGATCAATATAGAAGTGTCAGGAGGACTGATCAATATAGAAGTGTCAGGAGGACTGATCAATATAGAGGTATCAGGAGGACTGATCAATATAGAGGTATCAGGAGGACTGATCAATATAGAAGAGTCAGGAGGACTGATCAATATAGAAGTGTCAGGAGGACTGATCAATACAGAAGTGTCAGGAGGACTGATCAATATAGAAGTGTCAGGAGGGCTGATCAATATAGAAGTGTCAGGAGGACTGATCAATATAGAGGTATCAGGAGGACTGATCAATATAGAAGAGTCAGGAGGACTGATCAATATAGAAGTGTCAGGAGGACTGATCAATACAGAAGTGTCAGGAGGACTGATCAATATAGAAGTGTCAGGAGGACTGATCAATATAGAGGTGTCAGGAGGACTGATCAATATAGAGGTATCAGGAGGACTGATCAATATAGAAGTGTCAGGAGGACTGATCAATATAGAAGTGTCAGGAGGACTGATCAATATAGAGGTATCAGGAGGACTGATCAATATAGAGGTATCAGGAGGACTGATCAATATAGAAGTGTCAGGAGGACTGATCAATATAGAGGTATCAGGAGGACTGATCAATATAGAGGTATCAGGAGGACTGATCAATATAGAGGTATCAGGAGGACTGATCAATATAGAAGAGTCAGGAGGACTGATCAATATAGAAGTGTCAGGAGGACTGATCAATACAGAAGTGTCAGGAGGACTGATCAATATAGAAGTGTCAGGAGGACTGATCAATATAGAGGTATCAGGAGGACTGATCAATATAGAGGTATCAGGAGGACTGATCAATATAGAGGTATCAGGAGGACTGATCAACATAGAAGTGTCAGGAGGACTGATCAATATAGAAGTGTCAGGAGGACTGATCAATATAGAAGTGTCAGGAGGACTGATCAATATAGAAGTGTCAGGAGGACTGATCAATATAGAAGTGTCAGGAGGACTGATCAATATAGAAGTGTCAGGAGGACTGATCAATATAGAGGTATCAGGAGGACTGATCAATATAGAAGAGTCAGGAGGACTGATCAATATAGAAGTGTCAGGAGGACTGATCAATACAGAAGTGTCAGGAGGACTGATCAATATAGAGGTATCAGGAGGACTGATCAATATAGAAGTGTCAGGAGGACTGATCAATATAGAGGTATCAGGAGGACTGATCAATATAGAAGTGTCAGGAGGACTGATCAATATAGAGGTATCAGGAGGACTGATCAATATAGAGGTATCAGGAGGACTGATCAATATAGAAGAGTCAGGAGGACTGATCAATATAGAAGTGTCAGGAGGACTGATCAATACAGAAGTGTCAGGAGGACTGATCAATATAGAGGTATCAGGAGGACTGATCAATATAGAAGTGTCAGGAGGACTGATCAATATAGAGGTATCAGGAGGACTGATCAATATAGAAGTGTCAGGAGGACTGATCAATATAGAGGTATCAGGAGGACTGATCAATATAGAAGTGTCAGGAGGACTGATCAATATAGAGGTATCAGGAGGACTGATCAATATAGAAGTGTCAGGAGGACTGATCAATATAGAAGTGTCAGGAGGACTGATCAATATAGAAGTGTCAGGAGGACTGATCAATATAGAGGTATCAGGAGGACTGATCAATATAGAGGTATCAGGAGGACTGATCAATATAGAAGTGTCAGGAGGACTGATCAATATAGAAGTGTCAGGAGGACTGATCAATATAGAGGTATCAGGAGGACTGATCAATATAGAGGTATCAGGAGGACTGATCAATATAGAAGTGTCAGGAGGACTGATCAATATAGAAGTGTCAGGTGGACTGATCAATATTGAAGTGTCAGGAGGACTGATCAATATAGAAGTGTCAGGAGGGCTGATCAATATAGAAGTGTCAGGAGGACTGATCAATATAGAGGTATCAGGAGGACTGATCAATATAGAAGAGTCAGGAGGACTGATCAATATAGAAGTGTCAGGAGGGCTGATCAATATAGAAGTGTCAGGAGGACTGATCAATATAGAGGTATCAGGAGGACTGATCAATACAGAAGTGTCAGGAGGACTGATCAATATAGAGGTATCAGGAGGACTGATCAATATAGAGGTATCAGGAGGACTGATCAATATAGAGGTATCAGGAGGACTGATCAATATAGAAGTGTCAGGAGGACTGATCAATATAGAAGTGTCAGGAGGACTGATCAATATAGAGGTATCAGGAGGACTGATCAATATAGAGGTATCAGGAGGACTGATCAATATAGAGGTATCAGGAGGACTGATCAATATAGAAGTGTCAGGAGGACTGATCAATATAGAAGTGTCAGGAGGACTGATCAATATAGAGGTATCAGGAGGACTGATCAATACAGAAGTGTCAGGAGGACTGATCAATATAGAAGAGTCAGGAGGACTGATCAATATAGAGGTATCAGGAGGACTGATCAATATAGAAGAGTCAGGAGGACTGATCAATATAGAGGTATCAGGAGGACTGATCAATATAGAAGTGTCAGGAGGACTAATCAATATAGAAGTGTCAGGAGGACTGATCAATATAGAAGTGTCAATCAGACTGGCGGCCTCGACCAATCAGAGACGCGGGATTTCTACGTCGATGCTGTGCCGGTCTCTGATTGGTCGAGGCCTGGTGGCCTCGACCAATCAGAGAGCCGGGATTTCCAGGACAGACAGACAGACAGACAGACAAACAGACGGAAAAACCCTTAGACAATTATATATATAGATCTATACATAAAAAACTAAACCAGAACAAATACATATAATGCAAATGGGGCTTGTCAAAACCAACCAAATGTAGCACCACAATACACAAAAAGGGCTACATGGTGCCCCCCATAGACAAAGACACACCCAGGATATTGCTAGTAATAAAACAGTTAAATAATACCGGATATAAATGAGAACATGAGCCAAGTGTGAATATCCTATAGTGAACAATAATAGGGAACAGCAATGGACATATATAGAAATGAATTGCTAATGCAGATGGGCACAAACGCCCCATATGTCCACAGTTGTCCCCATATAAATATCAATCCATAAACAGGACATGGCCACATGTACTCACAAAGATTACCTGGTAGTGTGACAGCAAGGGGGGAACCAGAGCCCACCCCGGGCGGATTGATATTTATATGGGGACAATTGTGGACATATGGGGCGTTTGTGCCCATCTGCATTAGCAATTCATTTCTATATATGTCCATTGCTGTTCCCTATTATTGTTCACTATAGGATATTCACACTTGGCTCATGTTCTCATTTATATCCGGTATTATTTAACTGTTTTATTACTAGCAATATCCTGGGTGTGTCTTTGTCTATGGGGGGCACCATGTAGCCCTTTTTGTGTATTGTGGTGCTACATTTGGTTGGTTTTGACAAGCCCCATTTGCATTATATGTATTTGTTCTGGTTTAGTTTTTTATGTATAGATATTCAATAAAGATTTGTATTTTATACCTTATGGGACATATTGACTGTGTTCTTTTTGTGGTTTTGTTGGTGCAGTCACTGTGTACATACATTACATTACTGACCCTGAGTTACCTCCTGTATTATACCCCAGAGCTGCACTCACTATTCTGCTGGTGCAGTCACTGTGTACATATATTACATTACTGATCCTGAGTTACATCCTGTATTATACTTCAGAGCTGCACTCACTATTCTGCTGGTGCAGTCACTGTGTACATACGTTATATTACTGATACTGAGTTACATCCTGTATTATACCCCAGAGCTGCACTCACTATTCTGCTGGTGCAGACACTGTGTACATACATTACATTACTGATCCTGAGTTACATCCTGGATTATACCCCAGAGCTGCACTCACTATTCTGCTGGTGCAGTCACTGTGTACATACATTACATTACTGATCCTGAGTTTCGTCCTGTATTATACTCCAGAGCTGCACTCACTATTCTGCTGGTGCAGTCACTGTGTACATACGTTATATTACTGATCCTGAGTTACATCCTGTATTATACCCCAGAGCTGCACTCACTATTCTGCTGGTGCAGTCACTGTGTACATACATTACATTACTGATCCTGAGTTACCTCCTGTATTATACTCCAGAGCTGCACTCACTATTCTGCTGATGCAATCACTGTGTACATACATTACATTACTGATCCTGAGTTACATCCTCTATTATATTCCAGAGTTGCACTCACTATTCTGCTGGTGCAGTCACTGTGTACATACATTACATTACTGATCCTGAGTTACCTCCTGTATTATACTCCAGAGCTGCACTCACTCTTCTGCTGGTGCAGTCACTGTGTACATACATTACATTACTGATCCTGAGTTACCTCCTGTATTATACCCCAGAGCTGCACTCACTCTTCTGCTGGTGCAGTCACTGTGTACATACATTACATTACTGATCCTGAGTTACCTCCTGTATTATACTCCAGAGCTGCACTCACTCTTCTGCTGGTGCAGTCACTGTGTACATACATTACATTACTGATCCTGAGTTACATCCTGTATGTCACGATTCCCCCTGACCGCTGTCACCAATGGGTCAGGATTCACACCGTGACCGTCACCCCTACGTCACGGATTGAGGTGACTTTAGGCCAACAGACGGCTATCACATGTGCAGGGGGCTTATCTTAGTTATCCCTCCACTCCACGATGTGATGAAAAAAACCACACACAAGGCTATTGACCTCTTAGCTTACAGCAGGGGCTTATTCTAGGTATCCCACTGCTTTCAATTTACCACAAACTGCAGGGATTTATGTATATCCCGCTTACAGTTCCACTTAACACTTGCAGCTCTCTGGCGCCCCCCTTTCTCTCAGGTCAGATTAGGTACTGCACCCTGGGTAATTAGTCGCCAGAAAGGCTGCCTGCTATGTACTGGCTATTGGGCACGCTGCAGCGACGCGATAACTACTCCCACACAGGCAGGAACAATAATTATTAACCCCGCAGTCGCTTCAGCATCGCTCAACAGTCTGCACACTTTCGCTGCCACCAGCTTCGATTAAACGGGTCCGAAGCTAACCCAACTCAACAGTAACAGTAGCGTATTTCACTTCAGAAGACTGGATAAGTTTAGAGCATGGATGAACGAACTAATATATAATAGTATATTCCATTGAAATTAATTAGGCAGTGCTTTATGAAAAAATATTTTATAAAGGAGTTACAAATGAGACAATTGCAAATATGTACAAGGGTAATTATGAAATAAACAGGGATTAAATGAGAAAAAAGTATCACTCACATGTTCAACGCATTGCAGGCAATCAGGCTAGGGCAGTTTCCATATATCCCAGTCCATGGGATGCTGCTGGCTTCAGGAGAGGACAAGAAGTCAGGAAGAAATCTAGCAGAAAGTGACTCCTCAGAGCCTGCCAGACACTTAAAACATTAAGGCTGTGACATCACAGAAAGGCTGGCTTATCCAGACCCTCCTCTCTCTACATTCTGCCTAAACTTTAAACTATTCTCTCTGATTTCTATAACTTCACTACAAAACATGTCAGAGTCAGACCAAACTCATCATTCATCTCAGATTAACGTGGGCATTCTAATGAGATCAAATATGTCCTATCTGGGATACATATTTCCAGAGAAATCCCTACTTCTTTACCAGATGGAGTTAGAAGCTCGTGTTTCGCGGGTTGTGTAGATACACCGAGTGAGAATAAAAATATATATTTTCGTATTTCTAGCTTAAATCGTTTGCCTAATATCTAACAAAAACTAAACAAAGAATCTTTCCTGAATCTTGGGGCCACTTTTCCAGTTTGAACTAGAGAATGTGGGTGGGGTGAGGGACTTTCCTCTGAGCCTGGAATTTACGACCCCAGAGCAATAAAACCTCTCTTCCCCCATACTCTCAGAGAAGGAAAGCCAGGAATTTGCAGCTACAAACTGTTGCTCCAAGAAGGGGGGCTTAGCCCACACAGGCTAGAGAACTACTTATGATATTTCATACCATATCGTGACACCTCCCCCTTTTGGTGTGCGCTAGGGAGGCAGTACCCCACGGTATGCCTCCATGGGCACCTCAGTAGGTTCACCCTGGCGGGAGAGTCCATCTGCATTCCCATGCTCTTTGCCCGTTTTATGTTCAATGGTGAAGTCAAACTGCTGAAGGGCAAGGCTCCAGCGTAGCAACCTGCCGTTGGTTCCACACATGGCGTTTAGCCAGCGAAGAGGGTTGTGGTCGGTCACCACAGTGAAAGTGTGACCATACAAGTAGGGCTGCAAGCGCTGCAGGGCCCAGACTATGGCCAGGCACTCCTTCTCAATTGTGGAGTAGGCTACTTCCCTCGGCAAAAGTTTCCGGCTCAGGTATAACACGGGGTGCTCTTGGTCCTCCGAGTCAACCTGGCTGAGCACAGCACCAAGGCCAAACTCGCTGGCGTCGGTCTGCACCAAGAACGGTCGACTGCTGTCGACTGCTTTCAACACAGGGGCGTTGCACAGTGCGGTTTTCAACGCCTGGAAGGCCCCCTCACAGCCATCTGTCCAGTTGACAATGTGAGGTAGCTTCTTCCTGGTGAGGTCCGTCAAAGGTTTTGCCAGGCTACTATAGTGCTTTACGAAGCGCCTATAGTACCCTGCAGTGCCCAAGAAGGACATCACCTGTTTCTTGGTCACGGGAGTGGGCCAGTTCACGATCACTCCCACTTTGTCAGGCTCTGGCTTCAGGGTGTTCCCGCCTACCCGGTGCCCCAGGTAGTGAACCTCCCTCATGCCCATCTGACACTTTCCCGGCTTGATAGTCAGTCCTGCTTGGTGAATTCGCCTGAGCACCTCCTCGAGATGCTGCAGGTGTTCCTTCCAGGAGGGACTGAAGATGGCAATGTCATCCAAGTACGCCACGGCGTACGTCTCCAGTCCCTGAAGCAGGAGGTTGACCATCCGCTGGAAAGTGGCAGGGGCATTCTTCATGCCGAAGGGCATGACCGTGGACTCGTACAGTCCAAAGGGTGTGATAAAGGCGGACTTTTCCTGCGCCTCGGGGCTCAGGGGAATCTGCCAGTATCCTCGACTCAGATCCATTATTGTTAGGTAATCTGCGCCAGCTAACTTCTCAAGCAGCTCCTCCATGCGCGGCATTGGGTGCGCATCCGAGGCTGTGATGGCGTTGAGCCCCCTGTAGTCCACGCAGAACCGGGTGGTCCGGTCCTTCTTTGGCACGAGAACTACAGGTGATGCCCACGCGCTCTTTGACCGTCGAATCACCCCCAGCTGTAACATCTCATCGATCTCTTGGCGCATAGTCTGCTGCACCTGGTCAGAGATTCGATAGGGTGTTCGCGGTAGTGGGGCGTGATTCCCGGTGTCCACCTCGTGGACTGCTAACTCAGTCCTCCCAGGTCGGTTGGAGAATACGACCCGGAAGGGTTCCAGTGTGGTTTGCAACTGCACCCGCTGGGGTTCAGTTAACAAGGCGCTTACCTCCACATCCTCGATGGACCCATTGGCCTTGGCTTGGGCCAGTAAGTCCAGGAGGGTGTCTTCCTCCCCGTCTTCGGGTAAGCTGCAGACCGGTAGGACGAAAGGTTCACGTTCGTGATGAGCCTTCATCATGTTGACGTGAAAGGCCTTTCGCCTACCCCGAGCGTGGTCAAGCGTGACCACGTATGTGACCGGGTTGAGCTGTTGGTGGACGACGTACGGGCCCTCCCAGGCTGCCTGAAGCTTATCCGTTGGTACAGGGACCAGCACCCACACCTTTTGACCCACGTGGTAGGTCCGCTCCCGGGCGTTCCGGTCGTACCAGTGCTTCTGATCAGCCTGAGCCTGCGTCATGTTGTCATGCACCAACTGCGTCAAGGTCTGCATCTTGTCACGGAAGCGCATGACATACTCCACTATGGACACTTCAGAAGGGTTCGGCTCCTCTTCCCAGAATTCTCTTACCAACCCAAGGGGTCCCCGGACTCGCCTGCCGTACAGGAGCTCGAAGGGTGAGAACCCCGTCGAGGCCTGCGGAACCTCTCGGTAAGCGAACAGCAGGTGTGGGAGGTACCGCTCCCAGTCGCGCCCTTGAGTCTCAACCAGCATGCGTAGCATCTGTTTGAGGGTACCATTGAAGCGTTCACACAAGCCATTGGTCTGTGGGTGATACGCACTCGATACCAGGTGCTTCACCTGCATTCTCTTACAGAGAGCCTCCATTAGGCGAGACATAAATTGGGTCCCTTGATCAGTAAGCATTTCCCTGGGAAACCCTACACGTGAAAAGATGGCCAACAGGGCATCCGCCACCTTATCTGCCCTAGTTGACGACAGAGCTACTGCCTCTGGGTACCGGGTAGCGTAGTCTACCACAGTAAGGATATATTGCTTTCCAGAGCTGCTGGGGACGGCCAGCGGGCCCACAATGTCCACCGCGATCCTCTGGAAAGGCTCCTCTATCACTGGCAAAGGGATCAGGGGAGCCTTAAGAGCAGGCCCCGCCTTCCCCACTCTTTGACAAGTGATACAGGAGCGGCAGTAGTTTGACACATCTGTCCCCATCTTAGGCCAATAGAAGTGTTGAGACAGCCGGGCCTTAGTTTTGCTGATCCCCAAGTGTCCAGCTAGCGGGATCTCATGGGCAATCCGCAACAACTCACCCCGGAATTGCTGCGGGACGACCAGCTGTCTTTCCCTCAACCACTCCTTTTGTGATTCTCCGGGTACTGTCTCCCGGTACAACCTTCCTTGTTCCCAGAACACCTTCTCCTTATCAGTCTCGGAGAAGGGCGTCCCGGCAAGTTGTCTCAAACTCTCTAGGCTCGCATCTGTGTGCAGAGCGGCCTGAAACTCCTGGCTAGGGGAAGCCAGAAGCGACGTCAGGGTCCCTTCCCCACGGGAACCCTCTTGGACCTGTTCTGGGTCCACCTCTGGTTCAGTCACAGTAATGACTGAGGAGGGTCCGGAAGGCTGACAGTTATCTGCGTTCCGGGCACTCTGACTGCGGGTGACAGCAGCTACGTAGGCTGTCTCCCCGGGGATTTCTACAGGCCCATCAGCCGGCGCTGCTATGGGCTCTACCTCCCCATCCACCCCCAACACTTCAGGGGCAGTGCTACTTATGGGCCAGTTACCTTCCTCGGTGGCACTGGTCACTTTCATGGCATCACCTTCCTCACGGTTCCCATGCATCTCCCCATTTCCTGTAGCACCGACACTTGCCCCTGTTAGGGGTTCCTCAGCCGTCTCACTCCGCAGAGCGACGTGGCTGGGCACGCCTGTACCTATGGACACATTAACCTTCACAGAAAAATCATTATCAGGTTCAGCTGGCACAGGTACAACATTTTCACCATCAATCCTAGGGAAAAAATGGTTAATAGATGCATCATTACAAGATAAAGCATGATCAGGTAACACATGCGATCTCCCATCATCATCATCATCATCAGGGTTAACTTTACCCTCATTAGTAGATTGGGGAGGGGTATCAGTGACGTAGTGGGCAACCAACCTCCCCAAATCAGTCCCCAACAAAACATCAGTGGGCAAATTATCAGACAGCCCCACTTCCTTCACCCCGCTCCCAGCACCCCAATCAATAAAAACCAGGGCCATCGGTAAGGGACAGCTGATGCCCCCAATCCCAGTGACAGTTAGGGTTTTCCCCGGAATGATTTCTTCAGGGGCCGCCAGTTCGGGTCGGATGAGGGTTCGTTCAGCCCCGGTGTCCTTGAGGCCTGTAGCAACATGGCCCCCCACAGTAACGGGCTGTACGTTGTCACACACCCTCCCAACCACACCACCCACCAAAAGAACTGCTGCATTAGGCCCTGGGGCCTTGGCTGGGGGGTTCTTCGGCCTGTCTGGACAGAAGGTACTGATATGCCCAGGCCGCTTGCAGTAGTAACACTGGCGAGGTTCGGTGGTAGGTCTGGTGTTGTTGGCCACAGGGCCAGGACCTCTGGTGTGCTGGCTGGCAGGGGTACTGGCGTTGGTTGCAGGCTTACCCCCTCTCCAGCTGGTGGTGACTGGCTTCCGCGCTTCCGATCTACGGTTGGCCTCATAGGCATCGGCAATCTGCGCTGCTTTCGTCACGTCTTTGGGTTCTCTGTCCATCACGAACTGTCGCACCTCAGCTGGGCAAAGATGAAAGAACTGGTCTTTGATCATCAGGTCTCGCAGCTGTGCAAAGGTGGTCACTGACAGTCCTTGGGTCCACTGGTCAAAGTGGGTCCCCAGTCCATGCACCACATCACTGTAACTGTCGTGTGGGCCACGTTGGAGGGTCCGGAACTTTCTACGGTACACCTCAGGTGTAAGCTGGTACTTGGCTATCAGAGCCTTTTTGATGGCCTCATAGTCACCATCTTGTTCTTGAGGGAGGGCAGCAAACGCCTCCAGAGCTTTACCTCTCAGCCCTGGTGTCAGGTATCGGGCCCATTCATCTGTAGGCAGCTGGTACTGCCTGCAGGCTTTCTCAAAGGCCCGCAGAAAAGTGTCCAAGTCCCCGTCCTTCTCCATAACAGGAAAGTGATCGGGCCGGGGCTTAGGTATCTGAGCGCTGCTGGGCTCACGTCTCTGGGCGGTGGAGGGCATCCCCCCCTGCCGGAGCATCTCCAGTTCATGTGCTCGCTGGGCTTGGCGCTCGGCTCTCTCAGCCTCCCGCTCGGCCTCTCGCTCGGCTCGCTCCTGGTATTGCTGGATCAGCTGCAGACGCCTCTCTAGGTCATCTGCGGAGCATTGTTGCAGAGCCAGCTGCAGGAGGAGGTCTGCACCCCCCTGGTTGCCAGTAGGGCCCGTATTCAGTGGTTGGACCTCTGCTGCAGCCTCATGTTCACTTGTGCTGGCTTCTGCGGCCTCTGGGCTCTGTGGCCTGGCTTGGTCTGCTTCAAATTGCACCAGTTCAGCGACCATTTGAGCCTTGGTCTTGCCCTGGGGGTTCAGGCCATGGCACGTGCATATCCCAGCAAGAAAGTCCTTCTTCTGCTGGTTGTACCAGGCTTCCCCTTTCGCAGCCATGGTTGCCAAATAAAAGATAGGATAGAAAAGGAAAAGAGAAAGGGAAGGGATAATTACCAGTACGCAATTGTCTCACAACTAAAAAGCACTGAGTTCGTTCTCCAAACTTATTTGCGCAGAGTCCTCGCAAGAACTTTCTGCAAGTTTTTAGTGAGAGGAATGATTACTCAAACCAAATCACTAATGCTCTAAAATATCCCACCGCCTTGCCACCAATTGTCACGATTCCCCCTGACCGCTGTCACCAATGGGTCAGGATTCACACCGTGACCGTCACCCCTACGTCACGGATTGAGGTGACTTTAGGCCAACAGACGGCTATCACATGTGCAGGGGGCTTATCTTAGTTATCCCTCCACTCCACGATGTGATGAAAAAAACCACACACAAGGCTATTGACCTCTTAGCTTACAGCAGGGGCTTATTCTAGGTATCCCACTGCTTTCAATATACCACAAACTGCAGGGATTTATGTATATCCCGCTTACAGTTCCACTTAACACTTCCAGCTCTCTGGCGCCCCCCTTTCTCTCAGGTCAGATTAGGTACTGCACCCTGGGTAATTAGTCGCCAGAAAGGCTGCCTGCTATGTACTGGCTATTGGGCACGCTGCAGCGACGCGATAACTACTCCCACACAGGCAGGAACAATAATTATTAACCCCGCAGTCGCTTCAGCATCGCTCAACAGTCTGCACACTTTCGCTGCCACCAGCTTCGATTAAACGGGTCCGAAGCTAACCCAACTCAACAGTAACAGTAGCGTATTTCACTTCAGAAGACTGGATAAGTTTAGAGCATGGATGAACGAACTAATATATAATAGTATATTCCATTGAAATTAATTAGGCAGTGCTTTATGAAAAAATATTTTATAAAGAAGTTACAAATGAGACAATTGCAAATATGTACAAGGGTAATTATGAAATAAACAGGGATTAAATGAGAAAAAAGTATCACTCACATGTTCAACGCATTGCAGGCAATCAGGCTAGGGCAGTTTCCATATATCCCAGTCCATGGGATGCTGCTGGCTTCAGGAGAGGACAAGAAGTCAGGAAGAAATCTAGCAGAAAGTGACTCCTCAGAGCCTGCCAGACACTTAAAACATTAAGGCTGTGACATCACAGAAAGGCTGGCTTATCCAGACCCTCCTCTCTCTACATTCTGCCTAAACTTTAAACTATTCTCTCTGATTTCTATAACTTCACTACAAAACATGTCAGAGTCAGACCAAACTCTTCATTCATCTCAGATTAACGTGGGCATTCTAATGAGATCAAATATGTCCTATCTGGGATACATATTTCCAGAGAAATCCCTACTTCTTTACCAGATGGAGTTAGAAGCTCGTGTTTCGCGGGTTGTGTAGATACACCGAGTGAGAATAAAAATATATATTTTCGTATTTCTAGCTTAAATCGTTTGCCTAATATCTAACAAAAACTAAACAAAGAATCTTTCCTGAATCTTGGGGCCACTTTTCCAGTTTGAACTAGAGAATGTGGGAGGGGTGAGGGACTTTCCTCTGAGCCTGGAATTTACGACCCCAGAGCAATAAAACCTCTCTTCCCCCATACTCTCAGAGAAGGAAAGCCAGGAATTTGCAGCTACAAACTGTTGCTCCAAGAAGGGGGGCTTAGCCCACACAGGCTAGAGAACTACTTATGATATTTCATACCATATCGTGACACTGTATTATACTCCAGAGCTGCACTCACTATTCTGCTGGTGCAGTCACTATGTACATACACTACATACTGATCCTGAGTTACATCCTGTATTATACTCCAGAGCTGCACTCACTATTCTGCTGGTGCAGTCACTGTGTACATATATTACATTACTGATCCTGAGTTACATACGGTATTATACCCCAGAGCTGCACTCACTATTCTGCTGGTGCAGTCACTGTGTACATACATTACATTACTGATCCTGAGTTACATCCTGTATTATACCCCAGAGCTGCACTCACTATTCTGCTGGTGCAGTCACTGTGTACATACATTACATTACTGATCCTGAGTTACATCCTGCATTATACCCCAGAGCTGCACTCACTATTCTGCTGGTGCAGTCACTGTGTACATACATTACATTACTGATCCTGAGTTACCTCCTGTATTATACCCCAGAGCTGCACTCACTATTCTGCTGGTGCAGTCACTGTATACATACAATACATCACTGATCCTGAGTTACATCCTGTATTATACTCCAGAGCTGCACTCACTATTCTGCTGGTGCAGTCACTGTGTACATACATTACATTACTGATCCTGAGTTACCTCCTGTACTATACTCCAGAGCTGCACTCACTATTCTGCTGGTGCAGTCACTGTGTACATATATTACATTACTGATCCTGAGTTCCATCCTGTATTATACTCCAGAGCTGCACTCACTCTTCTGCTGGTGCAGTCACTATGTACATACATTACATTACTGATCCTGAGATACATCCTGTATTATACTCCAGAGCTGCACTCACTATTCTGCTGGTGCAGTCACTGTGTACATATATTACATTACTGATCCTGAGTTACATCCTGTATTATACCCCAGAGCTGCACTCACTATTCTGCTGGTGCAGTCACTGTGTACATATATTACATTACTGATCCTGAGTTACATCCTGTATTATACCCCAGAGCTGCACTCACTATTCTGCTGGTGCAGTCACTGTGTACATACATTACATTACTGATCCTGAGTTACATCCTGTATTATACCCCAGAGCTGCACTCACTATTCTGCTGGTGCAGTCACTGTGTACATACATTACATTACTGATCCTGAGTTACATCCTGTATTATACTCCAGAGCTGCACTCACTATTCTGCTGGTGCAGTCACTGTGTACATACATTACATTACTGATCCTGAGTTACCTCCTGTATTATACTCCAGAGCTGCACTCACTATTCTGCTGGTGCAGTCACTGTGTACATACATTACATTACTGATCCTGAGTTACCTCCTGTATTATACTCCAGAGCTGCACTCACTATTCTGCTGGTGCAGTCACTGTGTACATACATTACATTACTGATCCTGAGTTACCTCCTGTATTATACCCCAGAGCTGCACTCACTATTCTGCTGGTGCAGTCACTGTGTACATACATTACATTACTGATCCTGAGTTACCTCCTGTATTATACTCCAGAGCTGCACTCACTATTCTGCTGGTGCAGTCACTGTGTACATACATTACATTACTGATCCTGAGTTACCTCCTGTATTATACTCCAGAGCTGCGCTCACTATTCTGCTGGTGCAGTCACTATGTACATACATTACATTACTGATCATGAGTTACCTCATGTATTATACTCCAGAGCTGCACTCACTATTCTGCTGGTGCAGTCACTGTGTACATACATTACATTACTGATCCTGAGTTACCTCCTGTATTATACTCCAGAGCTGCGCTCACTATTCTGCTGGTGCAGTCACTATGTACATACATTACATTACTGATCCTTAGTTACATCCTGTATTATACCCCAGAGCTGCACTCACTATTCTGCTGGTGCAGTCACTGTGTACATACATTACATTACTGATCCTGAGTTACATCCTGTATTATACTCCAGAACTGCACTCACAATTCTGCTGGTGCAGTCACTGTCTACACACATTACATTACTGATCCTGAGTTACCTCCTGTATTATACTCCAGAGCTGCACTCACTATTCTGCTGGTGCAGTCACTGTGTACATACATTACTGATCCTGAGTTACCTCCTGTATTGTACCCCAGAGCTGCACTCACTATTCTGCTGGTGCAATCACTGTGTACATGCATTACATTACTGATCCTGAGTTACCTCCTGTATTATACTCCAGAGCTGCACTCACTATTCTGCTGGTGCAGTCACTGTGTACATACATTACATTACTGATCCTGAGTTACCTCCTGTATTATACCCCAGAGCTGCACTCACTATTCTGCTGGTGCAGTCACTGTGTACATACATTACATTACTGATCCTGAGTTACCTCCTGTATTATACCCCAGAGCTGCACTCACTATTCTGCTGGTGCAGTCACTGTGTACATACATTACATTACTGATCCTCAGTTACATCCTGTATTATACCCCAGAGCTGCACTCACTATTCTGCTGGTGCAGTCACTGTGTACATACATTACATTACTGATCCTGAGTTACATCCTGTAATATACCCCAGAGCTGCGCTCACTATTCTGCTGGTGCAGTCACTGTGTACATACATTACATTACTGATCCTTAGTTACATCCTGTATTATACCCCAGAGCTGCACTCACTATTCTGCTGGTGCAGTCACTGTGTACATACATTACATTACTGATCCTGAGTTACATCCTGTATTATACTCCAGAACTGCACTCACTATTCTGCTGGTGCAGTCACTGTGTACACACATTACATTACTGATCCTGAGTTACCTCCTGTATTATACTCCAGAGCTGCACTCACTATTCTGCTGGTGCAGTCACTGTGTACATACATTACTGATCCTGAGTTACCTCCTGTATTGTACCCCAGAGCTGCACTCACTATTCTGCTGGTGCAGTCACTGTGTACATACATTACATTACTGATCCTTAGTTACATCCTGTATTATACCCCAGAGCTGCACTCACTATTCTGCTGGTGCAGTCACTGTGTACATACATTACATTACTGATCCTGAGTTACCTCCTGTATTATACTCCAGAGCTGCACTCACTATTCTGCTGGTGCAGTCACTGTGTACATACATTACATTACTGATCCTGAGTTACCTCCTGTATTACACCCCAGAGCTGCACTCACTATTCTGCTGGTGCAGTCACTGTGTACATACATTACATTACTGATCCTGAGTTACCTCCTGCATTATACCCCAGAGCTGCACTCACTATTCTGCTGGTGCAGTCACTGTGTACATACATTACATTACTGATCCTCAGTTACATCCTGTATTATACCCCAGAGCTGCACTCACTATTCTGCTGGTGCAGTCACTGTGTACATACATTACATTACTGATCCTGAGTTACATCCTGTAATATACCCCAGAGCTGCGCTCACTATTCTGCTGGTGCAGTCACTGTGTACATACATTACATTACTGATCCTTAGTTACATCCTGTATTATACCCCAGAGCTGCACTCACTATTCTGCTGGTGCAGTCACTGTGTACATACATTACATTACTGATCCTGAGTTACATCCTGTATTATACTCCAGAACTGCACTCACTATTCTGCTGGTGCAGTCACTGTGTACACACATTACATTACTGATCCTGAGTTACCTCCTGTATTATACTCCAGAGCTGCACTCACTATTCTGCTGGTGCAGTCACTGTGTACATACATTACTGATCCTGAGTTACCTCCTGTATTGTACCCCAGAGCTGCACTCACTATTCTGCTGGTGCAGTCACTGTGTACATACATTACATTACTGATCCTGAGTTACCTCCTGTATTATACTCCAGAGCTGCACTCACTATTCTGCTGGTGCAGTCACTGTGTACATACATTACATTACTGATCCTGAGTTACCTCCTGTATTATACCCCAGAGCTGCACTCACTATTCTGCTGGTGCAGTCACTGTGTACATACATTACATTACTGATCCTGAGTTACCTCCTGTATTATACCCCAGAGCTGCACTCACTATTCTGCTGGTGCAGTCACTGTGTACATACATTACTGATCCTCAGTTACATCCTGTATTATACCCCAGTGCTTCACTCACTATTCTGCTGGTGCAGTCACTGTGTACATACATTACATTACTGATCCTGAGTTACCTCCTGTATTATACCCCAGAGCTGCACTCACTATTCTGCTGGTGCAGTCACTGTGTACATACATTACATTACTGATCCTGAGTTACCTCCTGTATTGTACCCCAGAGCTGCACTCACTATTCTGCTGGTGCAGTCACTGTGTACATACATTACATTACTGATCCTGAGTTACCTCCTGTATTATACTCCAGAGCTGCACTCACTATTCTGCTGGTGCAGTCACTGTGTACATACATTACATTACTGATCCTGAGTTACATCCTGTATTATACTCCAGAGCTGCACTCACTATTCTGCTGGTGCAGTCACTGTGTACATACATTACATTACTGATCCTGAGTTACCTCCTGTATTATACCCCAGAGCTGCACTCACTATTCTGCTGGTGCAGTCACTGTGTACATACATTACATTACTGATCCTCAGTTACATCCTGTATTATACCCCAGAGCTGCACTCACTATTCTGCTGGTGCAGTCACTGTGTACATACATTACATTACTGATCCTGAGTTACCTCCTGTATTATACCCCAGAGCTGCACTCACTATTCTGCTGGTGCAGTCACTGTGTACATACATTACATTACTGATCCTGAGTTACCTCCTGTATTGTACCCCAGAGCTGCACTCACTATTCTGCTGGTGCAGTCACTGTGTACATACATTACATTACTGATCCTGAGTTACCTCCTGTATTATACTCCAGAGCTGCACTCACTATTCTGCTGGTGCAGTCACTGTGTACATACATTACATTACTGATCCTGAGTTACATCCTGTATTATACTCCAGAGCTGCACTCACTATTCTGCTGGTGCAGTCACTGTGTACATACATTACATTACTGATCCTGAGTTACCTCCTGTATTATACCCCAGAGCTGCACTCACTATTCTGCTGGTGCAGTCACTGTGTACATACATTACATTACTGATCCTCAGTTACATCCTGTATTATACTCCAGAGCTGCACTCACTATTCTGCTGGTGCAGTCACTGTGTACATACATTACATTACTGATCCTGAGTTACATCCTGTATTATACCCCAGAGCTGCACTCACTATTCTGCTGGTGCAGTCACTGTGTACATACATTACATTACTGATCCTGAGTTACATCCTGTAATATACCCCAGAGCTGCACTCACTATTCTGCTGGTGCTGCACTGATTGTGGGTTGCCTCCTGTATTTTGCTTCTTGCCTCTGCTAGATTCTGCACCATTAATAATGCACATATGTTGTGGGAGGTGACGTTGTTATGTAGTAATGAAGCTGTTTACCGCTATTAATGTAATTAACATCGGTGATGATTTCCGTGGCAGCCGTGGAGTGGTTGGTAATTGGACATGTTGATAAGATTATGACATTAGTGTAAGTCGCGGCTGATCACAGTGCGGCCATATGTGCAATTATGTATGGAGAGGCGCGGAACAGTACATGGCGGCACTTCATTACTGCGCCATCCGTTCACCTGAAGTCGGCGGCTGTAGGTTTTTCAGTAATTAGTGAATATGAGATAATGAGGAGGAGACAATATAACCGGGGGCCTGCACAGATCGCAGCAGAGGGGGCACAGATCATAACCGAGAGGCATCAAAATGCTGAATATGTCTGCAGATCCAAGGCGGAAACAGACAGGAGAGCGCTCTGTGCAAAAAGGGTATACAGGCCCCGTGCAGAGCAATAGCCAATGATAGAGCACTATTCTACCTGCTGTGGAGGCGATAGTGGCCCCCTGATCTCCTGGGCCCCGACATGGCTGCACCAATAGTATGTCCGACTCTGGCCTAGATAATGACAGAGGCAGCCGCTGTAGAGGTTAGCCAGGAAAGGTAAATCTGATCTATTACTCCCTGTTATCAGCCATTACTGGGGAGGGAGACTGTAGGACAGGTGCCCACAATCAGTCTCACCCTGCTAAGAGCAGCACCTGTCTTGTGAGCTCAAGCACTTCCAGCAGGAGGCTCAGAGTCGGCCTCTCTTCTCCCCAGGGAGAGGCAGGCTTCCTGGGAGGCCGGCATGGCTTTCCAGGCTTCTGTTCCCCGGTCTGTGCAGGCGGGGGACAGAGAAGAACCATACCCACCTACACCAACCCCGAGACGGCTCATCGTCCGCCCAGAGAGGGAGACAGGGGCGCCCCAGGAAGGAGAGGAACATCCTGGGGGGAGAGGAGCTCCGGCGAGTACACGAGTACCTTCTCCTCCCGAGTGGTCGCCATGCTACGTGAGTACGAGGACGCCGGCAAAGCACTGACCGGGCTGAAGGAGAAGCTGCGGGAGGCTCGGGTCCTGAACACCCAAACCTCTAACAGGGAGAGACCCGCACCCTCCCAGAGGTTCAGAGCCCTCAGATATGAGGTGGTCCGGTTAGTGCTCCTCCGGGAGGGGATTGAGAAAAGTGCAGGTCCCTTCCTGGAGAGGTTTAAGAACCAGCGGCGGTTCTCAGAAATGAAGGGGTTAAATACCTCAGGAGAGCCGCCAGCCGGCGTCCTAAGCGACGAGGAGGAGGAGGAGGACGACGTGGCTGTGACTGGAGTCCTACAAGCTGGAACCAGCCGGGAGAGTGAGTCGCAGATCCGACAACAGGGGAGCGGCCTCCCGGCACGGCAGAGGACTCCGACAGCACAGGCTGGAGTGTCAGCGGAGGAAGAGGAGGAGGGCGGTCTGCTAGAGGAGGAAGAGGAGGAGGGCGGTCTGCTAGAGGAGGAAGAGGAGGAGGGCGGTCTGCTAGAGGAGGAAGAGAAGGAGGGCGGTCTGCTAGAGGAGGAAGAGGAGGAGGGCGGTCTGCTAGAGGAGGAAGAGGAGGAGGGCGGTCTGCTAGAGGAGATCCGACAGCTGGAGTCTCCAGTGAACCTGGACCGCTTTTCCTTTGGTGAGGACGAGCCAGCAGAGGAAAACAAGAAGAGGAAGAAGACGACGAAGGAGACCGCACGGGAGGTGGTGAGTTACAGATATGTACTGATGGATGATGTTACACCTACCGCCTCCTGTGTAAACCCCACCAAACCTAAAGGCACGGGCTCTGCAGTGGGTCTGGGGCATAGGCAAGGTGGGGAGAGGAGGAGGACGTCCGGCGGTGCTGCCGTCTGTGCGGGGAACAGTGCAGGGGGCGAGGCTGTGGAGGTACTCACGGCGCCGGACATAGGGGACCCCGAGGAGTTTCCCTCCCTGCCCTCTGCGGCTAAGCCGGTTATCACCGGGGCTGAGGGGGGCGAGGGGGATGTCCACGCCGTTGCGAAAGGGGGATGGTGTGGGCAGACTCCATCCCTGCTCACTACGGCTGAGCCGGCCGACGCCGGGGCTGTGGGGGGCAGGTCCAAGAGACTTGGTGCAGCGAAAGGGGGGCGCACTGTTGTGACAGGGGCGCAGTGCGCCTCAGTAGAGAAGAGGCATGCGGCTGCGACAGGGGAGCAGCGAGTCCAAAAAGGGCAAAAAAAGCAGGAAAAATCATCTGCAGGGAACACTGGGCGCCCTGCAGTGACAGGAGGACAGAGCGCTCCAGCACCCAAACGTGACACCAGGACCCTGAAGTCTGTGGGTGCGGGGCAGGCGGCGCCCCCCAACAAGCAGCAGGCCCAGAATAATAAAATACAAACTGCTGCAGTGGGGGGGCAGGGTGCTCCAGAGACACAACACAGCACCAATCAAGGGAAACCGGGTGTGTTGCTGGGAGTAGTGGTGTTGCAAATGATGGGAGTAGTGGTGGAGTGAATGATGGGAGTAGTAGTGGAGTGAATGATGGGAGTAGTGAAGTTGCAAATGATGGGAGTAGTGGTGGAGTGAATGAGGAGAGCATTACTGGTGTTGGTGGAGGGGAAGTGTTGTGAATTCTGTGGCAGAGTTCACTCCTGTGGTCACAAGTGGTACTTCGGCTGATTCTCTCTGGGAGCTTCCGTTTGTGGAGGAAAGTGGTACTGCAGCTTCTGAGTTTCCTCCCTCAGGTGATCTGGTGAGGTCGTTAGCTGCTTCTCTACTTAACTCCACCTGATGCTTTGATCCATGCTTCCTGTCAATGTTCCAGTGTTGCACTTGTGTTTCTCTGGATCATTCCTGTGGCCTGCTGCTCTGCATAGCTAAGTGCTTCTTTGCTATTTGTTGCTATTTTTTCTGTCCAGCTTGTCTATTTGTTTTGCTGGAAGCTCTGGGACGCAAAGGGTGTACCTCCGTGCCGTTAGTTCGGTACGGAGGGTCTTTTTGCCCCCTTTGCGTGGTTTTCTTTAGGGTTTTGTGTAGACCGCAAAGTTATCTTTCCTATCCTCGTTCTGTCTAGAATATCAGGCCTCACTTTGCTTAATCTATTTCATCCCTACGTTTGTCTTTTCATCTTACTCACAGTCATTATATGTGGGGGGCTGCCTTTTCCTTTGGGGTATTTCTCTGAGGCAAGGTAGGCTTATTTTTCTATCTTCAGGCTAGTTAGTTTCTCAGGCTGTGCCGAGTTGCATAGGGAGCCTTAGGCGCAATCCACAGCTGCCTCTAGTTGTGTTTGGAGAGGATCAGGAATTGCGGTCTGCAGAGTTCCCACGTCTCAGAGCTCGTTCTATTATTTTGGGTTATTGTCAGATCACTGTATGTGCTCTGATCGCTATGTCCATTGTGGTACTGAATTGCCTTGCATAACAGTACAGGAAGCCCAAAGTACTAATGATTCTCAATAGAGGGAAAAAAAGAAGTTCTGAGACCATTTTTTTTCCTTTGCACTGTGATTTGTCTTTTTTTTCCCCTAGACATTTGGGTGGTTCAGGACACAGGTGTTACAATGGACATTAAAGGTCTGTCTTCATGTGTAGATCAGCTCACGGCAAGAGTTCAAGATATTCAAAATTTTGTGGTTCAGAATTCTTTGTTAGAACCGAGAATTCCTATTCCAGATTTGTTTTTTGGAGATAGAACTAAATTTCTGAGTTTCAAGAATAATAATTGTAAACTATTTCTGGCTTTGAAACCTCGCTCCTCTGGTGACCCAGTTCAACAAGTTAGGATCGTCATTTCTTTTTTGCGTGGCGACCCTCAGGACTGGGCATTTTCTCTTGCGTCAGGAGATCCTGCATTGAGTGATATCGATGCGTTTTTCCTGGCGCTCGGATTGCTGTATGATGAGCCTAATTCTGTGGATCAGGCAGAAAAAAATTTGCTGGCTCTTTGTCAGGCTCAGGATGAGATAGAGCTATATTGCCAGAAATTTAGAAAATGGTCCATGCTCACTCAATGGAATGAATCTGCGCTTGCAGCCATTTTCAGAAAGGGTCTCTCTGAAGCCATTAAGGATGTCATGGTGGGATTTCCTATGCCCGCTGGTTTGAATGAGTCTATGTCTTTGGCCATTTAGATCGGTCGACGCTTGCGTGAGCGTAAATCTGTGCACCATTTGGCGGTATTACCTGAGATTAAACCTGAGCCTATGCAGTGCGATAGGACTATGACCAGAGTTGAACGGCAAGAACACAGACGTCTGAATGGGCTGTGTTTCTACTGTGGTGATTCCACTCATGCTATCTCTGATTGTCCTAAGCGCACTAAGCGGTTCGCTAGGTCTGCCGCCATTGGTACTGTACAGTCAAAATTTCTTCTGTCCGTTACCTTGATATGCTCCTTGTCGTCGTATTCTGTCATGGCGTTTGTGGATTCAGGCGCTGCCCTGAATTTGATGGACTTGGATTATGCTAAACGTTGTGGGTTTTTATTGGAGCCCTTGCAGTGTCCTATTCCATTGAGAGGAATTGATGCCACGCCTTTGGCCAAGAATAAGCCTCAATACTGGACCCAGCTGACCATGTGCATGGCTCCTGCACATCAGGAGGTTATTCGCTTTCTGGTGTTGCATAATCTGCATGATGTGGTCGTATTGGGGTTGCCATGGCTACAAGCCCATAATCCAGTATTGGATTGGAATTCCATGTTGGTGTCCAGCTGAGGTTGTCAGGGGGTACATGGTGATGTTCCATTTCTGTCAATTTCGTCATCCACCCCTTCTGAGGTTCCAGAGTTCTTGTCTGATTACCGGGATGTATTTGATGAGCCCAAGTCCGATGCCCTGCCTCCGCATAGGGATTGTGATTGTGCTATCAATTTGATTCCTGGCAGTAAATTCCCAAAAGGTCGACTGTTTAATTTATCCGTGCCTGAGCACACCGCTATGCGCAGTTATGTGAAGGAATCCCTGGAGAAGGGGCATATTCGCCCGTCGTCGTCGCCATTGGGAGCAGGGTTCTTTTTTGTGGCCAAGAAGGATGGTTCGCTGAGACCGTGTATAGATTACCGCCTTCTAAATAAGATCACGGTTAAATTTCAGTACCCCTTGCCATTGTTATCTGATTTGTTTGCTCGGATTAAGGGGGCTAGTTGGTTCATTAAGATAGATCTTCGTGGTGTGTATAATCTGGTGAGAATCAGGCAAGGCGATGAATGGAAAACTGCATTTAATACGCCCGAGGGTCATTTTGAGTATCTAGTGATGCCGTTCGGACTTGCCAATGCTCCATCAGTGTTTCAATCCTTTATGCATGACATCTTCCGTGAGTACCTGGATAAATTCCTGATTGTGTACTTGGATGACATTTTGATCTTCTCGGATGATTGGGAGTCTCATGTGAAGCAGGTCAGAACGGTTTTTCAGGTCCTGCGTGGTAATTCTTTGTTTGTGAAGGGATCAAAGTGTCTCTTTGGTGTGCAGGTTTCATTTTTGGGGTTCATCTTTTCCCCTTCTACTATCGAGATGGATCCGGTTAAGGTCCAAGCCATCCATGATTGGACTCAGCCGACATCTCTGAAAGGTCTGCAAAAGTTCCTGGGCTTTGCTAATTTTTATCGTCGCTTCATCTGCAATTTTTCTAGTGTTGCCAAACCATTGACCGATTTGACCAAGAAGGGTGCTGATTTGGTCAATTGGTCTTCTGCTGCTGTGGAAGCTTTTCAAGAGTTGAAGCGTCGTTTTTCTTCTGCCCCTGTGTTGTGTCAACCAGATGTTTCTCTTCCGTTCCAGGTCGAGGTTGATGCTTCTGAGATTGGAGCAGGGGCTGTTTTGTCACAGAGAGGTTCTGGTTGCTCAGTGATGAAACCATGCGCTTTCTTTTCCAGGAAGTTTTCGCCTGCTGAGCGAAATTATGATGTGGGCAACCGAGAGTTGCTGGCCATGAAGTGGGCATTCGAGGAGTGGCGTCATTGGCTTGAAGGAGCTAAGCATCGCGTGGAGGTATTGACTGATCATAAGAACTTGACTTATCTCGAGTCTGCCAAGCGCTTGAATCCTAGACAAGCTCGTTGGTCGTTGCTTTTTGCCCGTTTTGACTTTGTGATTTTGTACCTTCCGGGCTCTAAAAATGTGAAGGCGGATGCTCTGTCTAGGAGTTTTGTGCCCGACTCTCCGGGTTTATCTGAGCCGGCGGGTATCCTCAAGGAAGGAGTAATTGTGTCTGCCATCTCCCCTGATTTGCGGCGGGTGCTGCAAAAATTTCAGGCTAATAAACCTGATCGTTGCCCAGCGGAGAAACTGTTTGTCCCTGATAGGTGGACGAATAGAGTTATCTCTGAACTTCATTGTTCGGTGTTGGCTGGTCATCCTGGAATCTTTGGTACCAGAGAGTTAGTGGCTAGATCCTTTTGGTGGCCATCTCTGTCGCGGGATGTGCGTACTTTTGTGCAGTCCTGTGGGATTTGTGCTCGGGCTAAGCCCTGCTGTTCTCGTGCCAGTGGGTTGCTTTTGCCCTTGCCGGTCCCGAAGAGACCTTGGACACATATCTCTATGGATTTTATTTCTGACCTTCCCGTTTCTCAAGAGATGTCAGTCATTTGGGTGGTCTGTGATCGCTTCTCTAAGATGGTCCATTTGATGCCCTTGTCTAAATTACCTTCCTCCTCTGATTTGGTGCCATTGTTCTTCCAGCATGTGGTTCGTTTACATGGCATTCCAGAGAATATCGTTTCTGACAGAGGTTCCCAGTTTGTTTCGAGGTTTTGGCGAGCCTTTTGTGGTAGGATGGGCATTGACTTGTCTTTTTCCTCGGCTTTCCATCCTCAGACTAATGGCCAGACTGAACGAACCAATCAGACCTTGGAAACATATCTGAGATGCTTTGTTTCTGCTGATCAGGATGACTGGGTGTCCTTTTTGCCTTTGGCTGAGTTCGACCTTAATAATCGGGCCAGCTCGGCTACCTTGGTTTCTGTTGTGAATTCTGTGGCTGAATTCACTCCTGTGGTCACAAGTGGTACTGCAGCTTCTGAGCTTCCTCCCTCAGGTGTTCTGGTGAGCTCGTTAACTGCTTCATTACTTAACTCCGCCTGATGCTGCTATCCTCGCTCCTTGTCAATGTTTCAGTGTTGGATCTGAGCTTCTCCTGATTGTTCCTGTGACCTGCTGCTCTGTATAGCTAAGTGCTTTTTGCTTTTTTGTTGCTTTTTTTCTGTCCAGCTTGTCTTTTGTTTTGTTGGAAGCTCTGAGACGCAAAGGGTGTACCGCCGTGCCGTTAGTTCGGCACGGTGGGTTTTTTTTTGCCCCCTTTGCGTGGTTTTGCTTTAGGGTTTTTTGTAGACTGCAAAGTTCGCTTTACTGTCCTCGCTCTGTCCTAGAATATCGGGCCCCACTTTGCTGAATCTATTTCATCCCTACGTTTTGTCTTTTCATCTTACTCACAGTCATTATATGTGGGGGGCTGCCTTTTCCTTTGGGGAATTTCTCTGGGGCAAGTCAGGCCTATTTTTCTATCTTCAGGCTAGCTAGTTTCTTAGGCTGTGCCGAGTTGCCTAGGTAGTTGTTAGGCGCAATCCACAGCCGCTTTTAGTTGTGTTTAGGATAGGATCAGGTGTGCAGTCTACAGAGTTTCCACGTCTCAGAGCTCGTTCTTGTATTTTTGGGTATTTGTCAGATCACTGTGTGCGCTCTGATCGCTAAGCACACTGTGTTTCTGGATTGCCTTCATAACACCTGTCATTAGCAAACATAACAGGTTTCGCCGTTTTTCTGCAATTCTGGGTTCCATCCTCGTTTCTCTTCAGGACAGGTTGAGTCTTCGGACTGTCCTGGTGTGGATACTGTGGTGGACAGGTTGCAGCAGATTTGGACTCAGGTAGTGGACAATTTGACCTTGTCCCAGGAGAAGGCTCAACTTTTCGCTAATCGCAGACGCCGTGTGGGTCCCCGACTTCGTGTTGGGGAACTGGTTTGGTTATCTTCTCGTCATATTCCTATGAAGGTTTCCTCTCCTAAGTTTAAACCTCGTTTTATTGGTCCGTATAGGATTTCTGAGGTTCTTAATCCTGTGTCTTTTCGTCTGACCCTTCCAGATTCTTTTTCCATACATAACGTATTCCATAGGTCATTGTTGCGGAGATACGTGGCACCTATGGTTCCATCTGTTGAGCCTCCTGCCCCGGTTTTGGTGGAGGGGGAATTGGAGTATATTGTGGAGAAGATTTTGGATTCTCGTGTTTCAAGACGGAAACTCCAGTATCTGGTTAAATGGAAGGGTTATGCTCAGGAAGATAATTCCTGGGTTTTTGCCTCTGATGTCCATGTTCCCGATCTTGTTCGTGCCTTTCATGTGGCTCATCCTGGTCGGCCTGGGGGCTCTGGTGAGGGTTCGGTGACCCCTCCTCAAGGGGGGGGTACTGTTGTGAATTCTGTGGCAGAGTTCACTCCTGTGGTCACAAGTGGTACTTCGGCTGATTCTCTCTGGGAGCTTCCGTTTGTGGAGGAAAGTGGTACTGCAGCTTCTGAGTTTCCTCCCTCAGGTGATCTGGTGAGGTCGTTAGCTGCTTCTCTACTTAACTCCACCTTATGCTTTGATCCATGCTTCCTGTCAATGTTCCAGTGTTGGACTTGTGTTTCTCTGGATCATTCCTGTGGCCTGCTGCTCTGCATAGCTAAGTGCTTCTTTGCTATTTGTTGCTATTTTTTCTGTCCAGCTTGTCTATTTGTTTTGCTGGAAGCTCTGGGACGCAAAGGGTGTACCTCCGTGCCGTTAGTTCGGTACGGAGGGTCTTTTTGCCCCCTTTGCGTGGTTTTCTTTAGGGTTTTGTGTAGACCGCAAAGTTATCTTTCCTATCCTCGTTCTGTCTAGAATATCGGGCCTCACTTTGCTTAATCTATTTCATCCCTACGTTTGTCTTTTCATCTTACTCACAGTCATTATATGTGGGGGGCTGCCTTTTCCTTTGGGGTATTTCTCTGAGGCAAGGTAGGCTTATTTTTCTATCTTCAGGCTAGTTAGTTTCTCAGGCTGTGCCGAGTTGCATAGGGAGCCTTAGGCGCAATCCACAGCTGCCTCTAGTTGTGTTTGGAGAGGATCAGGAAATGCGGTCTACAGAGTTTCCACGTCTCAGAGCTCGATCTATTATTTTGGGTTATTGTCAGATCACTGTATGTGCTCTGATCACTATGTACATTGTGTTACTGAAATTGCCTTGCATAACAGGGAAGCAGGTAGTGGTCCCGCTGCCCCCCCAGCAGTGGCAGGGGCTTCAGCCCCAAGCTATTCAGGAGCTGTCACTGCTGGGGGTAGTAGTGCGCCCTTGTCTGGTGACCCTGAGGATGGTGACTTGCAGCAGCGCTTCCTGGACGCCCTGAGGAGAGGGGAGAGTTCCATCAATGTAGAGGGGAGGGAGGTTGATCTGTCTTTCTGGATAGAGAGACACGGTCTTTCCGCCTTCCGAGATAGAGGGGTAGAGACTGTCTGGTCTCTGCCGACAACGCGGCAGAGGAGTAACCGTAGGAACGTGGCCCGTCTCCAGTGGGTAAGCAAGGATGCCTGTCCTGATCGGTCAAAGGTTGCTGAGCTCCTGCTGGGGATGGGCTTCGCGGCATATGACATCTTTGCCTTGATCCATCCCTATGGGACCTCCTACTTCGATGTCAGCTTCGTGAGACCGGAGGGCCTTGAGCTTTTCTGGTCTCGCCACGAGCTGGCTTGGGGTTGCCCTGAATGGCGGGGTTTCCTCCCTGTAGCAATATCCCGCCAGAACTCGGTCAGGAAGGTGTCTGTTTTGACCAGTAACGAGTCACTTTCCTGTGTCAACATTTCTACCTGGGTTGGACGATATGGCGACATCGTCGGTATTCCCGAGAAGACCCTCGATGAGCATGGTATCTGGTCAGGAGCCTGGACCTTCATGGTGAAATTGAAGGTTTCAGGAAACACCGTTACCCATATCCCTTCCTCAACATTTTTTGGGAGGGACATGATCTTGATTTTCTACCGGGGGCAGCCTAATGTCTGTCACAGGTGCGGCAGCCCCACACACTTCAGTGCGCAGTGTACCACCCAGAAATGCGCACTGTGTGGGGACCTCGGCCATCTCGCTGCTACCTGTGGCAGGATTAGGTGTAACTTGTGTGGTGACCTCGGTCACCCGTTCAGTCGCTGTCCGCGTTCCTTCGCCAATGCGGCCCTGAAAGCGGCAAGTGCGGGACAGGTGAAAGCCGGGACCAATCTCGCTGGTGAAGGGACCAGCAGAGGCGGAGGAGGCAGGGAACCGGTGAGGAGCAGGCTGCCGCCATCCAATATCAGGCAGCAGCGCCATGGGAACAGGGGGCAGGGAGTAATGACCCTAAACTCTGACCCGGGTGCTTCACTTGCAGCTGAGGATCCTAAAGACAGCGAATTGAGCGAGGAAGTCAAGAGACTTGAAAGGGAGGAGCAAAAGGACGCCATGACTGCCCAGGAACCTTCATCCGGTGACAGTCTGGATGAGGGAGATGGGGAGTGGTCACAGCAAAAGAAAAAGGGTAACAGGAAAACAACTAAGGATAAGAGGGGGTCCGGGCCTCGAGCCTCTTCCTTGGAGTGCGACCCCTCTGACTCCGTAGCCCTGATCCAGGTGCCATTGGAAGGTCCAGCCGCCCCCCTTTTGGTGGATCTCTCTAACCGGTTCCGGGCCCTCCAGGACTCCTCTCCAGAGGGGGGCGATGGGGACCCGGGGCCGGAGGTTGCGGACAAGGTTGTTGGGGCTCAGGAGGTCGCTGGGTCTTCTTCTCAGGCTGCCGTCACACTAGCAGTATTTGTTCAGTATTTACATCAGTATTTGTAGCCAAAACCAGGAGAGGAACAAATAGAGGAAAAGTATAATAGAAACATCTGCACCACTTCTGCATTTATCACCCACTCCTGGTTTTGGCTACAAATACTGATGTAAAATACTGACCAAATACTGATAGTGTGACGGCAGCCTCAGGGGGCAAATACAAAGTCTTCTGGGGGGGGGGACGACTACCTCAGGACCACCAGACAAGGGCCAGAGTGTATGTAAGGAGAGAATGGATAAGTCTGTTTGACTTAAGCGCACTAAGGCCATGTGCACACGTTCAGTATTTTTTGCGTTTTTTTTGCGTTTTTTTCGCTATAAAAACGCAAATTAAAAAAAGCGAAAAAAACGCTTACATATGCCTCCTATTATTTAAAGTGTATTCCGCATTTCTTGTGCAAATGTTGCTTTTTTTTCCGCGAAAAAATCGCATTGCGGAAAAAAAAGCAACATGTTCATTAAATTTGCGGAATTGCGGGGATTCCGCACACCTAGGAATGCATTGATCTGCTTACTTTCTGCATGGGGCTGTGCACACCATGCGGGAAGTAAGCAGATCATGTGCGGTTGGTACTCAGGGTGGAGGAGAGGAGACTCTCCTCCACGGACTGGGCACCATATAATTGGTAAAAAAAAAAAGAATTAAAATAAAAAATAGTCATATGCTCACCCTCTGATGGCCCCGGTGTCTTCCCGCCTCTCAGCGGTGCATGCTGCCGCTTCTGTTCCTATAGATGGTCTGTGTGAAGGACCTGCGATGACGTCGCCGTCTTGTGATTGGTCGCGTGACCACTCATGTGACCGCTCACGTGACGTCATTGAAGGTCCTGCACACACACACTATCTGAGGAGATCGGCTGGATGAGGGAGAGGGGGAGTGGTCACAGCAAAAGAAAAAGGGTAACAGGAAAACAACTAAGGATAAGAGGGGGTCCGGGCACACACACACCATCTGAGGAGATCGGCTGTCTGCGGGTGAGTATAACTATTTTTTTTAATTTTTTAAATTATTTTTAAACATTCTATTTTTTACTATAGATGCGGCATAGGCAGCATCTAAGTTGGCCACACTTGTCAAACACTATGTTTGACAAGTGTGACCAACCTGTCAGTCAGTTTTCCAAGCGATGCTAAAGATCGCTTGGAAAACTTTAGCATTCTGCAAGCTAATTTCGCTTGCAAAATGCTAAAAAAAACGGGAAAAAAACGAAAAAAAAAAATGCGGATTTCTTGCAGAAAATTTCCGGTTTTCTTCAGGAAATTTCTGCAAGAAATCCTGACGTGTGCACATACCCTAAAAACTCATCATTGTCAGAGGAAGAGGGTGAAACTGTTGGGGGTGGGAAGAAAAAGGCTATCTAATTGAATCAATCATGATGGCGGCACCCACCCCGTTGACGCTGGCAACCATTAATGTTGCCAGCATAAAGTCAGAAGCGGCAAGGTACATGGCCTTTTATTTTCTCGGCCAACTTGACGCCGACATTTTGTTTTTGCAGGAGACCAGGTTGACCGACCTATCAACCATGCATAAGGCAAGGCGGGAGTGGAGGCACGGGCCCTCCTACTGGTCTCTTGCCGCCGTGCCGTATAGCGGGGTGTCGGTCCTTTTTAAGACCGCAGCGGTTGAATGCAGACGATTGATCGAGTTAGAAATGGGGAGATGCTTGATCCTAGATGTCTCCATGGGGGGACAGGAGCTTCGGCTCATTAACATCTACGGTCCCCAGTCCAAGTGGGACCGCAAGTGTCTCTTCATGAAGATCAAACCTTTCTTATTTTCAAGCCGGCAGGTGGTCTTTGGAGGGGATTTCAACAACATCACGGGACCCTGTGATAGAGGAGGTTTCCGGAGACCGGCTGGCTTACGATTGCGTTGCGCTAAATAGGATAGTAAGTGAGGCACGCCTGGTGGATGTCCACATCCGGCACAACACAGGCCACGCGGGGTTCACCTTTTTTAGAAGTAGTCGGTGCAGGTCTAGGATAGACAGGTTTTATTTGAAGGAGGAGGCCGTCTCCTCATCGTTGTCGGTTGTGGAGGTGGAATTCTCCGATCACTGTTTGATTATGTTTTCTCTGAGCGTTACAGAGACTCCTCGGATGGGAAGAGGTTATTGGAAGCTGAATTCGTCACTCCTTGAGGAAGAAGCTGTAAGACGGTTCTTTCAGAAATTTCTTCAGAGCCAGGTACCGCTGCTGGGCCTAAGTAACACTAAGTCTGAGTGGTGGGAGATGTTCAAACATCGGGTGGCGAGATTCTTCCGGCAACTCTCGAACCTCAGAAGCCTGAACAGGGATCGCCTGTATCAGAGCCTGAGGAGGAAACTCGAGCATCTTGTCTTTTTTCTCACACCCATAGGCTTGCATTGGCGAGTCTCGGCCGAATCTCGGTGACAATCGCATCATGCTGGGATTTTACACGCACACTGAATACGGCTGAGAAAATAAACACTGATGGGAGCTGTCCCATAGATTAACACTGGGCCGAGTGCTGCGATGTTTTCTGGCATAGCACTCACCCGTATTCTACGGTATTGTGACCCCGGCCTAAGCTGCAAGAACTAGAGCATAACTCCCATCCTCCATGCCAGTGACGGGAAGCACTGACACTCTCTCTGAGGCGCTGACCGCGGTGCTGAACCTGGAGAAGTGTGGCCTGTGATCTCCTGTGCTGCAGATACATTGTATCATCTGATCCCCAGCCCTGTGATGAGCTCACAGAGGATTGTCCAGTGTGGCCTGTGATCTCCTGTGCTGCAGATACATTGTATCATCTGATCACCAGCCTTGTGCTGAGCTCACAGAGGATTGTCCATTGTGGTCTGTGATCTCCTGTGCTGCAGATACATTGTATCATCTGATCACCAGCCTTGTGCTGAGCTCACAGAGGATTGTCCAGTGTGGCCTGTGATCTCCTGTGCTGCAGATACATTGTATCACCCGATCCCCAGCCCTGTGATGAGCTCACAGAGGATTGTCCAGTGTGGCCTGTGATCTCCTCTGCTGCAGATACATTGTATCACCCAATCCCCAGCCTTGTGATGAGCTCACAGAGGATTGTCCATTGTGGCCTGTGATCTCCTGTGCTGCAGATACATTGTATCACCCGATCCCCAGCCCTGTGATGAGCTCACAGAGGATTGTCCAGTGTGGCCTGTGATCTCCTATGCTGCAGATGCATTGTATCACCCAATCCCCAGCCCTGTGATGAGCTCACAGAGGATTGTCCATTGTGGCCTGTGATCTCCTGTGCTGCAGATACATTGTATCACCCGATCCCCAGCCTTGTGATGAGCTCACAGAGGATTGTCCAGTGTGGCCTGTGATCTCCTGTGCTGCAGATACATTGTATCACCCGGTCCCCAGCCCTGTGATGAGCTCACAGAAAATTGTCCAGTGTGGCCTGAGATCTCCTCTGCTGCAGATACATTGTATCACCCAATCCCCAGCCCTGTGATGAGCTCACAGTGGATTGTCCAGTGTGGCCTGTAATCTACTGTGCTGCAGATGCATTGTATCACCCGATCCCCAGCCCTGTGATGAGCTCACAGAGGATTGTCCAGTGTGGCCTGTAATCTACTGTGCTGCAGATGCATTGTATCACCCAATCCCCAGCCCTGTGATGAGCTCACAGAGGATTGTCCAGTGTGGCCTGTGATCTCCTCTGCTGCAGATACATTGTATCACCCGATCCCCAGCCCTGTGATGAGCTCACAGAGGATTGTCCAGTGTGGCCTGTGATCTCCTCTGCTGCAGATACATTGTATCACCCGATCCCCAGCCCTGTGATGAGCTCACAGAGGATTGTCCAGTGTGGCCTGTGATCTCCTATGCTGCAGATACATTGTATCACCCGATCCCCAGCCCTGTTATGAGCTTACAGAGGATTGTCCAGTGTGGCCTGTGATCTACTGTGCTGCAGATCCATTGTATCACCCGATCCCCAGCCCTGTGTGGAGCTCACAGAGGATTGTCCAGTGTGGCCTGTGATCTCCTGTGCTGCAGATACATTGTATCATCTGATCCCCAGCCCTGTGATGAGCTCACAGAGGATTGTCCAGTGTGGCCTGTGATCTCCTATGCTGCAGATACATTGTATCACCCGATCCCCAGCCTTGTGCGGAGCTCACAGAGGATTGTCCAGTGTGGCCTGTGATCTCCTGTGCTGCAGATACATTGTATCATCTGATCCCCAGCCTTGTGATGAGCTCACAGAGGATTGTCCAGTGTGGCCTGTGATCTCCTGTGCTGCAGATACATTGTATCATCTGATCCCCAGCCCTGTGATGAGCTCACAGAGGATTGTCCAGTGTGGCTTGTGATCTCCTGTGCTGCAGATACCTTGTATCACCCGATCCCCAGCCCTGTGATGAGCTCACAGAGGATTGTCCAGTGTGGCCTGTGATCCAGTGGCGTAGGAAGGGGGGTGCGGGGGGGGCGGTCCGCCCCGGGCGGCACAATGCTGGGGGCGGCCGGCGCTGCAGAAGAAGATTAAAAAAAAAAAAAAAAAAAAAAAAAAGACGCCCCTTTAAATCTTCGGGCGGCGCCGTCCGCCGCCACGACCAGGGCCAGCTCCCTCCACCCCCGGGTCCCGCCCCCCGCTCTATACTCACCTCTCCTGGTTCCTGCGGCGCCGGCAGCTGCAGCCTCCTCTGACTCTGCGACGTCTCAGAGCAGAGGGCGCGATGACGTCACTACTGTGCGCGCCGCTCTGCCTCTCTGTCCTGAGCGTCGCAGAGCCGGAGAGACGCTGACTGCACCGGACCTGCGCTGGGAACGGGAGAGGTGAGGATTTTACTTTTTTTTTTTTTTCTTTATTTCTGACTGTCTGGGGCTGGGGCAATGCTGGAGACCATGGGGCAGAATGCTGGACACACTGGGGCAGTACTGGAGACCATGGGGCAGAATGCTGGACACACTGGGGCAATACAGGAGACTATGGGGCAGATTGCTGGACACACTGGGGCAATACAGGAGACTATGGGGCAGATTGCTGGACACACTGGGGCAATACAGGAGACTATGGGGCAGATTGCTGGACACACTGGGGCAATACTGGAGACCATGGGGCAGAATGCTGGACACACTGGGGCAATACAGGAGACCATGGGGCAGATTGCTGGACACACTGGGGCAATACAGGAGACTATGGGGCAGATTGCTGGACACACTGGGGCAATACTGGAGACCATGGGGCAGAATGCTGGACACACTGGGGCAGTACAGGAGACTATGGGGCAGAATGCTGGACACACTGGGGCAATACTGGAGACCCTGGGGCAGATTGCTGGACACACTGGGGCAATACTGGAGACCCTGGGGCAGATTTCTGGACACATTGAGGCAATGCTGGAGACCCTGGGGCAGACTTCTGGACACACTGGGGCAA
This sequence comes from Ranitomeya imitator, assembly GCF_032444005.1. Lineage (NCBI taxonomy): Eukaryota > Metazoa > Chordata > Amphibia > Anura > Dendrobatidae > Ranitomeya > Ranitomeya imitator. Next base: position 834,235,808 of record NC_091284.1, on the reverse strand, counting down.
TGCTGGACACTGGGGCAGATTGCTGGACACACTGGGGGTAATATACTGGACACACTGGGGCAATGCTGGACACTGGGGGTAATATGCTGGACACACTGGGGCAGACTGCTGGACACACTGGGGAAAGGCTGGACACTGGGGCAGATTGCTGGACACACTGAGGGCAGATTGCTGGACACACTGGGGGTAATATGCTGGACATACTGGGGCAGATTGCTGGACACACTGGGGGTAATATGCTGGACACACTGGGGCAGATTGCTGGACAACATGGGGGTAATATGCTGGACACACTGGGGCAGATTGCTGGACAACATGGGGGTAATATGCTGGACACACTGGGGGCAGGACTTGAGGCATGGGCAGAATGTAGATACGGGGCATGATTGGAGACACGGGGCAGGATTGGATCATGGGGCAGGACGGATACGATGGAGACAGATGGGGCAGGATGGGGAGATCATATGGGGTAGAATGGATACTCATGAGGGCAGGATACGACAACATATGGCTGGAGCCAGGAATGAGATAAACGGGGCCAGGGTGGGGAATATTATTACCATAGGGGATAATTAAGGGATATTATTACTGCAGTGATGTATTTATTTTATTTTTTGAGTATACTGTTTTAAATGGGGGGGCGGTCCTGTTACTGTGCAGAGTGACACTATATCACCTTTTTTTCTTCATGTGGTGTAATGTAGAAGTTGTGAAAAATTAAGTAATGTGTTCTGCAAGCGGAGCTCGAGATAACTGTGTTATTTCCTGCAGAAACGAGTCCTGGCTGGAAGGAATGATGGCGGTCTGTGCTGGATAAAAGATGAAGGACTTCACCTAGAGACGTCACTGGTGAGTCAGTGTTACCTATACACTGACACTATACACTGTATACTATATAGAGGTCCTGTGTATAATGTCACCAGTGATCTCTGTATTACCTCTACACAGACACTGCATACTAAGTACAGATCTCCTGTGAATACTGGCACTTATGGTGATAGTATTGTGGTTTTTTTTTTTATTACTGATCAGTATTGTAGTATTCAGTCACTATGTGGTGGTAATATGTGGTCTGGAAATGGTGCGGTGGTATTTGTCCCTTGTATGTAGTATTATTCGGTCACTATGTGGCCTGGTCATGGTGTGGTGGTATTAAGTCACAGGTGTGGCATGTGGGGGTGACACCATTAGGCCCAGTTTAAGTTCTACAAAACAGGAAAACCATTTTTGGTAACCTTTGTGTGTATTGAGCTGGGGGGGGGGGGGGCGCCAAACTCGGGAACAGCCCCGGGCGGCAAAAGCTCTAGCTACGCCTCTGCTGTGATCTCCTGTGCTGCAGATACATTGTATCACCTGATCCCCAGCCCTGTGATGAGCTCACAGTGTATTGTCCAGTGTGGCCTGTGATCTCCTATGCTGCAGATACATTGTATCATCCGATCCCCAGCCCTGTGATGAGCTCACAGTGTATTGTCCAGTGTGGCCTGTGATCTCCTATGCTGCAGATACATTGTATCATCCGATCCCCAGCCTTGTGATGAGCTCACAGAGGATTGTCCAGTGTGGCCTGTGATCTCCTATGCTGCAGATGCATTGTATCACCCGATCCCCAGCCATGTGATGAGCTCACAGAGGATTGTCCAGTGTGGCCTTTGATCTCCTGTGCTACAGATACATTGTATCACCCGATCCCCAGCCCTGTGATGAGCTCACTGAGGATTGTCCATTGTGGCCTGTGATCTCCTGTGCTGCAGATACATTGTATCACCCGATCCCCAGCCCTGTGATGAGCTCACAGAGGATTGTCCAGTGTGGCCTGTGATCTCCTCTGCTGCAGATACATTGTGTCACCCGATCCCCAGCCCTGTGATGAACTCACTGAGGATTGTCCATTGTGGCCTTTGATCTCCTGTGCTGCAGATACATTATATCATCTGATCCCTAGCCTTGTGCTGAGCTCACAGAGGATTGTCCAGTGTGGCCTGTGATCTCCTATGCTGCAGATACATTGTATCGCCCGATCCCCAGCCCTGTGATGAGCTCACAGAGGATTGTCCAGTGTGGCCTGTGATCTCCTGTGCTGCAGATACATTGTATCACCCGATCCCCAGCCTTGTGATGAGCTCGCAGAGGATTGTCCAGTGTGGCCTGTGATTTCCTGTGCTGCAGATACATTGTATCACCCGATCCCCAGCCTTGTGCGGAGCTCACAGAGGATTGTCCAGTGTGGCCTGTGATCTCCTATGCTGCAGATACATTGTATCACCCGATCCCCAGCCTTGTGATGAGCTCACAGAGGATTGTCCAGTGTGGCCTGTGATCTCCTATGCTGCAGATACATTGTATCATCTGATCCCCAGCCTTGTGATGAGCTCGCAGAGGATTGTCCAGTGTGGCCTGTGATCTCCTGTGCTGCAGATACATTGTATCACCCAATCCCCAGCCTTGTGATGAGCTCACAGAGGATTGTCCAGTGTGGCCTGTGATCTCCTGTGCTGCAGATTCATTGTATCACCCGATCCCCAGCCTTGTGATGAGCTCACAGAGGATTGTCCAGTGTGGCCTGTGATCTCCTGTGCTGCAGATACATTGTATCACCCAATCCCCAGCCCTGTGATGAGCTCACAGAGGATTGTCCAGTGTGGCCTGTGATCTCCTGTGCTGCAGATACATTGTATCATCTGATCCCCAGCCTTGTGATGAGCTCACAGAGGATTGTCCAGTGTGGCCTGTGATCTCCTGTGCTGCAGATACATTGTATCACCCGATCCCCAGCCCTATAATGAGCTCACAGAGGATTATCCAGTGTGGCCTGTGATCTACTGTGCTGCAGATACATTGTATCACCCGATCCCCAGCCCTGTGATGAGCTTACAGAGGATTGTCCAGTGTGGCCTGTGATCTACTGTGCTGCAGATCCATTGTATCACCCGATCCCCAGCCCTGTGATGAGCTCACAGAGGATTGTCCAGTGTGGCCTGTGATCTCCTCTGCTGCAGATACATTGTATCACCCGATCCCCAGCCCTGTGATGAGCTCACAGAGGATTGTCCAGTGTGGCCTGTGATCTCCTATGCTGCAGATACATTGTATCACCCGATCCCCAGCCCTGTTATGAGCTTACAGAGGATTGTCCAGTGTGGCCTGTGATCTACTGTGCTGCAGATCCATTGTATCACCCGATCCCCAGCCCTGTGTGGAGCTCACAGAGGATTGTCCAGTGTGGCCTGTGATCTCCTGTGCTGCAGATACATTGTATCATCTGATCCCCAGCCTTGTGATGAGCTCACAGAGGATTGTCCAGTGTGGCCTGTGATCTCCTATGCTGCAGATACATTGTATCACCCGATCCCCAGCCCTGTGATGAGCTCACAGAGGATTGTCCAGTGTGGCCTGTGATCTCCTATGCTGCAGATACATTGTATCACCCGATCCCCAGCCTTGTGCGGAGCTCACAGAGGATTGTCCAGTGTGGCCTGTGATCTCCTGTGCTGCAGATACATTGTATCATCTGATCCCCAGCCTTGTGATGAGCTCACAGAGGATTGTCCAGTGTGGCCTGTGATCTCCTGTGCTGCAGATACATTGTATCATCTGATCCCCAGCCTTGTGATGAGCTCACAGAGGATTGTCCAGTGTGGCCTGTGATCTCCAGTGCTGCAGATACATTGTATCACCCGATCCCCAGCCCTGTGATGAGCTCACAGAGGATTGTCCAGTGTGGATACCATTGCAACAAAAGCTCAGCTGTCAGAAGCAGCACTATTCTCAGTCACTGACATAGTAACATAGTAACATAGTAACATAGTTAGTAAGGCCGAAAAAAGACATTTGTCCATCCAGTTCAGCCTATATTCCATCATAATAAATCCCCAGATCTACGTCCTTCTACAGAACCTAATAATTGTATGATACAATATTGTTCTGCTCCAGGAAGACATCCAGGCCTCTCTTGAACCCCTCGACTGAGTTCGCCATCACCACCTCCTCAGGCAAGCAATTCCAGATTCTCACTGCCCTAACAGTAAAGAATCCTCTTCTATGTTGGTGGAAAAACCTTCTCTCCTCCAGACGCAAAGAATGCCCCCTTTCTCAAACAGAGATCCTGAGAATGGTGAGGAATTGAAACTATTACAAATTTTCAATGGTGAAACTTAACCGTCCCTTTAATCCATCCTTCGCTGGCACACTGTGGCGCCTCCAGCAGCTGTGTGACGTTCTTCAGACTGATTTTATGCGGCGTTGATAACAGAGATAATGAATAATAATCAGGAATTACTGACGATCTTACGGAGCGGCCAATCAGAGCACAGAATACATTCTACCAGAGTGAATAAGGAATGAGAGCTGAGCTGCGATTGGGTGACAGGTTCACAGATGTTTGGTTCATCTGAGGATGATGGGAGTGTTCTTCCTGACATACTTCCTTCGTCTCCATGTAATTACGCCGATTTTTCTCCGTCATTCTCCGCACATCCCACTCATCCCCACTGCGCACCGAGTCCTCCGTCCTCCTCACTCCCACACTTCTGCTTTCTTAGTCACTTGCTATATCGGTCGTGGGGACTGTGTGGAGTGATATAGCAGAGGCGAAGCTGCGCAGCGTTCTCGGATCACTCGATGTCAGCGCAGAAGCCAAAATATCCATGATCCGATGCGTTAAAGATATTGTCATCACTGCCCTCCAGCGCACTCCTCTCCTGAAATACTCTGTGCTGCTGGGCAGACATTGCTCCGGTCACTAATTCTCAATTTGTAACCTCCCCCATAATCTGCATCGACCACTGCTGAAATACTCTGTGCTGCTTGGAAGGCATTGGTCCGGTCACTAATTCTCAATTTGTAACCTCCCCCATAATCGGCATCGGCCACTGCTGAAATACTCTGTGCTGCTTGGAAGGCATTGGTCCGGTCACTAATTCTCAATTTGTAACCTCCCCCATAATCTGCACCGGCCACTGCTGAAATTCTCTGTGCTGCTTGGAAGGCATTGGTCCATCACTGTTACAATCAATTTGTAATCTCCCAAAAGATTAGCACACTGCTGTCCTGAAATACTTTGTGCTGCTGGGAACACAAGGCTTCCTCCGCCATGTAACTTTCTGTCAGTGCCCACTCACAAGACCAGCACACTCCTCTCCTGAAATCCTCTGTCCTGCTGTATCGCTCAGTTTTCTCTTCCCTCTGGTGATTATTGTGTTTACCTTTATGTCGGGGGTCTACTGACCTGTAATTAGAGGGGGTTTCATACTCTTAAAGATGAGACTGCATGCGGATTCCTAGGACCGATGACTCACACTGGGAGTGCGGTACACAGCTGAGACAGGAGCAATCTAGACTTGAGAGCGAGGAAGACGCTTGTCAGTGATATTGCAGAATGAGCTGATATATGTGTGTATGAGGAACAAGTATATTTCTGTCCATTATGTGACTTGTGTTCTGTATTTTCCACCAGTTTTTCCCTCTGCAAGTTCTATTTCTACTTTTCAGTTGTCTCTGAGCTAGTGTATGAAGACTAGTTACTATACTGTCTCTCATGCACAGAACACATGGACGTGAGGAATTCCTGTCTCTATGCCGCTCATGTTCAGAAGCAGCAGGGAGGACACTATATAGCAGTACTGAGCAGTGTAGCTGTGAAACCTGCACCAGAGGAAGATAAAACACTTACTAGAAAGCAGCAGCATGGAGGAAATTACGTAGCAGTATAAATGTGAATCCTGTACAGGGGTAAGATAAACACTTGCTATAAATCAGTAGTATGGAGTACATTATTTTACAACACTGAGTACTGTAGCTGTGAATCCTGCACCAGAGCAAGATAAAGCACTTACTAGAAAACTGCAGCATGGAGTAAATTATGCAGCAGTATTTTTTAGTGTAAACCTGAATTCTTCACTGGGGTAAGATAAACACTTGATATTAACAAATAGTATGGAGTACATTATTCTACAGTACTGAGAACTGTAGCTGGGAATCCTACACCAAAAAAAGATGAAACACTTTACCCCTTAATCCCATTTGACATACTATCTCTTCGAGGTGACCTGGGATTTAATTCCCAGTGAAGGGATGGTACGTCATGGGTGAACAGCCGCGCTCACGGGGGGAGCGCAGCCGATCGCCACCGGGTGTCAGCTGATTATTACAGCTCCATCCGGCACTATGTGCCGGGAGCAGTCACGGACCTCTCCTGGCACAGTAACCCCCCGGAACACTGTGATCAAACATGATCGCAGCATTCTGGCAGCAGAGGGAAGCATCGCACAGGGAGGGGGATCCCTGTGTGCTTCCCTGAGACCCTCAGTGCAACGTGATGAGATCGCGTTGCTCCGAGGGTCTCCTACCTCCTCCTCCCTGCAGGCCCCGGATCCAAAATGGCCGCGGGCTCCTTCCGGGTCCTGGAGGAGGTGGCTTGCAAGCCTGCAGCACTGCCTGTCAGATCGCTGATCTGACACAGTGCTCTGGAAATTGTCAGATCAGCGATCTGACACTATAACATGATGTCCCCCTGGGGCAATGTTATAAACTTAAAAAATATATATTTACATTTGTAAAAAAAAGAATAATTCCTAAATAAAGAAAAAAAAATATCGTTCCAATAAATACATTTCTTTATCTAAATAATGAAAAAAGGAATAAAAGTACACATATTTAGTATCGCCGCGTCTGTAACGACCCGACCTATAAAACTGTCCCACTAGTTAACCCCTTCAGTGAACGCGGTAAAAAAAAAAAAACGAGGCAAAAAACACTTTATTATCATACCACCGAACAAAAAATGGAATAACACACAATCAAAAAGACGGATATAAATAACCATGGTACCACTGAAAACGTCATCTTGTCCCGCAAAAAATCGAGCCTCCACACAGCATCATCAGCTAAAAAATAAAAAAGTTATAGTCCTCAGAATAAAGCGATGCCAAAATAATTATTTTTATATAAAATAGTTTTTATCGTATAAAAGTGCCAAAACATAAAAAAAAGATATAAATGAGGTGTCGCTGTAATCGTACTGACCCGAAGAATAAAACTGCTTTATCAATTTTACCAAACGTGGAACGGTATAAACGCCTCCCCCAAAAGAAATTCATGAATAGCTGGTTTATGGTCATTCTGCCTCACAAAAAATGGAATAAAAAGCGATCAAAAAATGTCACGCGCCCGAAAATGATACCAATAAAAACGTCAACTCGTCCCGCAAAAAACAAGACCTCACATGACTCTGTGGACCCAAATATGGAAAAATTATAGCTCTCAAAATGTGGAGATGCAAAAACTATTTTTTGCAATAAAAAGCGTCTTTCAGTGTGTGACGGCTGCCAATCATAAAAATCCGCTAAAAAACGCGCTATAAAAGTAAATCAAACCCCCCTTCATCACCCCCTTAATTAGGGAAAAATAATAAAATTAAATAAATGTATTAATTTCCATTTTCCCGTTAGGGTTGGGGCTAAAGTTAGGGTTAGAGCTACAGTTAGGGTTAGGGTTAGGGTTTGGATTACATTTACGGTTGGGATAAGGGTTAGGGGTGTGTCAGGGTTAGGGATGTGGTTAGGGTTAGGGTTGGGATTAGGGTTAGGGGTGTGGTTGGGATTAGGGGTGTGGCTAGGATTAGCATTAGGGGCATGCTCGGGTTAAGGGTGTGGTTAGGGTTGGGATTAGGGTTAGGGGTGTGTCTGGGTTAGAGGTGTTGTTAGGGTTACCTTGGGAATAGGGTTAGGAGTGTGTTTGGATTAGGGTTACAGTTAGAATTGGGAGTTTCCACTGTTCAGGCACATCAGGGGCTCTCCAAACACGACATGGCATCCCATCTCAATTCCAGCCAATTCTGCGTTGAAAAAGTAAAAGTGCTCCTTCCCTTCCGAGCTCTCCCGTGCACCCAAACAGGGGTTTACCTTTTGGGGTCTAATTTCTCTTGTTACCCTTGGAGAAATAAAAATGTGGGGGCTAAAAAAACATTTTTGTGGGAAAAAAATTATTTTTTATTTTCACGGCTCTGCATTATAAACTGTAGTGAAACACTTGGGGGTTCAAAGTTCTCACCACACATCTAGATAAGTTCCTTGGGGGGGTCTAGTTTCCAATATGGTGTCACTTGTGGGGGGTTTCTACTGTTTGGGTACATCAGGCGCTCTGCAAATGCAACGTGACGCCTGCAGACCATTCCATCTAAGTCTGCATTCCAAACGGCGCTCCTTCCCTTCCGAGCTCTGCCATGTGCCCAAACGGTGGTTTCCCCCCACATATTGGGTATCGGCATACTCAGGATAAATTGGACAACAACTCTTAGCATCCAAATTCTCCTGTTATCCTTGGGAAAATACAAAACTGTGGGCTTCAAAATAATTTTTGTGGAAAAAAAAATTAATTTTATCTTCACGGCTCTGCTTTATATACTGTAGTGAAACACTTGGGGGTTCAATGCTCTCATAACACATCTAGATAAGCTCCTTAGGGGGTCTACTTTCCAAAATGGTGCCACTTGTGGGGAGTTTCAATGTTTAGGCACATCAGGGGCTCTGCAAACGCGACATGGCATCCCATCTCAATTCCAGTCAATTTTGCATTGAAAAGTCAACCGGCGCGCCTTCCCTTCCGAGCTCTGCCTTGCGCCAAAACAGTGGTTTACCCCCACATATGGGGTATCACCGTACTCAGGACAAATTGGACAACAAGTTTTGGGGTCCAATTTTTCCTGTTACCCTTGGGAAAATACAAAACTGGGGGCTTCAAAATAATTTTTTGTGGAAAAACAAAAGAATTTTTATTTTCACGGCTCTGCATTATAAACTGTAGTGAAAAACTTGGGGGTTAAATGCTCTCATAACACATCTAGATAAGTTCCTTAGGGGGTCTACTTTCCAAAATGGTGTCATTTGTGGGGGGTTTCAATGTTAAGGCACATCAGGGGCTCTCCAAACGCGACATGGCGTCCCATTTCAATTCCAGTCAATTTTGCATTGAAAAGTCAAATGGCGCCAACTTTTGCAGTCCAATTTCTCCTGTTACCCTTGGTAAAATAAAACAAATTGGAGCTGAAGTAAATTTTTGGTGAAAAAAAGTTAAATGTTCATTTATTTATACATTCCAAAAATTCCTGTGAAGCACCTGAAGGGTTAATAAACTTCTTGAATGTGGTTTTGAGCACCTTGAGGGGTGCAGTTTTTAGAATGGTGTCACACTTTGTTATTTTCTATCATATAGACCCCTCAAAATGACTTCAAATGAGATGTGGTCCCTAAAAAGAATTGTTTGGTAAAAATGAGAAATTGCCGGTCAACGTTTAACCCTTATAATTCCCTAACAAATTAAAATGTTGGTTCCAAAATTGTGCTGATGTAAAGTAGACATGTGGGAAATGTTACTTATTAAGTATTTTGCATGACATATCTCTGTGATTTAAGGGCATAAAAATTCAAAGTTGGAAAATTGCGAAATTTTCAAAATTTTCACCAAAGTTCCATTTTTTTTTCACAAATAAACGCAGGTAATATCAAAGAAATTTTACCACTATCATGAAGTACAATATGTCACGAGAAAACAATGTCAGAATCATCGGGATCCGTTGAAGCGTTCCAGAGTTATAACCTATAAAGGGACAGTGGTCAGAATTGCAAAAATTGGCCCGGTCATTAACGTACAAACCACCCTTGGGGGTTAAGGGGTGAATAGAAAGCAGCAGCATTGGGAACATTATGCAGCAGTATTTGACAGTGTAGATGCGAATCCTGCACTGGAGTAAGATAAGGACTTCCTATATAACTCTCAGCACTATATGTGCTGGAGCATGCTTTCCGAGTTCACCAATCTCAATAATACATATCTCCCCTCAAGGACCTGTCCAGCAGCCATCTTACACATGGAATACATTATTCTACAGTACTGAGTCGTGTATCTATGAATCCTGCACCAGAGCAAGATAAAACACTAGAAAACAGCAGCATGGAGGAAATTACTCAGCCACATTTAGTTATGTAGGTATGAATAATCAGTAGAATGGAGGACAATAAACTACAGTATTAAGTAGTGTAGCTGTGAATCCAAAGCTAGGGTGAGATAAAGCATTTACTAGAAAACAGCAGAGTGCAGGACATTACACAGCAACTCTGAGTAGTGGGACTGTAAATGCAGCTCTGGGTATCATAAAACTTATTAGAAAGTTGCAGCACCATCTTTCCACCTCTCTCCTCCTCTGCTCCTCCTTCCGCTCCTTATAGACATTAATAAGCAGCTGTAATCTGATCCCTCAGTGAGTCGGCAGCCAGTAGTGAACGATGAGTTCAGGAGTTTAGTTTTCAAATACTGATGGTGTGACCACAACCTAATAGTAACATAAGGAGCAAACTTCCAAGCAGCACAGAGTATTTTAGGACAGAAAAGTGCTTATTTGGTGAGAGGAGGTCACAGTTGAATAGGTAACTGGTAGAAGGTACAGTGTACACAGAAAACTGCCAGTAAGTGGTGTGGGCGGGGTTCTACACAGCTGCCAATCACTGGTGTGGGTGGGGTTATACACAGCTGCCAATCAGTAGTGTGGGTGGGGTTATACACAGCTGCCAATCACTGCTGTGGGCGGGGTTATGCAAGTTGCCACTCAGTGGTGTGGGTGGGGTTATGCACAGCTGCCACTCAGTGGTGTGGGCGGAGTTATGCACAGCTGCCAATCCGTGGTGTGGGTGGGGTTATGCGCAGCTGCAATCACTGGTGTGGGTGGGGTTATGCACAGCTGCCTATCAGTGGTGTGGGTGGGGTATTACACAGCTGCCAATCACTGGTGTGGGTGGGGTTATGCAAGTTGCCACTCAGTGGTGTGGGCGGGGTTATGTGCAGCTGCAATCACTGGTGTGGGCGGGGTTATACACAGCTGTCAATCGGTGGTGTGGGTGGGGTTATATACAGCTGTCAATCGGTGGTGTGGGTGGGGTTATGTACAGCTGCCAATCAGTGGTGTGGGTGCGGTTATACACAGCTGTCAATCGGTGGTGTGGGTGGGGTTATGTACAGCTGCCAATTGGTGGTGTGGGTGGGGTTATGCACAGCTGCCTATCAGTGGTGTGGGTGGGGTTATGCACAGCTGCCAATCAGTGGTGTGGGTGGGGTTATGCACAGCTGCTAATCAGTGGTGTGGGTGGGGTTATACACAGCTGTCAATCGGTGGTGTGGGTGGGGTTATGCACAGCTGCCAATTGGTGGTGTGGGTGGGGTTATGCACAGCTGCTAATCAGTGGTGTGGGTGGGGTTATACACAGCTGTCAATCGGTGGTGTGGGTGGGGTTATGTACAGCTGCCAATTGGTGGTGTGGGTGGGGTTATGCACAGCTGCCAATCAGTGGTGTGGGTGGGGTTATGCACAGCTGCTAATCAGTGGTGTGGGTGGGGTTATACACAGCTGTCAATCAGTGGTGTGGGTGGGGTTATGCACAGCTGCCAATTGGTGGTGTGGGTGGGGTTATGCACAGCTGCCTATCAGTGGTGTGGGTGGGGTTATGCACAGCTGCAATCAGTGGTGTGGGTGGGGATATGCACAGCTGCTAATCAGTGGTGTGGGTGGGGTTATGCACAGCTGCTAATCAGTGGTGTGGGTGGGGTTATGCACAGCTGCCAATCAGTGGTGTGGGTGGGGTTATACACAGCTGCCAATCAGTGGTGTGGTGGGGTTATACACAGCTGTCAATCAGTGGTGTGGGTGGGGTTATACACAGCTGCCAATCGGTGGTGTGGGTGGGGTTATACACAGCTGCCAATCGGTGGTGTGGGTGGGGTTATGCACAGCTGCCAGTCAGTGGTGTGGGTGGGGTTATACACAGCTGCCAATCGGTGGTGTGGGTGGGGTTATGCACAGCTGCCTATCAGTGATGTGGGTGGGGTTATACACAGCTGTCGATCAGTGGTGTGGGCAGGGTTATCAGAGCTCAGCATTCCGAGCATTCCGATTCTATCACAACTTCTGCACCCAGAAAACTAAGTGATACATCGCTGGAATCAGGGTCTCTGTCTGTACACCATGCTGCGGTCGGATTACATAGCAAAAACATGCTGACAGTTTCCCTTTAAATTAAGCAGCCTGGTCCTCCTGCTGAGCAGAAAAAATCATCAGAGAAATACAAGTGGGGTAAAGTAATGCAGGTGGGAGTTCAATCACAGAAGGAACAGGATCTTCCAGCAACACAGAGTGTTTCAGAAGAGACGTGTTCTGATGCTGTGAGAAGTCAAACACTGAGAGTTGTAAAGTGTGAAGGAGTGAAGCCCTCTAGGAGCACAGAGGATTTCAGGAGCGGTGTCAGCTGACGGTGGGAGGCAGTGATAGCTGGGGGTGCAGTGAACTCCTCGGTAACTTTCCTCTTCGCGCTCGCTGAGTGTTCAGATCTTTAGTCGGAGCTGTCACTTTCCGTTATATAAGATTCCTCGCCGAGATCTGGTGACATTTGTCTGATAATTAGCGGTGAGCGTAGGAGGCAGCGCGTGACGGCGACGTCTCCTCCATCATAGAAATCTTCTCGTTTCACAACTAAGTACGGAACCGAACAATGTGCAGCGGCCGGAGACACCGGCGACGATTACGGGGTGGGGTGGTCGCATGTCATTCCGGCTGCCACTGAGAAGCTAATGGGGTGGGGGCATGTCATTCCGGCTGCCACTGAGAAGCTGATGGGGTGGGGGCATCGGATCCTAGTAATATTGGTGGTAAGGAGCTGTGCCAGGGTGAGACGGAGGGGCGCGAGGAATTGTACCAACCATTAATATGCCGGATGATCGGTGCTTCATGTCTGAGAAAATGTGGAAGAACAAGCGTGGCGGAACCACGACATCACGCCAGTGTCCAATCAGTGGCATTAACCCTTTCCTACTCTCAGCTGAGAAGTGGATACAATGTGTCCAGTGCAGACAATGCTCTGTGAGCTGAACAGCAGCGACAGCACAGAGTGCGGCTGATACATTGTATCATTCCGGAACGTCGGAGATCATAGAGCATTGTCCACACTGGACACAACTGATCCTCTGCCTCCGACTGGAAACAAGTGTGATCGTTCACTGACAGCAAGCAGAGGGCTGGAAAAAGAAGACGCGCATTAGAAAGTGGTAGAAGTTTTAGTCTTTACAAACACTTTAATAGTAACATAGTAACATAGTTAGTAAGGCCGAAAAAAGACATTTGTCCATCCAGTTCAGCCTATATTCCATCATAATAAATACCCAGATCTACGTCCTTCTACAGAACCTAATAATTGTATGATACAATATTGTTCTGCTCCAGGAAGACATCCAGGCCTCTCTTGAACCCCTCGACTGAGTTCGCCATTACCACCTCCTCAGGCAAGCAATTCCAGATTCTCACTGCCCTAACAGTAAAGAATCCTCTTCTATGTTGGTGGAAAAACCTTCTCTCCTCCAGACGCAAAGAATGCCCCCTTGTGCCCGTCACCTTCCTTGGTATAAACAGATCCTCAGCGAGATATTTGTATTGTCCCCTTATATACTTATACATGGTTATTAGATCGCCCCTCAGTCGTCTTTTTTCTAGACTAAATAATCCTAATTTCGCTAATCTATCTGGGTATTGTAGTTCTCCCATCCCCTTTATTAATTTTGTTGCCCTCCTTTGTACTCTCTCTAGTTCCATTATATCCTTCCTGAGCACCGGTGCCCAAAACTGGACACAGTACTCCATGTGCGGTCTAACTAGGGATTTGTACAGAGGCAGTATAATGCTCTCATCATGTGTATCCAGACCTCTTTTAATGCACCCCATGATCCTGTTTGCCTTGGCAGCTGCTGCCTGGCACTGGCTGCTCCAGGTAAGTTTATCATTAACTAGGATCCCCAAGTCCTTCTCCCTGTCAGATTTACCCAGTGGTTTCCCGTTCAGTGTGTAATGGTGATATTGATTCCCTCTTCCCATGTGTATAACCTTACATTTATCATTGTTAAACCTCATCTGCCACCTTTCAGCCCAAGTTTCCAACTTATCCAGATCCATCTGTAGCAGAATACTATCTTTTCTTGTATTAACTGCTTTACATAGTGTTTGGTCTGTGATTGGCGCAGCGCTGATCTGAACCTCAGCTGGCGGTCCGTGTGCTCGGACGGCTCCGGACCGCTCACGTGTCTTCTAATGAGTTCTGATGTAGAATCCCCCCCAATACTAGTGATGAGGGGGGTCACGACGGAGGACGGGGGAGGGGTGGGGGCTATAATATGCCAGAAGCAAACAATCCAATCACAGCAACGCGTGACGGCTTCATTATAATATCGTCATCTCACAGTTATAAGAAGTTAGTGCACCCCCATAGATAGACCCCGACCCCCTCCTTCTTGAGAAAGTGAAAAGTAAATCACAAAACAAAGTGGTAAATCTCCGCCGATCATGGCTGGATGTTGCGTTCCCATGGTAACGGTTGCTACATTGTATCATCAGCGCCTGATTCATAGTAACAGCTGGTACATATGGACGGCCGTCAGTGTTTCCAGAAGCGCAGGGATGGGAGGTTTCCCCTGAGATTCCATCATAGACTGATTAGCTAAATTTGTAATTAACAAATAAAGTGTAATAAATGTAAATATTTTGTTCATTGATCACCTGGAAATGGATTTTGAGGACCCGTCTCCGGCACGGTCTATGTCATGTCTGTCAATGTAGGGGGCGCACTCGTACCCTCTAAATGCAATATCTCCATTATAGCCAATCAGGAGGATACAAAATAAGCCCCGCCCCTGACTTTTTGTATTCTTCTTTAGGAGTCTGGGCAGCAGGGATGTGTCATGTGACTCCTCTTGGTTCTGCTGATAGGCTGAGACATGTGGGGGGTGTTGTACCATCCTCTATGGGGGGCATTTCTGGGTCTGTTCTGCACAGTCGGACCCCTAGTCAGCATAATGAGGCATCTGTAAGGTGTGATACCTGAGATGGGGTCCTAGCCTCATGGCCGCCCACAATATTCCTTATATTCCATCTGTCCTCTCTCCACTATGGACCCCATCAGTCATAGGCCTCTCGGCATCTCCCCCTGCTGGAGGACCTTTCCTTAAAGGGGCAGTTCACTTTATTACTGCTTTCTTCCCTGTGACCAGTGAGGTCCTGGATCGTCCTATGACCCATCCCCCGCTGGTGCCGCTCCATTATACATTTGCCTCTGCTTTATTACGGATTACTGATGGTGATTAGGAGATTATTGCCGTTTTTCCGGAGATCAGAGGCTCCCGCTCCCCAGAGAGTCTGGGACGATTTCTGGCAGTTTTCTGCCGTTCCGATATCATCTCCATTTCCTGATGATTTCTCCACTTTGTGAATCTCTGGTCTTTGATGTCTTCACATGAATCGGCAGATTCTTCACAGAGCGGATCCTGCTGAGACGAAACCACGATGTCCGCGTCTGAAGTCTTAGGATTATGGCACAATGGCAATAAATGGTTACTCCAGTCCTTCAGGACAATAAGGAATGTGAGGAGAAAGGATCTCCCTGTCCAAACGGGGGGCGCCGTATGTCTCGGGGGGGTCTCACGGTCCAGTGGGGACTGAAACTGAGCGAATAAGTCACAAATAGACACAGTGATGTATAGAGCCCGGGTCGTGATAGGGACCCTGCAAAAAAGGCTCGAAACACCTGTCTTACGGGTTTGTGTCCTAACCTTTATGGAGGACAGAGAGAGCTGTGAGGACCTTGACAGAAGCCACAGGCAGCAAGGGAATACACCAAAGTGCTGGTAGGGAGGCTTCTAACTCCACCTGGTAAAGGGGACTCTGAACTCGCTTCCAACCTGGCCGGACCCTGACTGTACCTGTGATCTGGTGCCCTGGACTGTAGATACCTGAAGTCTCCAGTAATCCAGGTAAAGAGACTGCAAACCTGTGTCCTCAGTTCTTTACTGCACCACTCACCATCCTCATCTGCACACCGGGAGCCCCGGGGACCTACTTCACCTGTAGGAAGTTATATCATCTTAGCTGCCATAACATCACCCCTAAGGACCCTTTTAAGCAGCGTCGGTCCCCACTGACCGATTACCACAGGTGGCGTCACAAACACAAACTTTATTCCAAATCCCTTTAAGGACATTCCCTTTTACTTGGGCTCCCAGGGCCACAGACCGGGTCGCAGCCACTGTGACATCCCCTTTAAGTACCAGAGTACCCCACGGCCCTGGCGGGCGACTCAATAACACCAAAACCTTTTCTCCACTCATGGTTACCCCCCAGAGCCCTTCCTCCTAACTTCTCAGCCCTCCTTCTCCAAAACCAGCTTCTCCACCATTACAGAAGATCGACTCTCCACTCTACTCTCAAGATCCCATCTCACCACCTGTGCACTTGACCCGATCCCATCCCACTTCATCCCAAACCTCACCACAGTCTTCATCCCAACCCTAACCCATCTCTTCATCCTATCACTAACAACTGGTATTTTCCCCTCAAACTTTAAAACATGCCTCCATCACACCTATCCTCAAAAAGCCTTCTCTTGACCCATCCTCTGTATCTAGCTATCGCCCTATATCACTTCTCCCCTATGCCTCAAAACTACTGGAACAACACGTCCATCTTGAACTGTCCTCCCATCTCTCTTCCTGCTCCCTCTTTGACCGCTTACAATCTGGCTTCCGGTCACACCACTCCACTGAAACTGCCCTAACTAAAGTCACCAATGACCTCTTAACCGCCAAGAGCAAGTGACACTACTCTGTCCTCCTCCTCCTCGACCTGTCCTCTGCCTTTGACACAGTGGACCATTCCCTATTATTACAGACCTTCTCATCCCTTGGCATCACAGACTTGGCCCTATCCTGGATCTCATCATACCTAACAGACCGGACATTCAGCGTCTCCCACTCACACACCACCTCCTCACCTCGCCCCCTATCTGTCGGGGTCCCACAAGGTTCAGTCCTAGGGCCCCTGCTCTTCTCCATTTACACTTTTGGCCTGGGACAGCTCATAGAATCTCACGGCTTTCAGTATCACCTCTATGCTGATGACACACAGATCTACATCTCTGGACCAGATATCACCTCCCTACTAACCAGAATCCCTCAATGTCTGTCCACTATTTCGTCCTTCTTCTCCGCTAGATTTCTGAAACTTAACATGGACAAAACAGAATTCATCATCTTTCCCCCATCTCACGCGACCCCCCCCAACGAACCTATCCATTTCAGTAAATGGCTGCCCACTCTCCCCAGTCCCACAAGCTCGCTGTCTCAGGGTAATCCTTGACACTGATCTTTCCTTCAAACCACATATCCAAGCTCTTTCCACTTCCTGCCGACTTCAACTCAAAAATATTTCACGGATCCGTTCATTCGTCAACCATGAATCTGCAGAAACCCTAGTCCATGCCCTCATCATCTCTCGCCTTGACTACTGCAACCTCCTGCTCTGTGGCCTCCCCTCTAACACCTCTCCAATCTATTCTAAACTCTGCTGCCCGACTAATCCACCTGTCCCCCCGCTATTCCCCGGCCTCTCCCCTCTGTCAATCCCTTCACTGGCTCCCCATTGCACAGAGACTCCAGTACAAAACCCTAACCATGACATACAAAGCCATCCACAACCTGTCTCCATACATCTGTGACCTCGTCTCCCGGTACTTACCTACACGCAACCTCCGATCCTCACAAGATCTCCTACTCTACTCCCCTCTTATCTCCTCTTCCCACAATCGTATACAAGATTTCTCCCGTGCTTCCCCCCTACTCTGGAACTCTCTACCCCAACACACCAGACTCTCGCCTATTGCAGGCTCCGTATTGCCATCCACTGCCCACCATGCCACGAGCCCACATGATATAAAGAAGACAGCACCAGGGTGGTCCATCTCAGGGGGCCATGTCAAAGTTGGAGGGACCCTCACAAGTCATCATACTCACTCCCCATCATATAGGAGCACTGACAATGGTGTTTCCCTTTATTTCCCCACTTAATAGTAGGATCTTTACACATTTAAATGAGACCTCCTCATGGAAGCCTCAAAGCTCAATCAGTAGGATCTTTCTCTGGAAGGACCCCCGGACACACACCGCAGAGATCTGACGTCTGACATTTTCCCGGAGATGTGACATTTAGATAAAGGCAATGATATGAAACAAGAGACGTTCTGGAGAGATCATGTCCTGGAATGAGAAAGAGAAGATTAATCAATGACCAATGGGCCTAGGAGACCCCCGAGCATGTGAGACACGCACCCCGGCCCCCCGCTTATGGACTGATGTGTATACATAGAATTGATACTGTTGTACCAGATATAAAGGATATTCTTACACGAGGCGGCAGAAGGACATATAGCCGCAATGTCCACAGTATCCACATAGAGTGCCCGCAATGCCACACTACGCCCACAGGGGTGCAGTGCACACGCGGCACCAAGCACTGCCATAATGTGCCCATATAAAGGGTCCCTTCACTCCCAGCGACATATCGCTCCCCAGCCAACGCTCAAACATATCTTGTCTTCTTGCAGAAAGTTACAAATCCCTGTATTATTG
Source organism: Ranitomeya imitator (assembly GCF_032444005.1). Lineage (NCBI taxonomy): Eukaryota > Metazoa > Chordata > Amphibia > Anura > Dendrobatidae > Ranitomeya > Ranitomeya imitator. Next base: position 834,217,325 of record NC_091284.1, on the reverse strand, counting down.
TGAGAATTCAATAAAAAAAAGTTGTTTTTATACATATTTGCATATAATACAAACTGAGGGGGAGAACAAAGTCCGGGGTCCTTAGATCCTCGCCCGACTGGGGGTTAACCAGGTCCACACTTTTATTCTGCCCAGGGGCTTCTGAACGCATCCTGGAGGACACATCGCGACCCTCGCAAATCACACCAGTCGTTGCCTGACAATATCTGTATCAATTGTGGTGTAAGTCATCTTCTCAGTAAGGTCCCTTTCACACATCAGTTTTTTTGCCATCAGTCGCAATCCGTCGAATTTTGAAAAAAAAAAAAGATCCGGCGACTAATGCCGCCGGATCCGTTTTTTTCTCATAGACTTGTATTAGCGACACATTTTATCCGTCGTTCGCCGAATCCGTCGAAAAATTGTTTGCCCGGCGGACAGAGATGACGGACAAAGTAATGATTTTTGTCTACGTCGAAAAAAACGGACAGCGACGGATCCGTGCTAGAATAGAAGCCTATGGGGCCGGATCATCAAATGACGGAATCCGGCGACAGATTCCGTTTTTCTAAAACTGAGCATGCTCTGATCCAATTAGCCAGATCCGATAGTTGGATCCGTAAAAAAAACCGAATCCGTCGCATCAGTTTTTCACAATCTGCAACGGATCCGTTGATCCAACGGATTGTGATTGACGGCAAAAAACTGATGTGTGAAAGGGGCCATAGCCGCGATCTGCTGCATCAACAGGTCATTTATCTGCTGCTGTTGCTGATACTGCTGCTCCTGCAGGCACTGCAGCTGCTGCCGAGGCTGCTCATCTTACCGCTGAGCGAGGTCCAGTTGCTTCAAAAGTTCCTCCATTTTGTCAGCAGGCTTGAGCTGTGCTGATGCCTTAGCTCACACTGCTCCACATTCTCCAACCATATGTAGTGCAGCGATGTCCTCGCTCTGCAGTGAGAAAGCAGTGACCCATTAAAAGTTCAAAATAAAGTCTTGTTTAATGTACAGCGCACTCACAACCAGAAAGTAAAACGGATCCTCCGGATCGCAGCCGGGAAAACAAAGACAGTTCATAAATGTGTCCGGTTGCCGACGGCAACTGCACCATCGTTTCACACTGCGGAGTGCCAGGAGTTTGCGGGGCCTATCGTGACAGCCGAAGTTGAGCAGTGTCCTGTATGAAGTCCTGAGTGCCAGCATACCGCTCCACCAGTCCAATCACCTTTTCCAGAGTGCCTGGATCCCCTTGTCCCATGGCAGAGCCCTCACCAGCCGGTCGACCACCACCCTCTCTACCATCTGGAAGGGACTCAAGGTCTCTTGCTGGAGCCATTTTTTAACCAACTGCAGCAAGTCATGGGCCTGAGACCTGGCGGGACACGACTCCACAAACGTCTACTGGAGCACCCGCTGAGCCCGCCTGGAATTGTTCAGCAAAACCCGGTATGGGCTTTTATTTTTTAAATCGACTGCAGGAAGGTAGTGAGGCCGGTCTGTTTCCTCCAGCCCTGATATTGCAAGTGGCCCATGGCCACAGTTTCATGTTTTGAGAAATGCCCTGCAGGAAAGGTTTCAGTGTGTCAGTTTGGAGTTTGCAACCTGTGGAGCTGTCGGCTCTGCAGAAGCTCCGTCTGTGTGAGGTAACACTGAACCAGCAGCGCAAACTCCTGGCACCCCACAGCGTGAAACGATGGTGCAGTTGCCGTCAGCAACAGGACACATTTATGAACTGTCTCTGTTTTCCCGGCTGCAATCTGGAGGATCCGTTTTACTTTCTGTTTGTGAGTACGCTGTACATAAAACAAGACTTTATTTTGAACTTTTGACTACACAACGAGGACACCGCACCACTACAATATAGAAAGACTAAAAATTAAAGATTTATACAAGAATAATAGGATCAATGGCTGCAGACAGAATCTTATTATGTATCTCTGTATACAGGGAGCTCCCCCTAGTGATGGCTGCAGACAGGATCTTATCATGTATCTCTGTATACAGGGAGCTCCCCCTAGTGGTGGCTGCAGACAGGATCTTATCATGTATCTCTGTATACAGGGAGCTCCCCCTAGTGGTGACTGCAGACAGGATCTTATCATGTATCTCTGTATACAGGGAGCTCCCCCTAGTGGTGGCTGCAGACAGGATCTTATCATGTATCTCTGTATACAGGGAGCTGCCCCTAGTGGTGGCTGCAGACAGGATCTTATCATGTATCTCTGTATACATGGAGCTCCCTCTAGTGGTGGCTGCAGACAGAATGTATCTCTGTGTACAGGGAGATCCCCCTAGTGGTGACTGCAGACAGGATCTTATCATGTATCTCTGTATACAGGGAGCTCCCCCTAGTGGTGGCTGCAGACAGGATATTATCATGTATCTCTGTATACAGGGAGCTCCCCCTAGTGGTGGCCACAGACAGGATCTTATCATATATCTCTGTATACAGGGAGCTCCCCCTAGTGGTGGCTGCAGACAGGATATTATCATGTATCTCTGTATACAGGGAGCTCCCCCTAGTGGTGGCCACAGACAGGATCTTATCATATATCTCTGTATACAGGGAGCTCCCCCTAGTGGTGGCTGCAGAAAGGATCTTATCATGTATCTCTGTATACAGGGAGCTCCCCCTAGAGGTGGCTGCAGACAGGATCTTATCATGTCTCTCTGTATACAGGGAGCTCCCCTAGTGGTGGCTGCAGACAGGATCTTATCATGTATCTCTGTATACAGGGAGCTCCCCCTAGTGGTGACTGCAGACAGGATCTTATCATGTATCTCTGTATACAGGGAGCTCCCCCTAGTGGTGACTGCAGACAGGATGTTATCATGTATCTCTGCATAAAGGGAGCTCCCCCTAGTGGTGGCTACAGACAGGATCTTATCATGTATCTCTGTATACAGGGAGCTCCCCCTAGTGGTGACTGCAGACAGGATCTTATCATGTATCTCTGTATACAGGGAGCTCCCCCTAGTGGTGACTGCAGACAGGATCTTATCATGTATCTCTGTATACAGGGAGCTCCCTCTAGTGGTGGCTGCAGACAGGTTCTTATCATGTATCTCTGTATACAGGGAGCTCCCCCTAGTGGTGGCTGCAGACAGGTTCTTATCATGTATCTCTGTATACAGGGAGCTCCCCCTAGTGGTGGCTGCAGACAGGATCTCATCATGTATCTCTGTATAAAGGGAGCTGTGCCTAGTGGTGACTGCAGACATGATCTTATGTATCTCTGTATACAGGGAGCTGCCCCTAGTGGTGGCTGCAGACAGGATCTTATAATGTATCTCTGTATACAGGGAGCTCCCCCTAGTGGTGGCTGCAGACAGGATCTTATCATGTATCTCTGTATACAGGGAGCTCCCCCTAGTGGTGGCTGCGGACAGAATCTTATCATGTATCTCTGTATACAGGGAGCTCCCCCTAGCGGTGGCTGCAGACAGTATCTTATCATGTATCTCTGTATACAGGGAGCTCCCCTAGTATTGGCTGCAGACAGGATCTTATCATGTATCTCTGTATACAAGGAGCTCCCCCTAGTGGTAGCTGCAGACAGGATCATATCATGTATCTCTGTATACAGGGAGCTCCCCCTAGTGGTGACTGCAGACAAGATCTTATCATGTATCTCTGTATACAGGGAGCTCCCCCTAGTGATGGCTGCAGACAGGATCTTATCATGTATCTCTGTATACAGGGAGCTCCCCCTAGTGGTGTCTGCAGACAGGATCTTATCATGTATCTCTGTATACAGGGAGCTCCCCCTAGTGGTGACTGCAGACAGGATCTTATCATGTATCTCTGTATACAGGGAGCTCCCCCTAGCGGTGACTGCAGGCAGGATGTTATCATGTATCTCTGCATAAAGGGAGCTCCCCCTAGTGGTGGCTACAGACAGGATCTTATCATGTATCTCTGTATACAGGGAGCTCCCCCTAGTGGTGGCTGCAGACAGGATCTTATGTATCTCTGTATACAGGGAGCTCCCCCTAGTGGTGGCTGCAGACAGGATGTTATGTATCTCTGTATACAGGGAGCTCCCCCTAGTGGTGACTGCAGACAGGATCTTATCATGTATCTCTGTATACAGGGAGCTCCCCTAGTGGTGGCTGCAGACAGGATCTTATGTATCTCTGTATACAGGGAGCTCCCCCTAGTAGTGACTGCAGACAGGATCTTATCATGTATCTCTGTATACAGGAAGCTCCCCCTAGTGGTGGCTGCAGACAGGATATTATCATGTATCTCTGTATACAGGGAGCTCCCCCTAGTGGTGGCTGCAGACAGGATCTTATGTATCTCTGTATACAGGGAGCTCCCCCTAGTGGTGGCTGCAGACAGGATCTTATCATGTATCTCTGTATACAGGGAGCTCCCCCTAGTGGTGGCTGCAGATATGATCTTATGTATCTCTGTATACAGGGAGCTCCCCCTAGTGGTGGCTGCAGACAGGATCTTATCATGTATCTCTGTATACAGGGAGCTCCCCCTAGTGGTGACTGCAGACATGATCTTATGTATCTCTGTATACAGGGAGCTCCCCCTAGTGGTGGCTGCAGACAGGATCTTATCATGTATCTCTGTGTTATGAAAGGCAATTCAGAATCACAATGGACATGGAGGTCAGAACACATACAGTGAACTGACAATAACCCAAAATAATAGAACGAGCTCTGAGACGTGGGAACTCTGCAGACCGCAATCCCTAAGCCTATCAAACCACACTAAAGGTAGCCGTGGAGCGCTCCTGACCAGAACCTAGGCGCCTCGTCACAGCCTGAGAAACTAGCTAATCCTGAAGATAGAAAAATAAGCCTACCTTGCCTCAGAGAAATTCCCCAAAGGAAAAAGCAGCCCCCCACATATAATGACTGTGAGTAAGATGAAAACACAAACATAGAGATGAAACAGATTTAGCAAAGTGAGGCCCGACTAGCTGAACAGAACGAGGATAGGGAAGATAACTTTGCGGTCAGCACAAAAACCTATAAAAAACCACGCAGAGGGGACAAAAAGACCCTCCGCACCGACTAACGGTACGGAGGTGGTCCCTCTGCGTCTCAGAGCTTCCAGCAGGCGAGAAAAACCAATAAAGCAAGCTGGACAGAAAAATAGCAACAAAATAACATAAGCAAAACTTAGCTTTGCAGAGCAGCAGGCCACAGGAATGATCCAGGAAAAAAACAAGTCCCACACTGAAACATTGACAGGAAGCATAGATCAAAGCATCAGGTGGAGTTAAGTAGAGAAGATGCTAACGAGCTCACCAGATCACCTGAGGGAGGAAACTCAGAAGCTGCAGTACCACTTTCCTCCACAAACGAAAGATCCCAGAGAGAATCAGCCGAAGTACCACTTGTGACCACAGGAGTGAACTCTGCCACAGAATTCACAACAGTACCCCCCCCTTGAGGAGGGGTCACCGAACCCTCACCAGAGCCCCCAGGCCGACCAGGATGAGCCACATGAAAGGCACGAACAAGATCGGGAGCATGGACATCAGAGGCAAAAACCCAGGAATTATCCTCCTGAGCATAACCCTTCCATTTAACCAGATACTGGAGTTTCCGTCTTGAAACACGAGAATCCAAGATCTTCTCCACAATATACTCCAATTCCCCCTCCACCAAAACCGGGGCAGGAGGCTCAACAGATGGAACCATAGGTGCCACGTATCTCCGCAACAATGACCTGTGGAATACGTTATGTATGGAAAAAGAATCTGGAAGGGTCAGACGAAAAGACACAGGATTAAGAACCTCAGAAATCCTATACGGACCAATAAAACGAGGTTTAAACTTAGGAGAGGAAACCTTCATAGGAATATGACGAGAAGATAACCAACACGAAGTCGGGGACCCACACGGCGTCTGCGATTAGCGAAAAGTTGAGCCTTCTCCTGGGACAAGGTCAAATTGTCCACTACCTGAGTCCAAATCTGCTGCAACCTGTCCACCACAGTATCCACACCAGGACAGTCCGAAGACTCAACCTGTCCAGAAGAGAAACGAGGATGGAACCCAAAATTGCAGAAAAACGGTGAAACCAAGGTAGCCGAGCTGGCCCGATTATTAAGGGCGAACTCCGCCAAAGGCAAAAAGGACACCCAGTCATCCTGATCAGCAGAAACAAAGCACCTCAGATATGTTTCCAAGGTCTGATTGGTTCGCTCGGTCTGGCCATTAGTCTGAGGATGGAAAGCCGAGGAAAAAGACAAGTCAATGCCCATTCTACCACAAAAGGCTCGCCAAAACCTCGAAACAAACTGGGAACCTCTGTCAGAAACAATATTCTCTGGAGTGCCATGCAAACGAACCACATGCTGGAAGAACAAAGGCACCAAATCAGAGGAGGAAGGCAATTTAGACAAGGGTACCAGATGGACCATCTTAGAAAAGCGATCACAGACCACCCAAATGACTGACATCTTTTGAGAAACGGGAAGGTCAGAAATAAAATCCATAGAGATATGTGTCCAAGGCCTCTTCGGGACCGGCAAGGGCAAAAGCAACCCACTGGCACAAGAACAGCAGGGCTTAGCCCGAGCACAAATCCCACAGGACTGCACAAAAGTACGCACATCCCGCGACAGAGAGGGCCACCAAAAGGATCTAGCCACTAACTCTCTGGTACCAAAGATTCCAGGATGACCAGCCAACACCGAACAATGAAGTTCAGAGATAACTCTATTCGTCCACCTATCAGGGACAAACAGTTTCTCCGCTGGGCAACGATCAGGTTTATTAGCCTGAAATTTTTGCAGCACCCGCCGCAAATCAGGGGAGATGGCAGACACAATTACTCCTTCCTTGAGGATACCCGCCGGCTCAGATAAACCCGGAGAGTCGGGTACAAAACTCCTAGACAGAGCATCCGCCTTCACATTTTTAGAGCCCGGAAGGTACGAAATCACAAAGTCAAAACGGGCAAAAAACAACGACCAACGAGCTTGTCTAGGATTCAAGCGCTTGGCAGACTCGAGATAAGTCAAGTTCTTATGATCAGTCAATACCACCACGCGATGCTTAGCTCCTTCAAGCCAATGACGCCACTCCTCGAATGCCCACTTCATGGCCAGCAACTCTCGGTTGCCCACATCATAATTTCGCTCAGCAGGCGAAAACTTCCTGGAAAAGAAAGCGCATGGTTTCATCACTGAGCAACCAGAACCTCTCTGCGACAAAACAGCCCCTGCTCCAATCTCAGAAGCATCAACCTCGACCTGGAACGGAAGAGAAACATCTGGTTGACACAACACAGGGGCAGAAGAAAAACGACGCTTCAACTCTTGAAAAGCTTCCACAGCAGCAGAAGACCAATTGACCACATCAGCACCCTTCTTGGTCAAATCGGTCAATGGTTTAGCAATACTAGAAAAATTGCAGATGAAGCGACGATAAAAATTAGCAAAGCCCAGGAACTTTTGCAGACTTTTCAGAGATGTCGGCTGAGTCCAATCATGGATGGCTTGGACCTTAACTGGATCCATCTCGATAGTAGAAGGGGAAAAGATGAACCCCAAAAATGAAACCTTCTGCACACCGAAGAGACACTTTGATCCCTTCACAAACAAAGAATTAGCACGCAGGACCTGAAAAACCGTTCTGACCTGCTTCACATGAGACTCGCAATCATCCGAGAAGATCAAAATGTCATCCAAGTACACAATCAGGAATTTATCCAGGTACTCTCGGAAGATGTCATGCATAAAGGACTGAAACACTGATGGAGCATTGGCAAGTCCGAATGGCATAACTAGGTACTCAAAATGACCCTCGGGCGTATTAAATGCCGTTTTCCATTCATCTCCTTGCTTAATTCGCACCAGATTATACGCACCACGAAGATCTATCTTAGTGAACCAACTAGCCCCCTTAATCCGAGCAAACAGATCAGATGAGGTTTAACAATGCTAAATGTAAGGTTATACACATGGGAAGAAGGAATCAATGTCACCATTACACACTGAATGGGAAACCACTGGGTAAATCTGACAGGGAGAAGGACTTGGGGATCCTAGTTAATGATAAACTTACCTGGAGCAGCCAGTGCCAGGCAGCAGCTGCCAAGGCAAACAGGATCATGGGGTGCATTAAAAGAGGTCTGGATACACATGATGAGAGCATTATACTGCCTCTGTACAAATCCCTAGTTAGACCGCACATGGAGTACTGTGTCCAGTTTTGGGCACCGGTGCTCAGGAAGGATATAATGGAACTAGAGAGAGTACAAAGGAGGGCAACAAAATTAATAAAGGGGATGGGAGAACTACAATACCCAGATAGATTAGCGAAATTAGGATTATTTAGTCTAGAAAAAAGACGACTGAGGGGCGATCTAATAACCATGTATAAGTATATAAGGGGACAATACAAATATCTCGCTGAGGATCTGTTTATACCAAGGAAGGTGACGGGCACAAGGGGGCATTCTTTGCGTCTGGAGGAGAGAAGGTTTTTCCACCAATATAGAAGAGGATTCTTTACTGTTAGGGCGGTGAGAATCTGGAATTGCTTGCCTGAGGAGGTGGTGATGGCGAACTCAGTCGAGGGGTTCAAGAGAGGCCTGGATGTCTTCCTGGAGCAGAACAATATTGTGTCATACAATTATTAGGTTCTGTAGAAGGACGTAGATCTGGGGATTTATTATGATGGAATATAGGCTGAACTGGATGGACAAATGTCTTTTTTCGGCCTTACTAACTATGTTACTATGTTACTAGATAACAATGGCAAGGGGTACTGAAATTTAACCGTGATCTTATTAAGAAGGCGGTAATCTATACAAGGTCTCAGCGAACCATCCTTCTTGGCTACAAAAAAGAACCCTGCTCCCAATGGCGACGACGGGCGAATATGCCCCTCCTCCAAAGACTCCTTCACATAACTCCGCATAGCGGCGTGCTCAGGTACGGATAAATTAAACAATCGACCTTTTGGGAATTTACTACCAGGAATCAAATTGATAGCACAATCACAATCCCTATGCGGAGGTAGGGTATTGGACTTGGGCTCATCAAATACATCCCGGTAATCAGACAAGAACTCTGGGACCTCAGAAGGAGTGGATGACGAAATTGACAGAAATGGAACATCACCATGTACCCCCTGACAACCCCAGCTGGACACCGACATGGATTTCCAATCTAATACTGGATTATGGGCTTGTAGCCATGGCAACCCCAACACGACTAGATCATGCAGATTATGCAACACCAGAAAGCGAATAACCTCCTGATGTGCAGGAGCCATGCACATGGTCAGCTGGGTCCAATACTGAGGCTTATTCTTGGCCAAAGGCGTAGCATCAATTCCTCTCAATGGAATAGGACACTGCAAGGGCTCCAAGAAAAACCCACAACGCTTAGCATATTCCAAGTCCATCAAATTCAGGGCAGCGCCCGAATCCACAAATGCCATGACAGAATACGATGACAAAGAGCAGATCAAGGTAACGGACAGAAGAAATTTTGACTGTACAGTACCAATGGTGGCAGACCTAGCGAACCGCTTAGTGCGCTTAGGACAATCAGAGATAGCATGAGTGGAATCACCACAGTAGAAACACAGCCCATTCAGACGTCTGTGTTCTTGCCGTTCAACTCTGGTCAAGGTCCTATCACACTGCATAGGCTCAGGTTTAAGCTCAGGTAATACCGCCAAATGGTGCACAGGTTTACGCTCACGCAAGCGTCGACCGATCTGAATGGCCAAAGACATAGACTCATTCAAACCAGCAGGCATAGGAAATCCCACCATGACATCCTTAAGGGCTTCAGAGAGACCCTTTCTGAACATAGCTGCGAGCGCACCTTCATTCCATTGAGTGAGCACGGACCACTTTCTAAATTTCTGACAATATACCTCTATCTCATCCTGACCCTGACAAAGAGCCAGCAAATTTTTTTCTGCCTGATCCACTGAATTAGGCTCATCGTACAGCAATCCGAGCGCCAGGAAAAACGCATCGATATTACTCAATGCAGGATCTCCTGGCGCAAGAGAAAACGCCCAGTCCTGAGGGTCGCCGCGCAAAAAAGAAAAGACGATCCTAACCTGTTGAATTGGGTCACCAGAAGAGCGAGGTTTCAAAGCCAGAAATAGTTTACAGTTATTTTTGAAACTCAGAAATTTAGTTCTATCTCCAAAAAACAAATCTGGAATAGGAATTCTCGGTTCAAGCAAAGAATTCTGGACCACAAAATCTTGAATATTTTGAACTCTTGCCGTGAGCTGATCCACACATGAAGACAGACCTTTAATGTCCATTACTACACCTGTGTCCAGAACCACCGAAATGTCTAGGGGAAAAAAAAGACAAAACACAGTGCAAAGAAAAAAAAATGGTCTCAGAACTTCTTTTTTCCCTCTATTGAGAATCATTAGCACTTTTGGCTTCCTGTACTGTTATGTTAACCAATTCAGAATCACAATGGACATGGAGGTCAGAGCACATACAGTGAACTGACAATAACCCAAAATAATAGAACGAGCTCTGAGACGTGGGAACTCTGCAGACCGCAATCCCTAAGCCTATCAAACCACACTAAAGGTAGCCGTGGAGCGCTCCTGACCAGAACCTAGGCGCCTCGTCACAGCCTGAGAAACTAGCTAATCCTGAAGATAGAAAAATAAGCCTACCTTGCCTCAGAGAAATTCCCCAAAGGAAAAGGCAGCCCCCCACATATAATGACTGTGAGTAAGATGAAAACACAAACATAGAGATGAAACAGATTTAGCAAAGTGAGGCCCGACTAGCTGAACAGAACGAGGATAGGGAAGATAACTTTGCGGTCAGCACAAAAACCTATAAAAAACCACGCAGAGGGGACAAAAAGACCCTCCGCACCGACTAACGGTACGGAGGTGGTCCCTCTGCGTCTCAGAGCTTCCAGCAGGCGAGAAAAACCAATAAAGCAAGCTGGACAGAAAAATAGCAATAAAATAGCATAAGCAAAACTTAGCTTTGCAGAGCAGCAGGCCACAGGAATGATCCAGGGAAAAAAACAAGTCCCACACTGAAACATTGACAGGAAGCATAGATCAAAGCATCAGGTGGAGTTAAGTAGAGAAGAAGCTAAGGACCTCACCAGATCACCTAAGGGAGGAAACTCAGAAGCTGCAGTACCACTTTCCTCCACAAACGGAAGATCCCAGAGAGAATCAGCCGAAGTACCACTTGTGACCACAGGAGTGAACTCTGCCACAGAATTCACAACATCTCTGTATACAGGGAGCTCCCCCTAGTGGTGGCTGCAGACAGGATCTTATCATGTATCTCTGTATACATGGAGCTCCCTCTAGTGGTGGCTGCAGACAGGATCTTATCATGTATCTCTGTATACAGGGAGCTCCCCTAGTGGTGGCTGCAGACAGAATCTTATCATGTATCTCTGTATACAGGGAGCTCCCCCTAGTGGTGGCTGCAGACAGGATCTTACCATGTATCTCTGTATACAGGGAGCTCCCCCTAGTGGTGGCTGCAGACAGGATCTTATCATGTATCTCTGTATACAGGGAGCTCCCCTAGTGGTGGATGCAGACAGAATCTTATCATGTATCTCTGTATACAGGGAGCTCCCCCTAGTGGTGGCTGCAGACAGGATATTATCATGTATCTCTGTATACAGGGAGCTCCCCCTAGTGGTGACTGCAGACAGGATCTTATCATGTATCTCTGTATACAGGGAGCTCCCCCTAGTGGTGGCTGCAGACAGGATCCTATCATGTATCTCTGTATACAGGGAGCTCCCCCTAGTGGTGGCTGCAGACAGGATCTTATCATGTATCTCTGTATACAGGGAGCTCCCCCTAGTGGTGGCTGCAGACAGGATCTTATCATGTATTTCTGTATACAGGGACCTCCCCCTAGTGGTGGCTGCAGACAGGATCTTATGTATCTCTGTATACAGGGAGCTCCCCCTAGTGGTGGCTGCAGACAGGATCTTATCATGTATCTATGTATACAGGAAGCTCCCCCTAGTGGTGGCTGCAGACAGAATCTTATTATGTATCTCTGTATACAGGGAGCTCTCCCTAGTGTTGGCTGCAGACAGTATCTTATCATGTATCTCTGTATACAGGGAGCTCCCCCTAGTGGTGGCTGCAGACAGAATCTTATCATGTATCTCTGTATACAGGGAGCTCTCCCTAGTGTTGGCTGCAGACAGTATCTTATCATGTATCTCTGTATACAGGGAGCTCCCCCTAGTGGTGGCTGCAGACAGGATCTTATCATGTATCTCTGTATACAGGGAGCTCCCCCTAGTGGTGGCTGCAGACAGGATATTATCATGTATCTCTGTATACAGGGAGCTCCCCCTAGTGGTGGCTGCAGACAGGATCTTATCGTGCATCTCTGTATACAGGGAGCTCCCCATAGTGGTGGCTGCAGACAGAATCTTATCATGTATCTCTGTATACAGGGAGCTCCCCCTAGTGGTGGCTGCAGACAGGATCTTATCATGTATCTCTGTATACAGGGAGCTCCCCTAGTGGTGGCTGCAGACAGGATCTTATCGTGCATCTCTGTATACAGGGAGCTCCCCCTAGTGGTGTCTGCAGACAGGATCGTATCATGTATCTCTGTGTACAGAGGCTCCCCCTAGTGGTGGCTTCAGACAGGATCTTATCATGTATCTCTGTATACAGGGAGCTCCCCTAGTGGTGTCTGCAGACAGGTTCGTATCATGTATCTCTGTGTACAGAGGCTCCCCCTAGTGGTGGCTGCAGACAAGATCTTATCATGTATCTCTGTATACAGGGATCTCTGTTATGGACCTGGTGGTTAGGAGCACCAGGAACGACCTGATGGTTAAACTCACACAAGACAAGCTCTGGGAAGTGGGAACTCTGCTGACTGCAACCCCTAATCCTATCACACAACTAGAAATAGCCGTGGAGCGTACCTAACACGGCCTAGACGCCTCTTCACAGCCTAAGAGCTAACTAGCCCTAAAAATAGAAAATAAAGCCTACCTTGCCTCAGAGAAATTCCCCAAAGGAAAAGGCAGCCCCCCACATATATTGACTGTGAGTAAAGATGAAAGTCACAAACGCAGAAATGAAACAGGTTTCAGCAAAGAGAGGCCCGACTTACTAAACAGACTGAGGATAGGAAAGGTATCTTTGCGGTCAGCACAAAAACTACAAAAAGACCACACAGAGTGTGCAAAATGACCTCCGCACCGACTCACGGTGCGGAGGTGCCATTCTGCATCCCAGAGCTTCCAGCTAGCAAAATAAAATCATGATAGCAAGCTGGACCAGAAAACAATAAACAAATAAAAACTAGCAGGGACTTAGCTTCTGCTGGAGTAGACAGGTCACCAGAAAGATCCAAGAGCGAACTGAACCAGTACAAGAACATTGACAGCTGGCATGGAGTAACGATCTGAGTGGAGTTAAATAGAGCAGCCAGCCAACGAATAAACTCCGTCACCTGTGGAAGGAACCTAAGAAGCAGCAGCACCACTCACAGCCACCAGAGGGAGTCCATGGACAGAACTCGCCGAAGTACCATTCATGACCACAGGAGGGAGTTCGATAACAGAATTCACAACAGATCTCCCCCTAGTGGTAGCTGCAGACATGATCTTATCATGTATCTCTGTATACAGGGAGCTCCCCCTAGTGGTGGCTGCAGACAGGATCTTATCATGTATCTCTGTATACAGGAGCTCCCCCTAGTGGTAGCTGCAGACAGGATCTTATCATGTATCTCTGTATACAGAGAGCTCCCCCTAGTGGTGGCTGCAGACAGAATCTTATCATGTATCTCTGTATACAGGGAGCTCCCCCTAGTGGTAGCTGCAGACAGGATCTTATCATGTATCTCTGTATACAGGGAGCTCCCCCTAGTGGTGGCCGCAGACAGGATCTTATCATGTATCTCTGTATACAGGGAGCTCCCCCTAGTGGTGGCTGCAGACAGGATCTTATCATGTATTTCTGTATACAGAGAGCTCCCCCTAGTGGTGGCTGCAGACAGAATCTTATCATGTATCTCTGTATACAGGGAGCTCCCCCTAGTGGTGTCTGCAGACTGTATCTTATCATGTATCTCAGTATACAGGGAACTCTCCCTAGTGGTGACTGCAGACAGGATCTTATCATGTATCTCTGTATACAGGGAGCTCCCCCTAGTGGTGGCTGCAGACAGGATCTTATCATGTCTCTCTGTATACAGGGAGCTCCCCCTTGTGGTGGCTGCAGATAGAATCTTATCATGTATCTCTGTATACAGGTAGCTCCCCCTAGTGGTGGCTGCACACAGGATCTTATCATGTATCTCTGTATACAGGGAGCTCCCCCTAGTGGTGACTGCAGACAGGATCTTATCATGTATCTCTGTATACAGGGAGCTCCCCCTAGTGGTGACTGCAGGCAGGATCTTATCATGTATCTCTGTATACAGGGAGCTCCCGCTAGTGGTGACTGCAGACAGGATCTTATCATGTATCTCTGTATACAGGGAGCTCCCGCTAGTGGAGAGTGCAGACAGGATCTTATCATGTATCTCTGTATACAGGGCGCTCCCCCTAGTGGTGACTGCAGACAGGATATTATCATGTATCTCTGTATACAGGGAGCTCCCGCTAGTGGTGACTGCAGACAGGATATTATCATGTATCTCTGTATACAGGGAGCTCCCCCTAGTGGTGGCTGCAGACAGGATCTTATCATGTATCTCTGTATACAGGGAGCTCCCGCTAGTGGTGGCTGCAGACAAGATCTTATCATGTATCTCTGTGTACAGGGAGCTCCCCCTAGTGGTGGCTGCAGACAGGATCTTATCATGTATCTCTGTATACAGGGAGCTCCCCCTAGTGGTGGCTGCAGACAGGGTCTTATCATGTATTTCTGTATACAGGGAGCTCCCCCTAGTGGTAACTGCAGACAGAATCTTATCATGTATCTATGTATACAGGGAGCTCCCCCTAGTGGTGACTGCAGACAGGATCTTATCATGTATCTCCGTATACAGGGAGCTCCCCCTAGTGGTGACGGCAGACAGGATCTTATCATGTATCTCTGTATACAGGGAGCTCCCCCTAGTGGTGGCTGCAGACAGGATATTATCATGTATCTCTGTATACAGGGAGCTCCCCCTAGTGGTGGCTGCAGACAGGATCTTATCATGTATCTCTGTATACAGGGAGCTCCCCCTAGTGGTGGCTGCAGACAGGATGTTATCATGTACCTCTGTATACAGGGAGCTCCCCCTAGTATTGGCTGCAGACAGGATCTTATCATGTATCTCTGTATACAGGGAGCTCCCCCTAGTGGTGGCTGCAGACAGGATCTTATCATGTATCTCTGTATACAGGGAGCTCCCCCTAGTGGTGGCTGCAGACAGGATCTTATCATGCATCTCTGTATACAGGGAGCTCCCCCTAGTGGTGGCTGCAGACAGAATTTTATCATGTATCTTGGTATACAGAGATCTCCCCCAAGTGGTGGCTGCAGACAGGATCTTATCATGTATCTCTGTATACAGGGAGCTCCCCCTAGTGGTGGCTGCAGACAGGATCTTATGTATCTCTGTATACAGGGAGCTCCCCCTAGTGGTGGCTGCAGACAGGATCTTATCATGTATCTATGTATACAGGAAGCTCCCCCTAGTGGTGGCTGCAGACAGAGTCTTATCATGTATCTCTGTATACAGGGAGCTCTCCCTAGTGTTGGCTGCAGACAGTATCTTATCATGTATCTCTGTATACAGGGAGCTCCCCTAGTAGTGGCTGCAGACAGGATCCTATCATGTATCTCTGTATACAGGGAGCTCCCCCTAGTGGTGGCTGCAGACAGAATCTTATCATGTATCTCTGTATACAGGGAGCTCCCCCTAGTGGTGGCTGCAGACAGGATATTATCATGTATCTCTGTATACAGGGAGCTCCCCCTAGTGGTGGCTGCAGACAGGATCTTATCGTGCATCTCTGTATACAGGAAGCTCCCCCTAGTGGTGGCTGCAGACAGAATCTTATCATGTATCTCTGTATACAGGGAGCTCCCCCTAGTGGTGGCTGCAGACAGGATCTTATCATGTATCTCTGTATACAGGGAGCTCCCCTAGTGGTGGCTGCAGACAGGATCTTATCGTGCATCTCTGTATACAGGGAGCTCCCCCTAGTGGTGTCTGCAGACAGGATCGTATCATGTATCTCTGTGTACAGAGGCTCCCCCTAGTGGTGGCTTCAGACAGAATCTTATCATGTATCTCTGTATACAGGGAGCTCCCCTAGTGGTGTCTGCAGACAGGATCGTATCATGTATCTCTGTGTACAGAGGCTCCCCCTAGTGGTGGCTGCAGACAAGATCTTATCATGTATCTCTGTATACAGGGATCTCTGTTATGGACCTGGTGGTTAGGAGCACCAGGAACGACCTGATGGTTAAACTCACACAAGACAAGCTCTGGGAAGTGGGAACTCTGCTGACTGCAACCCCTAATCCTATCACACAACTAGAAATAGCCGTGGAGCGTACCTAACACGGCCTAGACGCCTCTTCACAGCCTAAGAGCTAACTAGCCCTAAAAATAGAAAATAAAGCCTACCTTGCCTCAGAGAAATTCCCCAAAGGAAAAGGCAGCCCCCCACATATATTGACTGTGAGTAAAGATGAAAGTCACAAACGCAGAAATGAAACAGGTTTCAGCAAAGAGAGGCCCGACTTACTAAACAGACTGAGGATAGGAAAGGTATCTTTGCGGTCAGCACAAAAACTACAAAAAGACCACACAGAGTGTGCAAAATGACCTCCGCACCGACTCACGGTGCGGAGGTGCCATTCTGCATCCCAGAGCTTCCAGCTAGCAAAATAAAATCATGATAGCAAGCTGGACCAGAAAACAATGAACAAATAAAAACTAGCAGGGACTTAGCTT
Source organism: Ranitomeya imitator (assembly GCF_032444005.1). Classification (NCBI taxonomy): domain Eukaryota; kingdom Metazoa; phylum Chordata; class Amphibia; order Anura; family Dendrobatidae; genus Ranitomeya; species Ranitomeya imitator. The sequence continues at coordinate 834,200,452 of NC_091284.1, read as the reverse complement.
CTGCTGGAGTAGACAGGTCACCAGAAAGATCCAAGAGCGAACTGAACCAGTACAAGAATATTGACAGCTGGCATGGAGTAACGATCTGAGTGGAGTTAAATAGAGCAGCCAGCCAACGAATAAACTCCGTCACCTGTGGAAGGAACCTAAGAAGCAGCAGCACCACTCACAGCCACCAGAGGGAGTCCATGGACAGAACTCGCCGAAGTACCATTCATGACCACAGGAGGGAGTTCGATAACAGAATTCACAACAGATCTCCCCCTAGTGGTAGCTGCAGACATGATCTTATCATGTATCTCTGTATACAGGGAGCTCCCCCTAGTGGTGGCTGCAGACAGGATCTTATCATGTATCTCTGTATACAGGAGCTCCCCCTAGTGGTAGCTGCAGACAGGATCTTATCATGTATCTCTGTATACAGAGAGCTCCCCCTAGTGGTGGCTGCAGACAGAATCTTATCATGTATCTCTGTATACAGGGAGCTCCCCCTAGTGGTAGCTGCAGACAGGATCTTATCATGTATCTCTGTATACAGGGAGCTCCCACTAGTGGTGGCCGCAGACAGGATCTTATCATGTATCTCTGTATACAGGGAGCTCCCCCTAGTGGTGGCTGCAGACAGGATCTTATCATGTATTTCTGTATACAGAGAGCTCCCCCTAGTGGTGGCTGCAGACAGAATCTTATCATGTATCTCTGTATACAGGGAGCTCCCCCTAGTGGTGTCTGCAGACTGTATCTTATCATGTATCTCAGTATACAGGGAGCTCCCCCTAGTGGTGGCTGCAGACAGGATCTTATCATGTATCTCTGTATACAGGGAGCTCCCCATAGTGGTGGCTGCAGACAGGATCGTATCATGTATCCCTGTATACAGGGAGCTCCCCCTAGTGGTGGCTGCAGACAGGATCTTATCATGTATCTCTGTATACAGGGAGCTCCCCCTAGTTGTGGCTGCAGACAGGATCTTATCATGTATCTCTGTATACAGGGAGCTCCCGCTAGTGGTGACTGCAGACAGGATCTTATCATGTCTCTCTGTATACAGGGAGCTCCTCCTAGTGGTGGCTGCAGATAGAATCTTATCATGTATCTCTGTATACAGGGAGCTCCCCCTAGTGGTGACTGCAGACAGGATCTTATCATGTATCTCTGTATACAGGGAGCTCCCGCTAGTGGTGACTGCAGACAGGATCTTATCATGTCTCTCTGTATACAGGGAGCTCCCCCTAGTGGTGGCTGCAGATAGAATCTTATCATGTATCTCTGTATACAGGGAGCTCCCCCTAGTGGTGACTGCAGACAGGATCTTATCATGTATCTCTGTATACAGGGAGCTCCCCCTAGTGGTGACTGCAGACAAGATCTTATCATGTATCTCTGTATACAGGGAGCTCCCCATAGTGGTGGCTGCAGACAGGATCGTATCATGTATCCCTGTATACAGGGAGCTCCCCCTAGTGGTGGCTGCAGACAGGATCTTATCATGTATCTCTGTATACAGGGAGCTCCCGCTAGTGGTGACTGCAGACAGGATCTTATCATGTCTCTCTGTATACAGGGAGCTCCCCCTAGTGGTGGCTGCAGATAGAATCTTATCATGTATCTCTGTATACAGGGAGCTCCCCCTAGTGGTGACTGCAGACAGGATCTTATCATGTATCTCTGTATACAGGGAGCTCCCGCTAGTGGTGACTGCAGACAGGATCTTATCATGTATCTCTGTATACAGGGAGTTCCCCCTAGTGGTGGCTGCAGACAGGATCTTATCATGTCTCTCTGTATACAGGGAGCTCCCCCTAGTGGTGACTGCAGACAGGATCTTATCATGTATCTCTGTATACAGGGAGCTCCCCCTAGTGGTGACTGCAGACAGGATCTTATCATGTATCTCTGTATACAGGGAGTTCCCCCTAGTGGTGGCTGCAGACAGGATCTTATCATGTCTCTCTGTATACAGGGAGCTCCCCCTTGTGGTGGCTGCAGATAGAATCTTATCATGTATCTCTGTATACAGGTAGCTCCCCCTAGTGGTGGCTGCTCACAGGATCTTATCATGTATCTCTGTATACAGGGAGCTCCCCCTAGTGGTGACTGCAGACAGGATCTTATCATGTATCTCTGTATACAGGGCGCTCCCCCTAGTGGTGACTGCAGACAGGATATTATCATGTATCTCTGTATACAGGGAGCTCCCCCTAGTGGTGGCTGCAGACAGGATCTTATCATGTATCTCTGTATACAGGGAGCTCCCCCTAGTGGTGGCTGCAGACAGGATCTTATCATGTCTCTCTGTATACAGGGAGCTCCCCCTTGTGGTGGCTGCAGACAGGATCTTATCATGTCTCTCTGTATACAGGGAGCTCCCCCTTGTGGTGGCTGCAGACAGGATCTTATCATGTATCTCTGTATACAGGGAGCTCCCCCTAGTGGTGGCTGCAGACAGGATTTTATCATGTATCTCTGTATACAGGGAGCTCCCCCTAGTGGTGGCTGCAGACAGGATCTTATCATGTCTCTCTGTATACAGGGAGCTCCCCCTTGTGGTGGCTGCAGATAGAATCTTATCATGTATCTCTGTATACAGGTAGCTCCCCCTAGTGGTGGCTGCACACAGGATCTTATCATGTATCTCTGTATACAGGGAGCTCCCCCTAGTGGTGACTGCAGACAGGATCTTATCATGTATCTCTGTATACAGGGAGCTCCCCCTAGTGGTGGCTGCAGACAGGATCTTATCATGTCTCTCTGTATACAGGGAGCTCCCCCTTGTGGTGGCTGCAGATAGAATCTTATCATGTATCTCTGTATACAGGTAGCTCCCCCTAGTGGTGGCTGCACACAGGATCTTATCATGTATCTCTGTATACAGGGAGCTCCCCCTAGTGGTGACTGCAGACAGGATCTTATCATGTATCTCTGTATACAGGGAGCTCCCCCTAGTGGTGACTGCAGACAGGATCTTATCATGTATCTCTGTATACAGGGCGCTCCCCCTAGTGGTGACTGCAGACAGGATATTATCATGTATCTCTGTATACAGGGAGCTCCCGCTAGTGGTGGCTGCACACAGGATCTTATCATGTATCTCTGTATACAGGGAGCTCCCCCTAGTGGTGACTGCAGACAGGATCTTATCATGTATCTCTGTATACAGGGAGCTCCCCCTAGTGGTGACTGCAGACAGGATATTATCATGTATCTCTGTATACAGGGAGCTCCCGCTAGTGGTGACTGCAGACAGGATATTATCATGTATCTCTGTATACAGGGAGCTCCCGCTAGTGGTGACTGCAGACAGGATCTTATCATGTATCTCTGTATACAGGGAGCTCCCGCTAGTGGAGAGTGCAGACAGGATCTTATCATGTATCTCTGTATACAGGGCGCTCCCCCTAGTGGTGACTGCAGACAGGATATTATCATGTATCTCTGTATACAGGGAGCTCCCGCTAGTGGTGACTGCAGACAGGATATTATCATGTATCTCTGTATACAGGGAGCTCCCCCTAGTGGTGGCTGCAGACAGGATCTTATCATGTATCTCTGTATACAGGGAGCTCCCCCTAGTGGTGACTGCAGACAGGATCTTATCATGTATCTCTGTATACAGGGAGCTCCCCCTAGTGGTGGCTGCAGACAGGATCTTATCATGTCTCTCTGTATACAGGGAGCTCCCCCTTGTGGTGGCTGCAGATAGAATCTTATCATGTATCTCTGTATACAGGTAGCTCCCCCTAGTGGTGGCTGCACACAGTATCTTATCATGTATCTCTGTATACAGGGAGCTCCCCCTAGTGGTGACTGCAGACAGGATCTTATCATGTATCTCTGTATACAGGGAGCTCCCCCTAGTGGTGACTGCAGACAGGATCTTATCATGTATCTCTGTATACAGGGCGCTCCCCCTAGTGGTGACTGCAGACAGGATATTATCATGTATCTCTGTATACAGGGAGCTCCCGCTAGTGGTGGCTGCACACAGGATCTTATCATGTATCTCTGTATACAGGGAGCTCCCCCTAGTGGTGACTGCAGACAGGATCTTATCATGTATCTCTGTATACAGGGAGCTCCCGCTAGTGGAGAGTGCAGACAGGATCTTATCATGTATCTCTGTATACAGGGAGCTCCCCCTAGTGGTGACTGCAGACAGGATATTATCATGTATCTCTGTATACAGGGAGCTCCCGCTAGTGGTGACTGCAGACAGGATATTATCATGTATCTCTGTATACAGGGAGCTCCCCCTAGTGGTGGCTGCAGACAGGATCTTATCATGTATCTCTGTATACAGGGAGCTCCCTCTAGTGGTGGCTGCAGACAAGATCTTATCATGTATCTCTGTGTACAGGGAGCTCCCCCTAGTGGTGGCTGCAGACAGGATCTTATCATGTATCTCTGTATACAGGGAGGTCCCCCTAGTGGTGGCTGCAGACAGGGTCTTATCATGTATTTCTGTATACAGGGAGCTCCCCCTAGTGGTGACTGCAGACAGAATCTTATCATGTATCTCTGTATAGAGGGAGCTCCCCCTAGTGGTGACTGCAGACAGGATCTTATCATGTATCTCCGTATACAGGGAGCTCCCCCTAGTGGTGACTGCAGACAGGATCTTATCATGTATCTCTGTATACAGGGAGCTCCCCCTAGTGGTGGCTGCAGACAGGATATTATCATGTATCTCTGTATACAGGGAGCTCCCCCTAGTGGTGGCTGCAGACAGGATCTTATCATGTATCTCTGTATACAGGGAGCTCCCCCTAGTGGTGGCTGCAGACAGGATGTTATCATGTATCTCTGTATACAGGGAGCTCCCCCTAGTGGTGGCTGCAGACAGGATATTATCATGTATCTCTGTATACAGGGAGCTCCCCCTAGTGGTGGCTGCAGACAGGATATTATCATGTATCTCTGTATACAGGGAGCTCCCCCTAGTGGTGACTGCAGACAGGATCTTATCATGTATCTCTGTATACAGGGAGCTCCCCCTAGTGGTGACTGCAGACAGGATCTTATCATGTATCTCTGTATACAGGGAGCTCCCCCTAGTGGTGACTGCAGACAGGATCTTATCATGTATCTCTGTATACAGGGAGCTCCCCCTAGTGGTGGCTGCAGACAGAATCTTATCATGTATCTCTGTATACAGGGAGCTCCCCCTAGTGGTGACTGCAGACAGGATCTTATCATGTATCTGTGTATTCAGGGAGCTCCCCCTAGTGGTGACTGCAGACAGAATCTTATCATGTATCTCTGTATACAGGGAGCTCCCCCTAGTGGTGGCTGCAGACAGGATCTTATCATGTATCTCTGTATACAGGGAGCTCCCCCTAGTGGTGGCTGCAGACAGGATCTTATCATGTATCTTTGTATACAGGGAGCTCCCCCTAGTGGTGACTGCAGACAGGATCTTATCATGTATCTCTGTATACAGGGAGCTCCCCCTAGTGGTGACTGCAGACAGAATCTTATCATGTATCTCTGTATACAGGGAGCTCCCCCTAGTGGTGACTGCAGACAGAATCTTATCATGTATCTCTGTATACAGGGAGCACCCCCTAGTGGTGGCTGCAGACAGGATCTTATCATGTATCTCTGTATACAGGGAGCTCCCCCTAGTAGTGGCTGCAGACAGAATTGTGTGTTTTACAAATAATATAAGGTTAATATTATCAATTTCACAAATAATAATAGTCATACGATATGAAAAGAATATGATAAGTAGCAGTAATAATAATGATGATATAAATAATATAAGCAATATAATAAGGTGTCTGGTGTTTCTTCCCCTACATTGAACACTTGTGTAGCTCACGAGCAGGACGCCGGTTGATGGACAGTAATGGATATATCCATTATAATTATCTGTTCTTACAAGATTGCGGCTGGATCTCGGCTGCTTTACATTGTGAGGTTCCCAGCCGTTTAACTCCTGAGACGCCGGAATCAATAGTGTTCTAGTGCTGGTTCTCCCTGTGTTTGGGGCAGTGATGAGTTACTATGCCTGTTGGCGTCGCCCATTATGCTCGGTTGTATGACTTCTGGTTTTTATGGATATATTGCAATTATTAACATATAAACGATATTTTCTCTCGAACATTTTTTAATGGTTGTATAAATCAGATGCCATACAGCTATAAAGAATGAAGAATCCTTTTTTCTTTTTTTTGATGACTTTGCACGTGTTGGTCTGAATACGGCCAATGATTATTTCCACGTCCGTGTTTTTCATCCGTTGTATTATCAGTTTTTCTAGGGGGCGCAGTATAGTTTATGGAGCTGTTCACATTTGCCGATGGTTTGCTCGTTCTATGACGTCCATCTTACAGACAAACTTCTAAAAAATGGGTCCGCGAAAAAGACTGACAGTGACTGACGCCATTTTTGTGCTGCGTAAAAAAAAAATTTGAAATTTCTTTTCTGACGTTCTAAGGGCTAAATGTTAATTTTTATTTTATTTTAAGGCCGAAAGCGACGGGACGAAATGTGCAACAAGAAGGAGGTAAAAACAGGCAAAAACTGACGCGAGAAAGTAAATATTAATAATAAAGGAGCGAGAAGTCAGTTCTTGGCGTCAGTGATGCAGGTGTGTACGGGGCCACTGCGGAGCCGCATCCTGCTGAGGATGATGAGGCGGACACATCACACACTCACATCCACAGGCTGCTGCTTCCCTCTCTCCTCCTCTCATCATCAGGAGAAGGATCAGCCTCAGCACAGGACTCAGCCTTCATCTCAGCCGGATCCTGGGACTCGGCTGCAGAACCCTCATCCATTCCTTCCACCTGGGACTCTGCTGCTACTACAACCCCCATCGTCCTCTCTCTCCTGGGGAGAGAATGTGTAGAGATGGGCCAAGCTTGTGGGCACTCCATCCTGTGCAGAAGTCACCAGTACCAGCCGGCCACATCTGATATGTAAGTGCCACACTCATGATGGGGGAACTTTTTTGTACTGTCTTCTGTATGGGACATCTGAGGGCGGCAGGAGAGACGGGCAACCCCCATCATTGCTGCTGCTGGTGGTGGGTAATGTGCAAGTACCACCGAGAGCACATGGGTGAGATCAGCTCTTGTAGGGTGTCTGAATGGCACATACGCAGGGGGTCTGTATGGCCGTCAGGAGGTCTGTATGGCCGTCAGGAGGTCTGTATGGCCGTCAGGAGGTCTGTATGGCCGTCAGGGGGACTGTATGGCCGTCAGGAGGTCTGTATGGCCGTCAGGAGGTCTGTATGGCCGTCAGGGGGGCTGTATGGCCATCAGGGGGGCTGTATGGCCATCAGGGGGACTGTATGGCCGTCAGGGGGACTGTATGGCCATCAGGGGGACTGTATGGCCGTCAGGAGGTCTTTATGGCCGTCAGGAGGTCTGTATGGCCGTCAGGAGGTCTGTATGGCCGTCAGGAAGTCTGTATGACTGTCAAGGGGACTGTATGGCTGTCAGGGGGACCGTATGGCCGTCAGGGGGACTGTATGGCCGTCAGGAGGTCTGTATGACCGTCCGGAGGTCTGTATGGCCGTCAAGAGGTCTGTATGGCCGTCAGGAGGTCTGTATGGCCGTCAGGAGGTCTGTATGACTGTCAAGGGTGCTGTATGGCTGTCAGGAGGTCTGTATGGCCGTCAGGGGGACTGTATGGCCGTCAGGGGGACTGTATGGCCGTCAGGGGGACTGTATGGCCATCAGGAGGTCTGTATGACCGTCAGGAGGTCTGTATGGCCGTCAGGAGGTCTGTATGGCCGTCAGGAGGTCTGTATGGCCGTCAGGAGGTCTGTATGGCCGTCAGGAGGTCTGTATGGCCGTCAGGGGGTCTGTATGGCCGTCAGGAGGTCTGTATGGCCGTCAGGGGGACTGTATGGCCGTCAGGGGGACTGTATGGCCTTCAGGGGGACTGTATGGCCGTCAGGAGGTCTTTATGGCCGTCAGGAGGTCTGTATGGCCGTCAGGAGGTCTGTATGGCGGTCAGGAGGTCTGTATGGCCGTCAGGAGGTCTGTATGGCCGTCAGGAGGTCTGTATGGCCGTCAGGAGGTCTGTATGGCCGTCAGGGGGACTGTATGGCCATCAGGGGGGCTGTATGGCCATCAGGGGGACTGTATGGCCGTCAGGAGGTCTTTATGGCCGTCAGGAGGTCTGTATGGCCGTCAGGAGGTCTGTATGGCCGTCAGGAGGTCTGTATGGCCGTCAAGAAGTCTGTATGACTGTCAAGGGGACTGTATGGCTGTCAGGGGGACCGTATGGCCGTCAGGGGGACCGTATGGCCGTCAGGGGGACTGTATGGCCGTCAGGAGGTCTGTATGACCGTCCTGAGGTCTGTATGGCCGTCAGGAGGTCTGTATGGCCGTCAGGAGGTCTGTATGGCCGTCAGGAAGTCTGTATGACTGTCAAGGGGACTGTATGGCTGTCAGGAGGTCTGTGTGGCCGTCAGGGGGACTGTATGGCCGTCAGGGGGACTGTATGGCCGTCAGGAGGTCTGTATGGCCTTCAGGGGGACTGTATGGCCATCAGGAGGTCTTTATGACCGTCAGGGGGACTATATGGCCATCAGGAGGTCTGTATGGCCGTCAGGGGGATTGTTTGGCCGTCAGGAGGTCTGTATGGCCGTCAGGGGGACTGTATGGCCGTCAGGGGGACTGTATAGCCGTCAGGGGGACTGTATGGCTGTCAGGGGGACTGTATGGCCATCAGGGGGACTGTATGGCCATCAGGGGGAGTGTATGGCCGTCAGGGGGACTGTATGGCCGTCAGGAGGTCTGTATGGCCGTCAGGGGGACTGTATGGCCATCAGGAGGTCTGTATGGCCGTCAGGGGGACTGTATGGCTCTCAGGGGGACTGTATGGCCATCATGGGGATTGTATGGCTGTCAGGGGGACTGTATGGCCGTCAGGGGGACTGTATGGCCGTCAGGGGGACTGTATGGCCATCCGGAGGTATGTATGGCCGTCAGGGGGACTGTATGGCTGTCAAGGGGACTGTATGGCCGTCAGGGGGACTGTATGGCCGTCAGGGGGAGTGTATGGCCGTCAGGAGGTCTGTATGGCCATCAAGGGGACACTATGGCTGTCAGGGGGACTGTATGGCTGTCAGGGGGACTCTATGGCTGTCAGGGGGACTCTATGGCTGTCAGGAGGTCTGTATGGCCGTCAGGGGGACTGTATGGCCGTCAGGGGGACTGTATGGCTGTCAGGGGGACTGTATGGCCATCAGGGGGACTTTTTGACCGTCAGGAGGTCTGTATGGCCATCAAGGAGACTGTATGGCCATCAGGGGGACTGTATGGCCATCAGGGGAACTGTATGGCCGTCAGGGGGACTGTATGGCCGTCAGGGGGACTGTATGGCTGTCAGGGGGACTGTATGACCGTCAGGAGGTCTATATGGCCGTCAGGGGGACTGTATGACAGTCATGGGGACTGTATGGCCGTCAGGGGGACTGTATGGCCGTCAGGGGGACTGTATGACCGCCGTCAGGGGACTGTATGACCGTCAGGAGGTGTGTATGGCCGTCAGGGGGACTGTATGGCCGTCAGGAGGTGTGTATGGCCATCATGGGGACTGTATAGCCATCATGGGGACTGTATGGCCGTCAAGAGGACTGTATGGCTGTCAGGAGGTCTGTATGGCCATCAGAGGGACTGTATGGCCGTCAGGAGGTCTGTATGGCCGTCAGGGGGACTGTATGGCAGTCAGGAGGTCTGGGTGGAACATGTACAGGGGGACTGTAAGACCGTCAGGAGGACTGTATGGCCCTCAGGGGAACTGTATGGCCGGCGGGGGGACTGTATGGCCCTCAGGGAAACTGTATGGCCGGCGGGGGGACTGTATGGCTGTCACGAGGACTGTATTGCTTGCAGGACAGATGTTGCTTCTGATGGGACTGTGCTGAAATCATGTAGCTCATATCCAGTGCCCAGGACACCTACATTTAGTTCAGAGCTGGAAATAAGGGACAGATGATGGGACTGTTGGAATCTATTGCACAGAACACTAACAGAATTTTGCTGACGGTAGAAGTGACAGGAGGAACGGCTGATGGAGCTGGGCTAAAATATACTGCAACTGACACCCAGTGCACAAGGCGCTGTCATTATGTTAGAAGGGCAGGAATAACAGGAGGGACTGAGCTGCTGCTGACAGGGACAGGAGTGACAGGAGGGACCAAGCTGCTGACAGGGACAGGAGTGACAGGAGGGACTGAGCTGCTGCTGACAGGGACAGAAGGGACTGAGCTGCTGACAGGGACAGGAGTGACAGGAGGGACTGAGCTGCTGCTGACAGGGACAGGAGTGACAGGAGGGACTGAGCTGCTGCTGACAGGGACAGGAGTGACAGGAGGGACCAAGCTGCTGACAGGGACAGGAGTGACAGGAGGGACTGAGCTGCTGCTGACAGGGACAGAAGGGACTGAGCTGCTGACAGGGACAGGAGTGACAGGAGGGACTGAGCTGCTGCTGACAGGGACAGGAGTGACAGGAGGGACTGAGCTGCTGCTGACAGGGACAGGAGTGACAGGAGGGACTGAGCTACTGCTGACAGGGACAGGAGTGTCAGGAGGGACTGAGCTGCTGCTGACAGGGACAGGAGTGTCAGGAGGGACTGAGCTGCTGCTGACAGGGACAGGAGTGACAGGAGGGACTGAGCTGCTGCTGACAGGGACAGAAGGGACTGAGCTGCTGACAGGGACAGGAGTGACAGGAGGGACTGAGCTGCTGCTGACAGGGACAGGAGTGTCAGGAGGGACTGAGCTGCTGCTGACAGGGACAGGAGTGACAGGAGGGACTGAGCTGCTGCTGACAGGGACAGAAGGGACTAAGCTGCTGTTGACAGGGACAGGACTTTCATTTTTGTGTTGCCACCTGCAATGCCATCTTCAATACGGATGTGATGGAGGCAGAACTGACAGGAGGGACAAGTGGGGGGATATAAGTCACAGGATAGAATTGATAGGAGGGATAGAAGTGACAGAAGTGACCGGAAGGATAGGAGCGGCAGGTGAGATAGAGGTCACAGTAGGGATAGTACGGACAGTAGGGATAGTACGGACAGTAGGGATAGTACGGACAGTAGGGACACAAGAGATTCTGTACAGTATTCTGCAGAGTTTGTATTGTTGGGTCTGTGCTGATATCCAGGACAGGGGACGCTCTCTTACAGTATTCCACAGGGAGGTCTGGGGGGTTCAGGAATACTGTTGTTTGGCCACACTGGGTGCCCATGGATGACTCCCCTCCTGTACGTCATTGCTCCCCCTTTGGTATGATCTTGCTCCCAGTGACACACATGGTGCATATAATGTTCTGGTGTCGGTGCCGCGCTGAATATTCTGAGCCTTGTAATAACCTGCGGCTTGAGGTCATTGAGGTCATTGAGGTCAGCTCCATGCGGGTCATTACCGTGCATGTCCATACAGATATTGTGCCATCCGGTGATCCCCGCAGAGCATTGTGCTGTTGTTTGCACTGATAACTATTAAACTTTCCACTTGACCTGTATGTTTGCGCTGCAAGGTCACCGCGTCCCTTTAAGACTATGACTGATTGAGATACAAGTGCGGAGATGAAAATGTCTATTCAGCTTCCAGGAGGAGTGTTGGAATAAGTTTAAATGCAACAACTCCATTCCTGTTGTAGTCTGCATTGAATGTCTATGAGTGTTCATTTGTCAGCTATGCTGTGATTGTTAAAGTTTGTACAAAAAGGTCAGAGGACTCTCACTGATTGCATCATTCTGCTGCTGTTTCCTTCACAGAGAGACATGTGTTACATGGACTAGATTATATCGGTAGTTACTGTCAAAGCTTTCTTATTTTGTTCCAGTTCAAGCTGCATATATTAAACACAGTTTGCCTTACGTTGGATTCTGCTGCTTATATGAAGTAACACGCGCTGCTGTGGTAATACTCCGGCTAACAGGTTATGGGCCCAGCCACCGGAAAGTAAATGGTAAAAAGCCCAGTCACCGGAATAAGCAGCGAGCCAAGCGCAGACAGCACAGAGGAACCCCCGGAATACAAGGACACCGGAACGCAAAGGTACCGCAGTGTACAGAGCACCGGACAGCGCAGCTTAAAGGGCCAGTAACAAACAAAAAAAAAAAAAGGTACAAGAGACAAGAATGTCTACAGAAAGGAATGCAGTGAAGTACACAGTGCCAAGTCTCACAAATCACAATTACAGCTCCTGGAAATTCAAGGTAAAGATGTTACTTATAAGAGAGGGTACATGGAAATGTATTGAACAGCCTGTGCCTGACCCAGTACCGGGTGATTGGCTAGAGACTGATCAGAAAGCACAAAGCACTATTTCCCTCAGCATAGATGATAACCAGATTGTACATGTATGCAAATGTGATACTGCAAAGAAAATGTGGGAAGAATTACAGAAAGTGCATGAAAGGTCAAATCTCAGCAATAAGCTATATCTTATGAGAAAGCTGTATCAGTCTAAATTAAGTGATGGCCAGCATATGCAGGACTATATCAGAAACACCCTAGAGATTGTGGAGCGCCTAAGGGGTATTGGTGAAGAAATTAAAGATTTTCATGTTGCTGCATTACTATTAAGTGGTCTTCCAGAAAGTTATGACACGCTTGTGACTGCATTAGATGCCAGACCAGATGATGAACTCACACTAGAATATGTGAAAGGGAAACTTGCAGATGAATACAAGAGAAAGTCAGAGACTATTAGCAATAATATATGCAAAGCAGAAGCAGCATTAAAGACACAGTACTTTTCTAAAGCTCAGAGTCATTTAAAGGAAACTCGTGAATGTTTTGTCTGTAAAAAGCCTGGTCACCTTAAAGCAGACTGCAGAGTGTGGAAAGCAAGAATGAATCAGTTTAAAAAGCAGGACAGTCATCAAAAGGTTAAAACAGCTGTAAAGAAGGAAGATGCATGTATTGCGACTGCATTTGGGGTCAGCACAAGCCCATATGCAAACCATGTTTGGTGTATTGACTCTGGAGCGACTGCTCACATGACACGTGATAAAGATTTCTTCATTAATCTAGATGAAAGCAAGTCTGAAAAGGTAATTTTAGCTAATGGTCACTATATGACATCAGAAGGAATAGGAGATGGTTATCTCCATTGTCAAGTTCAATCCTCAGCACAAGTCAGAAAAATCCCAGTTAAAGACGTGCTGTATGTTCCCAAACTTGAAAGTAACCTTTTATCTGTAAAGAAGCTTGCACAACAGGGAAATATAGTTACATTTAAGGATGACAGATGCATCATTTCAAAGAAGGGTCATACCCTTGCCGAAGGAAAAATCAAAGATGAACTTTATCAGCTGAAATGCAATGAAACTGTTTACAGTGCTAGACAAGATTTTCATAAGGACTGTATTCATGTGTGGCACAGACGCCTAGGCCACAGAGATCCAGAAGCAGTAAAGAAACTAGCTCAACTTGCAAATGGTATTGCAATCAACCAGTGTAATCAAACAATGAAGTGCACAAGTTGCCTAAAAGGGAAAATGTCCAGAAAATCGTTTCCTAAAGTAAGCACTACTAAATCTGCACAGATACTGGATTTGATACATACAGATGTGTGTGGTCCAATGAGTGTTCTTACTCCCAGCAAGAAGAGATATTTTCTCACATTCATTGATGATTATTCCAGATATACTGTTACTTACCTACTTCAAAGTAAAGATGAAGTTCCACAGAAACTTGAAGAATATCTTGCTGCAGTTCTTAACAAATTTGGAAGAATACCAAAGGTACTGCGAGCAGATAATGGAACTGAATATACAAGTGGTAAAGTGCAAACCATCCTGAAAAAGAATGGAATCGTGTTCCAGACAACCGTTCCATACAACCCAGAGCAGAATGGCACAGCAGAGAGAAAGAACCGAACTCTTTGTGAAAGTGGAAGAAGTATGCTATTTGATGGAAACCTACCTACAACATATTGGGGAGAAGCCATCATGACTGCTACCTATCTTCAAAATCGACTGCCAAGTAAAGCTACAAGTAAAACTCCATATGAGCTATGGAACTGTGAGAAGCCCAACCTGAAGCATCTCAGGATATTCGGAAGCAAAACTTTTGTGCATGTTCCCAAAGAAAAACGTTCTAAGTGGGAATCTCATGCAAAGGAAGGAGTTCTTGTGGGGTACAGTGAAACTCAGAAAGGATACAGAATCCTGCACCCACAGACCAACACAGTAACAATCAGCAGAGATGTAGTGATTGATGAAAACTCAGTATCGCTCAAATTTCATGAGGTTACGCAAATAATTCAACCTAAGGAACAAGAATTTCAGTCAGTGATTCCAGACATTGAAGAGAATCTCAAAGAAAATACTGAAGTCTGGATATGCTCTGAAAGTACTGAAAAAGAAACAGAAGAACCAAGCCAACCTCAGGAGATCAGAAGATCAGAAAGATCAAATAAAGGAATTCCAGCTAAACGCCTTTCTTATATGGTCAGATCAATTCCAGAAGAAGAGCCACAGTCATGGCAGGAAATGCAAAAACTGCCTATTCATAAGAAGCAAAAATGGATAAAAGCTGCTGATGAAGAAATGGAATCCCTTCATAAGCTCAAAACATGGGAGCTCACAGAGCTACCTCAAGGCAAGAAAGCAATTGGATGTAAGTGGGTCTTTAAGAACAAATATGACTCCGAAGGTAATGTTCACCGTTTTAAAGCAAGATTGGTCGCAAAAGGATATTCACAAAAATATGGTGAAGATTATGATGCTACTTTTGCTCCAGTTGCCAAGCAAACTACATTCAGAACTTTATTATCCATAGCTGCTGTTCAGCAGATGAAAGTAAGACATTTTGACATCAAAACAGCCTTTCTACATGGAGACATTGAAGAAGAGCTGTACATGACTCAACCAGAAGGCTATGTTAAAAGGGGTAAAGAGAACCTTGTTTGCAGAATGCAAAAATCTCTCTACGGCCTTAAGCAATCAGCAAGAGCATGGAACACTAAGATGAACAAAGTGTTAATCGACGAAGGATTTAAAAGGTCTCAAGCGGATCCATGTTTGTATACAAAAGGTGTATCACAAGATTGGATGTATGTTATTCTATATGTGGATGATGTAATAATAGCGCATCAAGAAGAGAGAGAAATTTCAAAACTAGGTCAAATTCTGAACAAGCATTTCGAGACCAAGGACCTTGGAGATGTGACATACTATTTGGGAATCCAAATCCAGAGAGAGGAAGATGGAAGTTTTCTTCTTAATCAAAATTCTAAAATCTCCACAGTTCTAAACCAGTTTGGAATGTCAGAAGCCAAAGGCATATCAACTCCAATGGATCCATCTTACCTAAAATTGGAAGGAGAAGAAGATCTGCTACCCACAAATGACAGTTACAGACAAGCAGTGGGGGCACTTCTATACATAGCAACCACAACCCGTCCAGATATCTCAGCCACAGTGGGAATTCTCTGCCGACGTGTAAGCAAGCCACGCCAAAGAGATTGGAATGCAATTAAGAGACTTCTTCAGTATCTTAAGGCAACCCAAGAGTTAAGTCTAAAGATTTCTGCATCAGGAGATCTAATTCTCAGAGGATATGTAGATGCAGATTGGGCTGGAGACTCAAGTGATCGAAGATCAACAAGTGGTTACTTGTTCAAGTTAGGACACACTTCAATCTCATGGTCCAGTAGAAAACAAGTGTCAGTTGCATTGTCTTCTACAGAAGCAGAATATACATCAGCTGCTCATGCAAGTCAAGAGTTAATTTGGTTGAAGCAACTTTTGGAAGAATTCGGCAAACCACTAGCTGAACCAACTGTTATCTATGAGGACAACCAAGGATGTATCAAGCTCGCCAGCAGTGAAAGGATAAGTGCAAGAACAAAGCACATTGATGTTAAACATCATCACTTGCGTGACTTAGTAGAGCGTGAAGTTCTAAAGTTTGTTTACTGTGAATCTGACAAGATGTTAGCAGATGTTTTGACAAAGCCATTGTCAAGAGCCAAGTTTGAAGAATTCAGAACTGCAATGGGACTAACAGGATAAGCAGTTGTTGAGTGGGGGTGTTGGAATAAGTTTAAATGCAACAACTCCATTCCTGTTGTAGTCTGCATTGAATGTCTATGAGTGTTCATTTGTCAGCTATGCTGTGATTGTTAAAGTTTGTACAAAAAGGTCAGAGGACTCTCACTGATTGCATCATTCTGCTGCTGTTTCCTTCACAGAGAGACATGTGTTACATGGACTAGATTATATCGGTAGTTACTGTCAAAGCTTTCTTATTTTGTTCCAGTTCAAGCTGCATATATTAAACACAGTTTGCCTTACGTTGGATTCTGCTGCTTATATGAAGTAACACGCGCTGCTGTGGTAATACTCCGGCTAACAAGGAGCTATAAAAAGCCTCTGAAAGCCGATACCGGGAACGATAATGGGAATTGTGGGGCAGCGAAGCCCGGCGCCACCTGTAACTACTGGGGGACGAAGAGGGAGGTCCGACCCAAGTACTCAAAAGACACAACGTAATGGGGTACAATAGCGATGGGGCATACACAGCCCCCCACATCATCCCCGCCGACACCCGTCACAGCTTATGAATAATTAAAAGCTTCTCAATAGTCAGAACATCAAGATGTGAGAAGCCGGGAAACGTAGAGCACTTCATCCTGTCTGCAGTATCGAGCAGAGGCGAAAGATTACACAAAGCAGCCGGAAAGAGGGAGACGAGCATTCCTCATAATGTCACACATTACACCACTAATATTAGTGTAATGCTTATCTTATACATCCTGTATTATACTCCAGAGCTGCGCTCACTATTCTGCTGGTGCAGTCACTGTGTACATACATTACATTACTGATCCTGAGTTACATCCTGTATTATACTCCAGAGCTGCGCTCACTATTCTGCTGGTGCGGTCACTGTGTACATACATTACATTACTGATCCTGAGTTACATCCTGTATTATACCCAGGGCTGCCACTAGAAATTTCGGGGCCCCATACTGGCAAAATTTTCGGGGCCCCCTTGAAACTCCGCCCAGGCTCCACCCCAGCCCCGCCTCCAGGCTCCACCCCACGAACTGTCCACAGTCCCACCGCTCTCTCTTGGAAAATCTCCACTTCTCACCTATCACACATTAACAGTTCCCATCACCAGATCACACATATAGCCGGCAGCTTTTGTTTTGGCCAAAAGATTTTTTAAGCCGCCACCACAACAAGGTAGACACTTTTGGCCGGGCCCTACTCTACTGTAACCTACTAAATATTTGTTAAAATATGCAATACAATTTAGGTATATTTTTATTTATTTTTCAATTTTTAAAATGACCTATAATACTACATACAAGGAACAAATACCACAGCACTATGACCAGATGACATATTACCACCACAGTGATCGAATAATATAAAATACAAGGAACAAATACCGCTACACCATGACCAGACCACATATTACCTCCACATCATGACCAGACCACATATTACCAACAATGACTGAATACTACAATACTGATCAGTAATACAAAAAAAACCCACAATACTATCACCATCAGTTCCATTATGCACAGGAGATCTGTAATTAGTAAGCAGTGTCTGTGTACAGGTAATACAGTGATCACTGGTGACATTACACACAGGAGCTCTGTATATAATGCATAGATAATACAGTGATCACTGGTGACATTGTACACAGGACCTCTGTATATAGTATACAGTGTATAGTGTAAGTGTATAGGTAACACTGACTCACCAGTGACGTCTCTAGGTGAAGTCCTTCATCTTTCATCCAGCACAGACCGCCATCACTTTATCCAGCCAGGACTCGTCTCTGCAGGAAATAAAACAGTTATCTCGAGTTCCGCTTGTAGAACACATTACTTAATTTTCCCAACTTCTACATTACACCACATGAAGAAGGCAACATAGTATCACTCTACACAGTAACAGGACCGCCCCCCCATTTAAAACAGTATACTCAAAAAATAAAATAAATACATCACTGCAATAATAATATCCCTTAATTAGCCCCTATGGTAATATTCGCCATCCTGGCCACCGTGTGTCTCATTTCAGGCTCCAGCCATATGTTCTCTCATCCTGCCCTCATGAGTATCCATTCTACCCCATATGATCTCCCCATCCTGCCCCATCTGTCTCCATCCTGCCCCATCTGTTTCCAATCCTGCACCATCTCTGTCCAGCACTCTGCCCCATCTCTGTCCAGCACTCTGCCCCATCTCTGTCCAGCACTCTGCCCCATCTCTGTCCAGCACTCTGCCCCATCTCTGTCCAGCATTCTGCCCCATCTCTGTCCAGCACTCTGCCCCATCTCTGTCCAGCACTCTGCCCCATCTCTGTCCAGCACTCTGCCCCATCTCTGTCCAGCACTCTGCCCCATCTCTGTCCAGCACTCTGCCCCGTGTCCAGCTTTCTGCCCCCCATGTGTCCAGCTTTCTGCCCCCCATGTGTCCAGCTTTCTGCCCCCCCGTGTCCAGCTTTCTGCCCCCCCCGTGTCCAGCTTTCTGCCCCCCCCTGTCCAGCTTTCTGCCCCCCCCCCCGTCCAGCTTTCTGCCCCCCCCCGTGTCCAGCTTTCTGCCCCCCCTGTGTCCAGCTTTACTGCCCCCTCTGTGTCCAATTTTACTGCCCCCTCTGTGTCCAGATTTACTGCCCCCTGTGTCCAGATTTACTGCCCCCTCTGTGTCCAGATTTACTGCCCCGTGTCCAGCTTTACTGCCCCCTGTGTCCAGCTTTACTGCCCCCTCTGTGTCCAGCCTTCTGCCCCCCCTGTGTCCAGCTTTACTGCCCCCCTGTGTCCAGCCTTCTGCCCCCCGTGTCCAGCTGCCTTCTGCCCCCTCTGTGTCCAGCTGCCTTCTGCCCCCCTGTGTCCAGCTGCCTTCTGCCCCCTGTGTCCAGCTGCCTTCTGCCCCCCTGTGTCCAGCTGCCTTCTGCCCCCTCTGTGTCCAGCTGCCTTCTGCCCCCCTGTGTCCAGCTGCCTTCTGCCCCCTCTGTGTCCAGCTGCCTTCTGCCCCCTCTGTGTCCAGCTGCCTTCTGCCCCCCTGTGTCCAGCTGCCTTCTGCCCCCTCTGTGTCCAGCTGCCTTCTGCCCCCGTGTCCAGCTGCCTTCTGCCCCCTCTGTGTCCAGCTTTACTGCTCCCTCTGTGTCCAGCTTTACTGCCCCCCTGTGTCCAGCTGCCTTCTGCCCCCTCTGTGTCCAGCTGCCTTCTGCCCCCCTGTGTCCAGCTGCCTTCTGCCCCCCTGTGTCCAGCTGCCTTCTGCCCCCTCTGTGTCCAGCTGCCTTCTGCCCCCCTGTGTCCAGCTGCCTTCTGCCCCCTCTGTGTCCAGCTGCCTTCTGCCCCCCTGTGTCCAGCTGCCTTCTGCCCCCTCTGTGTCCAGCTGCCTTCTGCCCCCTCTGTGTCCAGCTGCCTTCTGCCCCCCTGTGTCCAGCTGCCTTCTGCCCCCTCTGTGTCCAGCTGCCTTCTGCCCCCTCTGTGTCCAGCTGCCTTCTGCCCCCTCTGTGTCCAGCTGCCTTCTGCCCCCTCTGTGTCCAGCTGCCTTCTGCCCCCTCTGTGTCCAGCTGCCTTCTGCCCCCTCTGTGTCCAGCTGCCTTCTGCCCCCTCTGTGTCCAGCTGCCTTCTGCCCCCTCTGTGTCCAGCTGCCTTCTGCCCCCTCTGTGTCCAGCTGCCTTCTGCCCCCTCTGTGTCCAGCTGCCTTCTGCCCCCTCTGTGTCCAGCCTTCTGACCAAACCTCCCCCCCCCCCCCCCCGATCGCCGCTCTCCGCTCTTAATAGAAAAAAAAAAAGTTCTACTTACCTGCCGCGCTCCTGATCTCTCCACGCAGCTGCACTGTGCACTCGCCGGCGACTGACAATGACGTCAGACGCCGGCGACCTGCACGCTGCGGCTGGCGGCTGTTAACTATTGACGTGCGGGCGCGGGCCCGCATGTCAATAGCGTACAGCTGCAGCGCCGGCCGCCGCTAAGGGCCCGGTTCAGCCTGCGGCTGCCGGTAGGGGCCCGGTGAGCAGGTAAGAGGGGGCCCGATGCGGGCCCCCTCTGCTCACCGGGCCCCTTACGCCAGTCACGGCTGTAATGCCCTGATGGCGGCCCTGATTATACCCCAGAGCTGCACTCACTATTCTGCTGGTGCTGTTACTGTGTACATACATTACTGATCCTGAGTTATATCATGTATTATACTCCAGAGCTGCACTCACTATTCTGCTGGTGCGGTCACTGTGTACATACATTACATTACTGATCCTGAGCTATATCATGTATTATACTCCAGAGCTGCACTCACTATTCTGCTGGTGCGGTCACTGTGTACATACATTACATTACTGATCCTGAGTTACATCCTGTATTATACTCCAGAGCTGCACTCACTATTCTGCTGGTGCAGTCACTGTGTACATACATTACATTACTGATCCTGAGCTATATCATGTATTATACTCCAGAGCTGCACTCACTATTCTGCTGGTGCAGTCACTGTGTACATACATTACATTACTGATCCTGAGCTATATCATGTATTATACTCCAGAGCTGCACTCACTATTCTGCTGGTGCGGTCACTGTGTACATACATTACATTACTGATCCTGAGCTATATCATGTATTATACTCCAGAGCTGCACTCACTATTCTGCTGGTGCAGTCACTGTGTACATACATTACATTACTGATCCCGAGTTACATCCTGTATTATACCCCAGAGCTGCACTCACTATTCTGCTGGTACAGTCACTGTGTACATACATTACATTACTGATCCTGAGTTACCGCCTGTATTATACCCCAGAGCTGCACTCACTATTCTGCTGGTGCAGTCACTGTGTACATACATTACTGATCCTGAGTTACATCCTGTATTATACCCCAGAGCTGCACTCACTGTTCTGCTGGTACAGTCACTGTGTACATACATTACATTACTGATCCTGAGTTACCGCATGTATTATACCCCAGAGCTGCACTCACTATTCTGCTGGTGCAGTCACTGTGTACATACATTACTGATCCTGAGTTACATCCTGTATTATACCCCAGAGCTGCACTCCCTATTCTGCTGGTGCAGTCACTGTGTATATACATTACATTACTGATCCTGAGTTACCGCCTGTATTATACCCCAGAGCTGCACTCACTATTCTGCTGGTGCAATCACTGTGTACATACATTACATTACTGATCCTGAGTTACCTCCTGTATTATACCCCAGAGCTGCACTCACTATTCTGCTGGTGCAGTCACTGTGCACATACATTACATTACTGATCCTGAGTTACATCCTGTATTATACTCCAGAGCTGCACTCACTATTCTGCTGGTGCAGTCACTGTGTACATACATTACTGATCCTGAGTTACATCCTGTATTATACTCCAGAGCTGCACTCACTATTCTGCTGGTGCAGTCACTGTGTACATACATTACATTACTGATCCTGAGTTACATCCTGCATTATACCCCAGAGCTGCACTCACTGTTATGAAAGGTAATTCAGTACCACAATGGACATAGAGGTCAGCGCACATACAGTGACCTGGCAATAACCCAAAAAAACAAGAACGAGCTCTGAGATGTGGGAACTCTGTTGACCGCAATCCCTAATCCTCTCCAACCACACTCGAGGCAGCCGTGGATTGCGCCTAACGCTCCCTATGCAACTCGGCACGGCCTGAGAAACTAGCTAGCCTGAAGATAGAAAATAAGCCTACCTTGCCTCAGAGAAATACCCCAAAGGAAAAGGCAGCCCCCACATATAATGACTGTGAGTTAAGATGAAAAGACAAACGTAGAGATGAAATAGATTTAGCAAAGTGAGGCCCAACTTTCTGAACAGAGCGAGGATAGGAAAGGTAACTTTGCGGTCAACACAAAACCGTACAAAAACCACGCAAAGGGGGCAAAAAGACCCTCCGTACCGAACTAACGGCACGGAGGTACACCCTCTGCGTCCCAGAGCTTCCAGCAAGCAGTAAAAAACAAATTGACAAGCTGGACAGAAAAAAACAGCAAACAAATAGCAAAGAGAAACTTAGCTATGCAGAGTAGCAGGCCACAGGAACGATCCAGGAGGAAACAGGTCCAATACTAGAACATTGACTGGAGGCCAGGATCAAAGCACTAGGTGGAGTTAAATAGAGCAGCACCTAACGACTTCACCACTACACCTGAGGAAGGAAACTCAGAAGCCGCAGTACCACTTTCCTCCACCAACGGAAGCTCACAGAGAGAACCAGCCGAAGTACCACTTGTGACCACAGGAGGGAGCTCTGCCACAGAATTCACAACAACTCACTATTCTGCTGGTGCAGTCACTGTGTACATACATTACATTACTGATCATGAGTTACCTCCTGTATTATACGCCAGAGCTGCACTCACTATTCTGCTGGTGCAGTCACTGTGTACATACATTACATTACTGATCCTGACTTACATTCTGTATTATACCCCAGAGCTGCACTCACTATTCTGCTGGTGCAGTCACTGTGTACATACATTACATTACTGATGCTGAGTTACATCCTGTATTATACTCCAGAGCTGCACTCACTATTCTGCTGGTGCAGTCACTGTGTACATACATTACATTACTGATCCTGAGTTACATCCTGTATTATACTCCAGAGCTGCACTCACTATTCTGCTGGTGCAGTCACTGTGTACATACATTACATTACTGATCCTGAGTTACATCCTGTATTATAGCCCAGAGCTGCACTCACTATTCTGCTGGTGCAGTCACTGTGTACATACATTACATTACTGATCCTGAGTTACATCCTGTATTATACTCCAGAGCTGCACTCACTATTCTGCTGGTGCAGTCACTGTGTACATACATTACATTACTGATCCTGAGTTACATCCTGTATTATACCCCAGAGCTGCACTCACTATTCTGCTGGTTCAGTCACTGTGTACATACATTACATTACTGATCCTGAGTTACATCCTGTATTATACCCCAGAGCTGCACACACTATTCTGCTGGTGCAGTCACTGTGTACATACATTACATTACTGATCCTGAGTTACCTCCTGTATTATACCCCAGAGCTGCACTCACTATTCTGCTGGTGCAGTCACTGTGTACATACATTACTGATCCTGAGTTACATCCTGTATTATACCCCAGAGCTGCACTCACTATTCTGCTGGTGCAGTCACTGTGTACATACATTACATTACTGATCCTGAGTTACATCCTGTATTATACTCCAGAGCTGCACTCACTATTCTGCTGGTGCAGTCAATGTGTACATACATTACATTACTGATCCTGAGTTACATCCTGTATTATACTCCAGAGCTGCACTCGCAATTCTGCTGGTGCAGTCACTGTGTACATACATTACATTACTGATCCTGAGTTATATCCTGTATTATACTCCAGAGCTGCACTCACTATTCTGCTGGTGCAGTCACTGTGTACATACATTATATTACTGATCCTGAGTTACATCCTGTATTATACCCCAGAGCTGCACTCACTGTTCTGCTGGTGCAGTCACTGTGTACATACATTATCTTTTACACACATCTCCATACAGAACTTTCTCCTGATTTTCTAGATTTTTGGGTCTGGTGAGATTTGTTTGGTTAAACTGGAGAAAATCAATGTGATCCTGGAGATGTTCTTAGGGCAGAATTAACCAACTTCCCCCCCAACCTGTCACTCTCTATAACTTGTAATTCCAGCGATCCATGTTGGGGGTCCGCACTGCTCTGTCCGGGGGAGTTCCCCCAGCGCAGTGTTTTTCCATTGTCCTCTCTACAGTTTATTTTTGGATCTGATGATAAGACCAAGGTTCTGTGGTGAAGATCTGTGGATGCCGATGTTATAGGTCAATGTTTCAAGGGCCGGTTTAGTGCACAATGTGGCCCTGAGAAAATGTTACAAGTGGGGCCCCGAATGTGAACATCTCGCCCCATCATAGGGAGACATTCAGGATCCATTTACAGCAGATGATCCTCGGCACTGGATTACCGGTCTGTACACGGGCTCACGATCACTGCCAGATCCCGCTGTCCCCACACAGTAAGGATTCACACACACACATATAGCGGTATATAACACACACACATATAGCGGTATATAACACACACACATATAGCGGTATACAACACGCACACATATAGCGGTATATAACACGCACACATATAGCAGTATATAACACGCATGCTACATGCACATCCGTATATAGCATACTCACACATGGCCCATATATACTGTATATACTGTATATATATATATGTGTGTATGTGCTCTGTGTATACATATACAGTACAGACCAAAAGTTTGGACACACCTTCTCATTTAAAGATTTTTCTGTATTTTCATGACTATAAAAATTGTACATTCACACTGAAGGCATCAAAACTATGAATGTGGAATTATATACTTAACAAAAAAGTGTGAAACAACTGAAATTATGTCTTGTATTCTAGGTTCTTCAAAGTAGCCGCCTTTTGCTTTGATGACTGCTTTGCACACTCTTGGCATTGTCTTGATGAGCTACAAGAGGTAGTCACCGGGAATGGTTTTCACTTCACAGGTGCGCCCTGTCAGGTTTAATAAGTGGGATTTCTTGCCTTATAAATGGGGTTGGGACAATCAGTTGTGTTGTGCAGAAGTCTGGTGGATACACAGCTGATAGTCCTACTGAATAGACTGTTAGAATTTGTATTATGGCAAGAAAAAAGCAGCTGAGTAAAGAAAAACGAGTGGCCATCATTACTTTAAGAAATGAAGGTCAGTCAGTCCGAAAAATTGGGAAAACTTTGAAAGTGTCCCCAAGTGCAGTGGCAAAAACCATCAAGCGCTACAAAGAAACTGGCTCACATGAGGACCGCCCCAGGAAAGGAAGACCAAGAGTCACCTCTGCTTCTGAGGATAAGTTTATCCGAGTCACCAGCCTCAGAAATCGCAGGTTAACAGCAGCTCAGATTAGAGACCAGGTCAATGCCACACAGAGTTCTAGCAGCAGACACATCTCAACAACAACTGTTAAGAGGAGACTTTCTGCAGCAGGCCTTCATGGTAAAATAGCTGCTAGGAAACCACTGCTAAGGACCGGCAACAAGCAGAAGAGACTTGTGTGGGATAAATAACACAAGGAATGGAAATTAGACCAGTGGAAATCTGTGCTTTGGTCTGATGAGTCCAAATTTGAGATCTTTGGTTCCAACCACCGTGTCTTTGTGTGATACAGAAAAGGTGAACGGATGGACTCTACATGCCTGGTTCCCACCGTGAAGCATGGAGGAGGAGGTGTGATGGTGTGGGGGGGCTTTACTGGTGACACTGTTGGGGATTTATTTAAAATTGAAGGCATACTGAACCAGCATGGCTACCACAGCATCTTGCAGCGGCATGCTATTCCATCCGGTTTGCATTTAGTTGGACCATCATTTATTTTTCAACAGGACAATGACCCCAAACACACCTCCAGGCTGTGTAAGGGCTATTTGACCAAGAAGGAGAGTGATGGGTGCTACTCCAGATGACCTGGTCTCCACAGTCACCAGACCTGAACCCAATCGAGATGGTTTGGGGGGAGCTGGACCGCAGAGTGAAGGCAAAAGGGCCAACAAGTGCTAAGCATCTCTGGGAACTCCTTCAAGATTGTAGGAAGACCATTCCCGGTGACTACCTCTTGAAGCTCATCAAGAGAATGCCAAGAGTGTGCAAAGCAGTCATCAAAGCAAAAGGTGGCTACTTTGAAGAACCTAGAATATAAGACATATATTCAGTTGTTTCACACTTTTTTGTTAATTATATAATTCCACGTGTGTTAATTCATAGTTTTGATGCCTTCAGTGTGAATGTACAATTTTCATAGTCATGAAAATACGGAAAAATCTTTAAATGAGATGTGTCCAAACTTCTGGTCTGTACTGTATATATGTATCTGCACAGAGCACATACATACACACAGATATCTATATTCATACCACACACGTGTGTATATAAATACCTCTCACAGACAGGTATACACAGATCGTACACACTATAGAGGACAGCGGTCTCTTGCTGTCCAGTTCCTCTAGGACCCCCAGGGCTCAGGACCTTTCATCACATGACCATGATGTCCCCCATAGCGCTGCGCTGATAATGTCAGGCTGCTATTATCTGCTTGTGATTGCTGGGGGTCCCTATTGGTTTGTGGGCTCCGCGCTGTTGCCCAGCGTGCGTCCCCCCACACAGGTGCTGGCAGCAGTATACATAGAGGTTACATTGGGATGTGACGCCATTGCTGCAGCCGTCATTTGGACCCTGGTGTAAGAGGGGGAGTGTGAAGCCCCTGGCATTGGATGTTCGGGACCCCCGTGACTCTGCCAATGCTCAGACTGTGGAGACCTGGGTGTCGTAACCAGTGCCTTCCCCCCTCCCATCAATCCCGTAATGAAACACACACAGTCCTAGGTGGGTTGAACAGGTCGGTCACAGTTTATTAATTAAATAATCGGAGAAAGGGCAATTACATATCGTAACGAGCGGCTCGCGCCGAGCTCCTGTCCGTGATCGACAGGGGAATTGGCCCAACGAGCGGTTACGACCTTTGCCCTCCTCCGCTTTTTCCGCTGTGACTTAATAAAGGTTACCAGGGTTTAGTTCTATCAACATACGTAATAATTTTTTTTTTTTTTTTTTTTAAACTTACAACATAATTTACACATTTACATTCTCCTGCGGGTTAGTATCATAATTAGCCTTTAAAAGGGAGGGTGGGTGGGACAAAAGCTTCCAGGTGTCCTGCCGAGAGTGAAAGAGAAAGTTCTCGGCCGGACACCTGGATTTAACCCCTGTAGGAGTGGCCGTAGGACCCCTCCCCTCTAGTGCCCACTGGCCGGCTGGGGGTCTTCCAATTAATGCATCACTAAGGGGGAGTGATGCTAGGGGGGATCTGGCACAGACATTCTTTACGTGCAGCTCTCTGTGTGCTCCCCAGTCAGAGACGCGCACCTTAATCAGTACCGCGTCTGCCAGACTGTGGAGACCTGGGTGTCGTAACCAGTGCCTTCCCCCCTCCCATCAATCCCGTAATCAAACACACACAGTCCTAGGTGGGTTGAACAGGTCGGTCACAGTTTATTAATTAAATAATCGGAGAAAGGGCAATTACATATCGTAACGAGCGGCTCGCGCCGAGCTCCTGTCCGTGATCGACAGGGGAATTGGCCCAACGAGCGGTTACGACCTTTGCCCTCCTCCGCTTTTTCCGCCACGGAGGATCCCGTGTATTATCTACGCGGGACTCCGACCCCACCCCTCGATGTTAGGACCTGTTCAACCCCATCCTGTACACCAGACAGAAAAATATCGAGGCCAATGTCCGTTAGGTGAACTCCGTCCGGTCTTAATTGTGGCGTGTTATCCCCTTGTAGCTGGCGGTGCCGGATCACGATACCGCCTCTTCCTCTCACATATTTTCCAATCCGAGCATTGAATTTACCCCTTGTCCGTTCTATGGCTCTTTTATCTCTTGCTCTTCGCCAGACGGCCCGTGGTGTTATATCCGACCACACCAGGATCATGTTCCTGTAAAGACAGCTGAACCAATCCATATCAGTTGTCACCCATTTGTACAATTCGGCCACCTTTTGTATCCATATCCGTTGTCACCCATTTGTACAATTCGGCCACCTTTTGTTTGCCAAGGTCATTGCCACCCGTGTGTACCACCATTACCACAGGGCTTTCCGCCCTCCTTGCTATGCCAACCATCTCCTTGAACACCTGTTTCCACTGGAGGCCTCTGACACCCCTCCAGTTAACTTTTATGCCCGGGAGGTAAAGATTTGTTCCTCCTGGCCGCAGTTTGGCCCTCTCCTTGGCCCAGTAAACGTAGGAATCTCCTACAACCCAAACTTCAACCCCTGTAAGAGACAACACATGTTAATTAAGCAAGTCGGGTCTTATGTATCTGGCGAAGTATGCGGACTTCCAGCGACCCACTCTCTGCGCCTCGGCCTCTGACACTCCTGCCTTAGCTGCCGCTGTGGCCGCCCCTATGCGGAACGAATGTGTTCCGTACTCCTTTGGATTAGCGCCGGTTTTTCCCAAGCATAGCTTGAACATTGCCTGGAATTGGTACTTGGTCAGAGGGGACATGTCTTTATGAGTGAAGAAAAAATCTACCAGCGTGTCTTATCCCGGCGTATCTTCTAACCATTTTTAGCGGACAAGCTGGGCCATCTGTAGAGTTAACTAGGACCCATGTGCCCCTACCGGTGGGATAGCATTTGGACTTTCGAACCCTGATGCGCAGGGCGTCGCTGCATATAACTATGCCCTCATTAATTAGGCCTCCTTCCGACGCAGCAATCAGTTCCTGCAATAGTCTCAGTGAAATGGGGCGGCGACATTCCTGGCTTGGCTGAAGCCTTTTCCCACCTTTTATGGCTTGTCTTATGCAGAAGGACTTGGTTACGTCTACCCATCCCAATAGATGAAAGAAAAATGCTAGCCCCGATAATTTCCGTAATAAAAATTCGCTTGTAACCGCGCTTCGTGCTCCGTCGCATTCGTCGACTGGCCTACCAATAAATAAAGAAGAAATTTACTTTTACTGGGGATAGAAACCATGTTTCCCACTCTTCAGTGAAAGAGCTTAACCACTCAGCCATCAGCTGAACTGGCTGAATTAGTGAGCGCCACTCCTCCCAAGCCTTACCATACACCTGCTAGGCCCGGATTAAGGGCATCAATGATTGTCCACTGTATCCCACAGGGACAGTGGACACAGGATACCCAGGGGTTGCGCGTTGGGCTGCTGGATTCTGAAAGCCTGCCAATTGGAAAACAACAATGGGTTAATGATATTATCATCTACTTCCGCCACCACGGTGGCTCTACACCAGATATTGTTTTCAAGGCATATCATCGCTAGCCGGCGCAAGAGAGCGAGTATGGGCAAGGATGAAGAAGACATGTGATTTAAACTCTTCGCTGTTTTCGTATTTTTAGTTTGGAAACGAATGTTCATGTTTCTCAACTGATCGGCCCATATCTCCAACGCTGCTACTACCGCAAACAATTCCCGTAGGGCCGGGTCTTGCCCCCACTTTGTTGTCGTCCAATTCTCTGGCCAACCAGAATGGCACCATTGTTTTTTATAGATTGTTGCAAAACCCTCTGTTTTGTTCCACCCTAATGTCAGCCCTAATTCTTTGCTTGTGATCTCTCTAACCATGACGCACGTGTGACCGTTGTACGATTGTAGGAACGTCTGCCATACCAGCAGCTTTTAGCGAACGAGTGAGCCTAATTCTATGGCCGTGCTGAGAAGCGCCTTTTGTTGCCAAAGATAGTCTGCGTGAGAATGCTCTGCCGGCCGGCATTACGCGGCAGGCGAACGTCAGTAGACCCGATAACGCCTGCATTTGCTGTAGGGTTACCTTCTTAACTTCGCGGAAGCCTTTCAACATTTGTTGGGTTTTTTGTATTCTATCCTCTGGTAAGCGGAACACCATCATGTTGGTATCTATTTCGATGCCCAAGAAGGGCAATACATTACATGGACCCTCTTTTTTTTTTTTTTTTTTTTGGTGACAATGGCACGCCGAATTTGAGTGAGATAGATTTGAATTTTTCTTGTAAATCGGAGCAGAGATTAAAATCACTGGGGCCGACGAACAGGAAATCGTCGAGGTAGTGAATTAGGGATTTACTGCCCGTTTCGTACTGAACTACCCAATCTAGGAAGGTGCTGAACAGCTCGAAATAGTGACATGAGATGGAACATCCCATCGGGAGGCACATGTCGAAGTAATAGTGTTGGTCCACTTTGCAGCCCAGAAGGTGGAAACATTCGGGGTGCATGGGTAGTAAACGGAATGCCGATTCAATGTCGTATTTGGCTAGCAGGGCGCCGGTCCCGGCTGCCCGGACTAGTTCTACCGCTGTATCGAAAGACACATACGAGACAGAAGCTTTTTCTGGGGAAATAGCATCGTTAACCGAATCGCCCTTTGGGTGAAAATGATGGATTAAACGGTATTTACCGGGTTCCTTTTTTGGTATGATGCCTAACGGAGAAATTGTAATGTTTTTGAAGGGGAGCGACTTAAAGGGGCCTGCTATTCTACCCAATTCTACCTCCTTCCCAATTTTTGTCTAAGAATTTTGGGAATTCGCGAGCCGATTATAGGTTATCGGATAGGGTTGGCGTTCTTGTTAGCCTAAAGGGAATAAAGAACCCGTCGGAGAAGCCTGATTGCAGTTGCTGAGCCGCTTCCTTATTGGGGTAGAGATTTAGCCAGGGGGCCACCCTTAATACAGCCCAATACTACGAAGGTCTGGAGCCAATTATTCATGGTTAATCCGATTTTTGATCTCCCCCTATCGAAAACCCTATCGTTAGCTTTATCCACCGTTTGTTGGTCCGCTGATAACAGCGACCATATGTCAATATAATTGTTGCTCCTGATTTTCTGACTAATTTCCTGATCTATAGTTAAAGCTATTTTTGATCCAGATCTTTGTTCACCACTTATCCGTTTGGATGTGATAGTTGTAGGCGTAACTCCTTTACCGCTGAAGTTAGCTCCATTTCCTTTATGTTAACCCTGTAGCGTAAGATTTCCTCGTTACCCTTGGCACACTCACCGCTGTGTGACTCTGGACGAGTGTGCTCCGATCCTGGAGGAACCCCCGCAGATGTTGACGGGGGGATGTCGCAGGACGGGGAAACTCTGGCTCCCGCTACAGCGAGGGATTGGCCGATGTGCTGGCCGATGCACTGAATATCGTGCGTTGGAGCCCGATTACTACCACATAGTGGCGGATTAATGGCTCTGTCTTCAGCGACTGCATTGCAGTTGTCGTGGCTGGTAGCCGCGGGGGATTGTTCTTCCCTGGCTGGTTCGCTACCCTTGGAACACTCACCGCTGCGTGATTCTGGACGAGTGTACACCGATCCTGGAGGAACCCCCGCAGATGTTGACGGGGGGATGTCGCAGGACGGGGAAACTCTGGCTCCCGCTACAGCGAGGGATTGGCCGATGTGCTGGCCGATGCACTGAATATCGTGCGTTGGAGCCCGATTAAGCTTCCAGGTGTCCTGCCGAGAGTGAAAGAGAAAGTTCTCGGCCGGACACCTGGATTTAACCCCTGTAGGAGTGGCCGTAGGACCCCTCCCCTCTAGTGCCCACTGGCCGGCTGGGGGTCTTCCAATTAATGCATCACTAAGGGGGAGTGATGCTAGGGGGGATCTGGCACAGACATTCTTTACGTGCAGCTCTCTGTGTGCTCCCCAGTCAGAGACGCGTACCTTAATCAGTACCGCGTCTGCCATTGTTGTGATTGGGATCAATAGTGCTACCTAGGAGATTATCAAGCAATGAATGACCGGTGGTCCGGCACTGTGGGGGCCGCTGGGGCGTCCTCTGCTTTGAAGTCACCCTAGATAATAAGTAATCGGATGACCTTGAAGGACCTTTTGCTTTTCTTGCGCTTTTGTAACTATGGAGAATTGCAAAAAATACATTAATGGATCATGGGGCAATCACACGGGCCATAAATGCAGAGGTATGGAGCCGAGAAGGCTGCGACTCCAAGGGGACAGGCTGCACCCTGCACAGTACCCCCCATAATGAGTGTCTATAGGGGCAGGTGCAGGGCAGAGCGATCCCTACGGTCTATGAGTGATCGACAGTGTGCAAACTGCGGCTGATCGCCCCCAACCTCGTCCGGACGCACAATGTGACCATTAATGAATATTGAGGGTTGGTGTGAGATCCGTCCGGTCACAGGCCCATCACTGCTGGCCCCACCGTCCCCATAAGGGAGAGAGTAGTGTGCAAGTGCAACCTCCCCAAAACGCACTACTAAACTTAGTAGTCTAAAGCATTTCTGCACTAAATGATACATAACCAGATAATCATTGTAAAATCACCCAAAAAATAAATAAAAATAAAATAGTAAAAGTAAACAAAGACAAGAAACAAAAATATCAAAACAAATGAAGAAATATCAAAGGGAAATGTTTCAGGTGAAGTTACTGATGGATAGGAATACTTTTTTGAATTTTGTTTCTGAAAAATATAAGTGACAAAAACAAACAAACAAAAAGAGTGAAACATAATAACCTCTCACTCCAGAGCTGGATTCACTGCAACACTGCTCAGTGTTGCCGTATAACAATAGCACACGAAGAATGGTCACGTAGAAACTAAGTGAAATATATATATTTTAGGAAGAATTTTGCATTACAATTCCAGTTATATTAGAGCCATGTTTCTATATCAGATTATTTTACTTTCTTTCTAATAAGTGTTTTTCTAACCCCAAAGCTGGATTCACAACTACACTGCTAGGTATTGTTGTGTAGTATCCTCCATGCTGCTGCTGGTTTCTAGTATGTTTATCACCCTAGCAACTACACTTGTCACAAGTTTACCGTGACAGAGAGGAGCCAAATGACTCCTGCACTGATTAGAATCACTTCACCTTCATATTAAATGGTGCAGGTTTATTTTTAACAGTGCAGGCGTTAATCTGCTCTGTTGAAACCTCCTGGAGGTGTAGGCTCTCAGCTGTGCACTACTAGTCACTCCTATCCCCTATTTATTCTGGGCCCTGGCTGGCACTCATTGTCAGAGATAGCTTATGCTACATGGCTGGAGGTTGTTGGTGGTTGTTATTGTAGAAGGCATTTGGTGTATTTATCTGTGACTGTTGCTAGGTTTTGAATATGTGATAATTCCCTTTCTTCTACTTTGGTTTTACCCTATCCTCCATATCCCGCTCCATTCCTCTGTTGTTTGCGTGAGTATATTTGTATGATTGATATTTTCCTTTATCCCTATTCGTATTACCTTGTTAATCTGGTTGGTGTATTACTGTACAATACTACTCCCCTCTTCCCTGGTTGGATGAAGGGTACAGACTGATGGCGTAATCAGGAACTAAGGCAAGGTGTGTGGCCCCGGCATCTTCACCATCAGAAGTAATCCAGGGAACAGTGCGAGCTAGGGTGCCCCTAGCATTAGGGAGAGGGACCATGTGTGGTGGTGTGTATGAGATACATCATAGTCTGCATCCAGCAGCTCAGAGACAACTGAAAATTAAAGAGTGATCATGCAAAAGGCTGATACATATCGGATACAAGTCACGTAATGGCCAGAAATAATGGTGTTGTTCCTCATGTACAGTACACGCTCCACGGGTAATTCTGAAAAGTCAACTGAATCAACAGGTTCACTTCAAGACCTCATGACAGCAAAACTATATATATATATATATATATATATATATATATATATATATATATGAAAATACATAAGATTAATACAAATAATAAAAAGTAAATATGAAAAATAGGCATAAAATGATGTGATGTTAGAATAATCCCTGTCCCTCGGGGAAGGACTGTTTACAGAGATTGGGACTGTCGCTGGGTCAGTAATTGCTGGGGGTCAGTGATTTTCGGGCCGGGGAGCTCCAGGCTCTTCCCGCATGTAATAAAACCTCTCGCCTTTTATTCCCTCTTGTGGCGGGGACTTCATATTATTTTGCCGTTATCTGAATATATGTGACATTTTTATGTCCCTGCGCTGAGGACTTTGTATAACACGATGTCACCGGATCTGCAGCCGCAGAATGACATCGATCCACCACAAAGGGGGAGACGCAATGGATCACACAGATCATCCAGCGCAAAGGCAGAAGATCAGGATCTGGGATTCCAGGGGAATCTGGAGTATATGCAGAGGGATAAGCACAATGGGTGGAGACAGACAGCGGCGGACCCACCGCGCAGGAGAGCGTTGTGAGCATGCTCTGTGACAGGCGAAGAAGTTACTGTGCAGAGAGCGGGAGCCTCCCATTACCTATCATCCATGCCCCCCGCATCCCTGCTGACCCTGCGCCCAGTGTACTGAAAAGTGACAGGAAGTGTTATCCTAGTCCAGAAGTGCACACAGGCAGTAGAGAGCACCTGGATTTTTTCATTATGGAAAGTTTTACAAAATACTTTATAGATTTCTTGCACTTTTCCAGATCTCTGATTGCAGTCATGAGAAGGATGCACAGGTACACTGCTCATTCCAGTGCTGTTGCCTGTACTGTATTTATAACGATCTGTGCACTTGGGTGTCAATCACATGAGCTCAGTAGTGCAGATGGAAGGGAGGAATTGCATGCAACGTGCAGGACCCATCCTCTATTATTAGCTAGCTCATGGGCCATGATTCAATAGGTTAGCCTGAGTTCCCTTGCTGTCCCCACAACGTAATTCAGCCCCCAAACCAGGCCCCCAAATTATTCAGACATCAGAATAGATGGTAAAGGGGTCAGCGTCAGAGCATACATGCTGTATACTGTATACTTCTGTTACTGTACTATGTGAATGCTACAATAACCAATGAAAGTCCTACTGTTACAAAAGAGGGCGAAGATTGCATCCACAGAGCGAAACCGAGAGGATTGTGAGGGGCTGAGATGCAGGAACTAAGTAAGAAGTGAGGAGACACAAGTGGACAGTAAGGAGAACGTGCTCCACACTGTGAACCGTACTGCATTGTGAGAGACATAGAAAGTGTAGAGTGAAGGAAGTGCTGCTGAGGAGATTGCCAGCAAGCTGCTGTATAGTAACTACCGCTCTTGTAAAACTCTGTAGCCATCAAGCTCTTTTCCTACTGTGGATAAAGTTGTTGAACGGTTGTCTATGTATAACTGCATCCCTCCACCTTCCCTGGGTGGAAAAACTCCTCTATGTTCAATGCGTAGGCCACACTCTTAAAGGGGCACGCCAATACAGCACAGTATATCTGCAGCATTCACAATATCGTGATGCGATGTGCAGCTGAAGATGGCCAAAGCAGGAGTGTTCAGAGTGTGTAACTGGTGGGGTTACTGTAGTAACGGGGCCCACACGATGTACCCGATGGTCCAGCACATTCACCCTCTAGGTGTCGGCTCTGACAGGGGTCGGCGTGCCCTCCATAGGTCCCAGTGTTTGTTTTTGTCTTTGGATTTTGCGGGCTTGTTGTAATAGGCGGTGATTAGCTGAGACCTAATTGAAGATGAGGCGTTGGGTAAGTGAGCGATAAGGAGATTAATGTTCGGGGACAGACACATCCGCACCCTCATACAGCCATTAATTGAAGATGATTTGACATTTTGATGCAGCACTAGGTAATAAACCTCCAACGTGTTGGCGCACAGATGCCAGCCCAGCCACACGCATGAAATATCGTGTTTTATGGAAATCGTCTCCACTGGAAATAACGTAACCCTTTAAGAGCTGCCAAGTCTCAATCCTAGAGCTGCCAGGTGAGCACAGTGCCAGGAGGGTAGTGTAAAGCCCGCGCGGCAGTCATATCAGTCAGATTGGTTCTAGCGAAGCTCGGTGCCAAGTGCAAGTAATGTCAATTAGACGCTTGTGTGGTTGGCACAGATGGTCTCAGAAGCTGTGCCAGCGCACTTATCACTAGCACAGCGACCCGGGCGGCAGCAGAGCCGCAGATCCGAGGAGAAGCAGGTAAAGAGAACCTAGGAGAGGTTAGACATGAAACCCAGGCTGGCATCAATAATTGTTACATCAGGTCTCATCCTCTATTCTAGGTTCTTCAAAGTAGCCGCCTTTTGCTTTGATGACTGCTTTGCACACTCTTGGCATTCTCTTCATGAGCTTCAAGAGGTAGTCACTGGGAATGGTCTTCCAACAATCTTGAAGGAGTTCCCAGAGATGCTTAGCACTTGTTGACCCTTTTGCCTTCACTCTGCGGTCCAGCTCACCCCAAACCATCTCGATTGGCAGGGCTGGACTGGCCATCGGGCAGTTCTGGCAAATGCCAGAAGGGCCGGTGCCAGTAGTGGGCCGCTGCACGCCGACTCACCCTTCCCTCCCACAGCGCCGCCACCACCACATTCAACTATTTATTTAGGCTCTGACGAGCGGTATTATTAAGGTACTGAATAGCAGTAATATTTAGGCAGTGTCTAGCGGTAATATTAAGACATTGTCTAGCAGTATTACCAGGGGTGGGAAACCTCAGGCCCGCGGTTCATTACCCTTTCTCCAGTCCCTGGGCAGATTCCCAGGGACTGCAGTGCTCCAGCCGGCAGCTGCATTTTGACAGCTGCTGGCCCTTTAATTTCTCAGGACGTACTTTGTGGGCAGAATTAGTGCGCAATGCGCTTCTGTCCCATGGAAAAAAAGTCTGTAGCGTCAGCCCCCCGTCTCTCCTGTGATGTCTATGCCGCAGCCCCATGTCTTCTGTGATATATACACAACAGTCTCAGTGTATCCTATGTGATGTGTATAGACAGCAGTCTGTGTCTCCTATATGATTTATGTACTGTGTCTCCTATGCGATATATATACAGCAGTCTAGATCTCTAATATGTGATGTTTATATAGCAGTCTCAGTGTTTCCTATCTGATACGTGTACACAGCAGTTTTGGTGTCTTCCATATGATGTATATACAGCAGTCTCAGTGTCTCCTATGTGATGCATACACAGCAGTCTCAGTGTCTCATATGTTATATATACAGCTATCTTGGTGTCTCCAATGTGATATATACACAACAGTCTTTGTGTCCTATGTGATGTATATAGAGCAGTCTCAGTGTCTCCCATGTGATGCATATACAGCAGTCTCAGTGTCTCCTATGTGACGTGTATACAGCAGTCTCAATGTCTCCTATGTGATGTATATACAGCAGTTTCAGTGTCCCCTATGTGATGTATCTACAGCAGTCTCTGTCTCCTATGTGACGTGTATACAGCAGTCTCAATGTCTACTATGTGATGTGTATACAGCAGTTTCAATGTCTCCCATGTGATGCATATACAGCAGTCTCAGTGTCTCCTATGTGTATACAGCAGTTTGTGTTCCCTATGTGATGTATCTACAGCAGTCTCAGTGTCTCCTATGTGACGTGTATACAGCAGTTTCAGTGTCCCCTATGTGATGCATCTACAGCAGTCTTAGTGTCTCCTATGTGATGTGTATACAGCAAACCTCCCCCACTGTTTACATTTATAGATCTCAGTGTGAGCAGTGATGAATTTCCCCCTGTGAGGAAACTTGCAGTGTAATATCTACTATATAATTGTCTAAGGGTCACTTCCGTCTTTCTGTCTGTCATGGAAATCCCAAGTCGCTGATTGGTCGCGGCAAAACGGCCATGACCAATCAGTGATGGGCACAGTCCGGCGGCGAAATGGCCGCTCCCTACTCCCCGTAGTCAGTGCCCGCTCCATACTCCCCTCCAGTCAGCGCTCACACAGGGTTAATGGGTGCGTTACACCGCGTTATGCCGCGGTGTAACGCACTCCATTAATGCTGCTATTAACCCTGTGCGACCAACTTTTTACTATTAATGCTGCCTATGCGGCATCAATAGTAAGAAGATTTAATGTTAAAAAAAATTAAAAAAATAAAAATCATTATTTACTCACCCTCCGTCGGCCCGCCGGATCCAACCCAGGCCTTTCCCGCTCCTCGCGACGCTCCGGTGACCAGTCCATGCATTGCGGTCTCGTGAGATGATGACGTAGCGGTCTCGCGAGACCGCTACGTCATTATCTCGCAAGACCACAATGCACTCTTGGTACCGGAGCGTCGCGAGGAACATCGGTGAACGCCTGGCCTGGATCCGGGGGTCTGACGAAGAGGGAGTATATAACTATTTTTTATTTTAATTCTTTTTTTTTTAACAGGGATATGGTGCCCACACTGCTATATACTACGCGGGCTGTGTTATATACTATGTGGGCTGTGTTATATACTACATCTCTGTGCTATATACTATGTGGGCTGTGCTATATACTACGTGGCTGTGGTATAAATTACGTGGCTAGGCAATATACTACATCGCTGTGCTCTATACTACGTGGCCTGTGTTATATACTGCATGGGCAGTGTTATATACTACGTCTCTGTGCTATATACTACGTGGCTGTGCAATATATTACGTGGCTGGGCAATATATTACGTGGCTGGGCAATATACTACGTGGCTGGGCAACATATTACGTGGCTGGGCAATATACTATGTGTCTGTGCTATATACTACGTGTCTGTGCTATATACTACGTGGCTGGGCAATAGAATACGTGGCTGGGCAATATACTACATTGCTGGTCAATATACTACGTGGCTGGGCAATATACTATGTGTCTTTGCTATATACTACGTGTCTGTGCTATTTACTACGTGGGCTGTGCTATATACTACATGGCTGGGCAATATACTATGTTGCTGGGCAATATACTGCGTGGCTGTGCTATATACTGCGTGGCTGTGCTATATACTACGTGGCTGTGTTATATACTACATGGGCTGTGTTATATACTACGTGGGCTGTGCTATATTTCTCTGCTGTATCTGTGCATCATGATTCGTGGTATGTGTTAAAGAGGGGGCCCACTGAGACTCTTTTGCTCGGGGCCCTCAAAAACCTGGAGCCGGCTCTGGCTTCACTGATAGCTCATGCCCGGCCGCGAACAATCAGCGACAGGCGCAGTCCGCCCGCGAATTGGCGCAAATATGAACCACGCTTCGCTAATTGGTCGCGGTCGGCTGAATCCTGTGTATAAATTGCATTATTCTGAAAACTTCATAAATAAACTGCATACATATTCTAGAATACCCGATGCGTTAGAATCGGGGCACCATCTAGTCTATATATATAATTGTCTAAGGGATACTTCTGTCTGTAACGGAAATACCGCGTCGCTGACTGGTCGCGGCCTGGCGACGGGCACAGTCCGGCCGAGAATTAGTCCCTCCCTACCTCCGTCCAGTCAGTGCCCGGCGCCCGCTCCATACTCCCCTCCAGTCAGCGCAGACACAGGGTTAATGACAGAGTTAACGGACTGCAGTATGCCGCGGTGTAACGCACTCCGCTAACGCTGCTATTAACCCTGTGTGACCAACTTTTTACTATTGATGCTATGCAGCATCAATAGTAAAAAGATCTAATGTTAAAAGTAATAAAAAAACAAAAACCTGCTATTCTCACCTTTCGTCGTCCGCCGATGCGCGCGCGGCTGCTGCCAGCTTCCGTTCTCAGAGATGCATTACGAAATTACCCAGAAGACTTAGCGGTCTCGCTGTTTTTTTTAACAGGGATATGGTGTCCACACTGCTATATACTACGTGGGCTGTGTTATATGCTATATGGCTGCTATATACTACGTGGACTGTGTTATATACTACGTGGGCTGTGTTATATACTGCGTGGGCTGTGTTATATACTACGTGGGCTGTGTTATATACTGCGTGGGCTGTGTTATATACTGTGTGGGCAGTGTTATATACGGCGTGGGTTGTGTTATATACTACGTGGCTGTGTTATATACTGCGTGGCCTGTGTTATACACTGCGTGGGCTGTTATATACTGCGTGGGCTGTGCTATATATTACCTGGGCTGTGTTATATACTACGTGGCTGTGCTATATGCTATGTGGGCTGTGTTATATACTACATGGGCTGTGTTATATACTACGTGAGCTGTGTTATATACTGCATGGGCAGTGTTATATACTGTGTGGGCTGTGCTATATATTATGTGGGCTGTGTTATATACTATGTGGCTGTGTTATATACTACGTGTGCTGTGTTATATACTGCGTGGGCTGTGCTATATACTACATGGGCTGTGTTATATACTACGTGGGCTGTAATATACTACTTGGGCTGTGTTATATACTGCGTGGGTTGTGTTATATACTACGTGGGCAGTGTTATATACTGCGTGGTTGTTATATACTCGTGGTTTGTATTATATACTACGTGGGCAGTGTTATATACTGCGTGGGCTGTGTTATATACTGTGTGGGCTGTGTTATATACTGCGTGGGCTGTGTTATATACTGCGTGGGTTGTGTTATATACTACGTGGGCAGTGTTATATACTTCATGGCTGTGTTATATACTGCGTGTCTGCTATATACTACATGGCTCCTATATACTACTTGGCCTGTGCTATATACTATGTGGTTGCTATATACATACATACATACATATTCTAGAATACCCGATGCGTTAGAATCGGGCCACCATCTAGTATACAGTATATTGGTGTTTAGCATAATTTATTGCTGCAAGTTCTTATCATCGCAAAGAGTCAACTGTGCTCCAGACCGACGCCAACCAGGAAAAGCAGCTACGAGTAGAAACATCATCCATACCCCTAACATCACAGCGCACCAAAGAGACGCAGCTCCAGCCCTCACATTAAGGGGGAGGCAATTGTTTGACCAAATTTAGTAGGATCATTTGCAAGTTGATAATTTTGCATGGCCCCCAAATGATGGAATAAATATCCAAATGGCCCCTGGAAGAAAAAAGTTCTTCACCCTTAATTTAGGCACTGACTAGCAGTATTATTAAGACATTGTCTAGCAGTAATATTTAGGTACTGTCTAGCAGAATTATTTAGGCAATGACTAGCAATACTTTCACGCACTGTCTAGCAGTATTATTTGCGTACTAACAGTATTATTAGGACATTGTCAGGCAGTATTATTTAGGCAGTGTCTAGCGGTATCATTAAGATATTGTCTAGCGGAATTATTTAGGCAGTGTCTAGTTGTATTATTTAGGCAGTGTGTAGCAGTATTATTTAGGCAATGTGTAGCGATATTATTCAGGCAATGTGTAGCGGTATTATTTAGGCATTGTTTAGCAGTATTATTTAGGCAATGTGTAGCAGTATTATTTAGACACTATGTAGTAGTAGTATTTAGGCAATGTGTTGCGGTATTATTCAGGCGGTGTGTAGCAGTATTATTTAGGCATTGTTTAGCAGTATTATTTAGGCAATGTGTTGTGGTATTATTCAGGCATTGTTTAGCAGTATTATTTAGGCAGTGTGTAGTGGTATTATTCAGGCAGTGTGTAGCAGTATTATTTAGACACTATGTAGCAGTATTATTTAGGCAGTATGTAGTGGTATTATTCAGGCAGTGTGTAGCAGTATTATTTAGACACTATGTAGTAGTAGTATTTAGGCAGTGTGTAGCGGTATTATTTAGGCAGTGTGTAGCAGTATAATTTAAGTATTATGTATGCATTGTATGGTAAAATGCTTTATATCAAAGTGTCGTCAACATGTTTGCAGAATGGGCAGTTGGTTAAAAGTTCTGATGAAATGGGCAGAGCTGGGGCAGGACTACTACCCATCAAATGCATCCAATAATGGCCACGACTTATAAACCAGAGTTTCTACTCCAGTCCATGAGTGGTGCGGAGCCGCCAGTGAGAAGATACGCCAAATTTATTGTGTCATTCACCCCTTAGTGCATTGGGCATACGGCCCCCAGTGAACCGTACATTATAGCCAGCGTGCGGCCAGTCTTCAAACATGGTTTTACGCATTATATACTGACAGCACTTGGCCCTATACGTTATGTTTTGATTCCATACTATTATTTGGACACAATGTAACACTATTGTTCCAGTTCACTTTGGAGTTCTGTTTAGACAGTATGTAGCACTGCAATTTAGACATTATTTGGTCGTATTATATGTGCAATTAATTTATTTTACTCGCTTATATAGCGCCCTCATATTCCACAGCGCTGTACAGACATCATCATCACTGTCCACATTGGGGCTCACAATCTACATTTCCTATGATTGTTTGGAGTGTGGCAGGAAACCGGAGGAAACTTACACAAACTCCTTGCAGATGTCGTCTTTGGTGGGAATTAAACCCTGCAAGCCAACAGTGCTAACCACTGAACCTTTATGCTAACCACTGAGCCTGTGTATTAACCACTGAGCCTGTGTGCTAACCACTGAACAAGCGAGCTAACCACCGAGCCTGTGTATTAACCACTGAGCCTGTGTGCTAACCACTGAACAAGCGAGCTAACCACCGAGCCTGTGTGCTAACCACCGAGCCTGTGTGCTAACCACTGAGCCTGTGTGCTAACCACTGAGCTGGTGTGCTAACCACTGAGCCTGTGAATTAACCACTGTGCGTGTGTGCTTACCACTGAACAAGCGAGCTAACCACTGAGCTTGTGTGCTAACCACTGAGCCTGTGTGCTAACCACTGAGCCGGTGTGCTAACCACTGAGCCGGTGTATTAACCACTGAGCCGGTGTGCTAACCACTGAACAAGCGAGCTAACCACTGAGCCTATGTGCTAACCACTGAGCTGGTGTGCTAACCACTGAGCCTGTGTATTAACACTGAACAAGCCCAGTAACCACTGAGCCTGTGTATTAACCACTGAGCCTGTGTGCTAACCACTGAACAAGCGAGCTAACCACTGAGCCTGTGCGCTAACCACTGAGCTGGTGTGCTAACCACTGAGCCAGTGTGCTAACCACTGAACAAGCCCAGTAACCACTGAGCCTGTGTATTAACCACAGAGCCTGTGTGCTAACCACTGAACAAGCGAACTAACCACTGAGCTGGTGTGCTAACCACTGAGCTGGTGTGCTAACCACTGAACCAGCCCACTAACCACTGAGCCTGTGTGCTAACCACTGAACAAGCGAGCTAACCACTGAGCCTGTGCACTAACCACTGAGCTGGTGTGCTAACCACTGAGCCAGTGTGCTAACCACTGAACAAGCCCAGTAACCACTGAGCCTGTGTATTAACCACTGAGCCTGTGTGCTAACCATTGAACAAGCGAGCTAACCACTGAGCTGGTGTGCTAACCACTGAGCCTGTGTGCTAACCACTGAACGAGCGAGCTAACCACTGAGCTGGTGTGCTAACCACTGGGCTGGTGTGCTAACCACTGAACCAGCCCACTAACCACTGAGCCTGTGTGCTAACCACTGAACAAGCGAGCTAACCACTGAGCCTGTGCGCTAACCACTGAGCTGGTGTGCTAACCACTGAGCCAGTGTGCTAACCACTGAACAAGCCCAGTAACCACTGAGCCTGTGTATTAACCACTGAGCCTGTGTGCTAACCACTGAACAAGCGAGCTAACCACTGAGCTGGTGTGCTAACCACTGAGCCTGTGTGCTAACCACTGAACAAGCGAGCTAACCACTGAGCTGGTGTGCTAACCACTGAGCTGGTGTGCTAACCACTGAACCAGCCCACTAACCAATGAGCCGCTGTGCTAACCACTGAGCCAGTGATCAAATCACTGAACAAGCAAGCTAACCACTGAGCTAGTATTATTTCTGCATCATATACTGTAATTACGCAGGCATTTTATGGTGCTGTTACTTTGATGCCATATAACAGTATTATTTCTGCCTTATACACTGGCATTATTTTGGCATTTTATGGCGCTGTTACTTTCACACCATATAACAGTATTATTTCTGTGTCGTACACTGGCGTTATTTTGGCATTTTATGGCGCTGTTACTTTCACACCATATAACAGTATTATTTCTGTGTCGTACACTGGCGTTATTTTGGCATTTTATGGCGCTGTTACTTTGATGCCATATAACAGTATTATTTCTGTGTCGTACACTGGCGTTATTTTGGCATTTTATGGCGCTGTTACTTTGATGCCATATAACAGTATTATTTCTGTGTCGTACACTGGCGTTATTTTGTCATTTTATGGCGCCGTTGTTTTGACGCCATATAACAGTATTATTTCTGTGTCATACACTGGCATTATTTCGGCATTTTTTTTCGCTGTTACTTTGACACCATATAACAATATTATTTCTGTGTCGTACACTGACGTTATTTCGGCATTTTATGGCGCCGTTGTTTTGGCACCATATAACAGTATTATTTCTGTGTCGTACACTGGCATTATTTCGGCATTTTTTTTCGCTGTTACTTTGACACCATATAACAATATTATTTCTGTGTCGTACACTGGCGTTATTTCGGCATTTTATGGCGCCGTTGTTTTGACACGATATAATAGTATTATTTCTGTGTTGTACACTGGCGTTATTTCGGCATTTTATGGCGCCGTTGTTTTGGCACCATATAACAGTATTATTTCTGTGTTGTACACTGGCTTTATTTCCTCATTTTAAGGCGTCGTTGTTTTGGCACCATATAACAGTATTATTTCTGTGTCGTACACTGGCATTATATTGGCATTTTTTTTCGCTGTTACTTTGACACCATATAACAATATTATTTCTGTGTCGTACACTGGCGTTATTTTGGCATTTTATGGCGCCGTTGTTTTGACACGATATAATAGTATTATTTCTGTGTCGTACACTGGCGTTATTTCGGCATTTTATGGCGCCGTTGTTTTGGCACCATATAACAGTATTATTTCTGTGTTGTACACTGGCTTTATTTCCTCATTTTAAGGCGTCGTTGTTTTGGCACCATATAACAGTATTATTTCTGTGTCGTACACTGGCATTATTTTGGCATTTTATGGCGCCGTCGTTTTGACACGATATAATAGTATTATTTCTGTGTCGTACACTGGCGTTATTTCAGCATTTTATGGCGCCTTTGTTTTGACACCATATAACAGTATTATTTCTGTGTCGTACACTGGCATTATTTCAGCATTTTATGGCGCCGTTGTTTTGACGCCATATAACAGTATTATTTCTGTGTCGTACACT
Source organism: Ranitomeya imitator (assembly GCF_032444005.1). Classification (NCBI taxonomy): domain Eukaryota; kingdom Metazoa; phylum Chordata; class Amphibia; order Anura; family Dendrobatidae; genus Ranitomeya; species Ranitomeya imitator. Next base: position 834,155,978 of record NC_091284.1, on the reverse strand, counting down.
GGAATTATTTCGGCATTTTATGGCGCCGTCGTTTTGACACCATATAATAGTATTATTTCTGTGTCGTACACTGGCGTTATTTCGGCATTTTATGGCGCCGTTGTTTTGGCACCATATAATAGTATTATTTCTGTGCCGTACACTGGCATTATTTCGGCATTTTATGGCGCCGTCGTTTTGACACCAAATAACAGTATTATTTCTGTGTCCTACACTGGCATTATTTCAGCATTTTATGGCGCCGTTGTTTTGACGCCATATAACAATATTATTTCTGTGTCCTACACTGGCATTATTTCAGCATTTTATGGCGCCGTTGTTTTGACACCATATAACAGTATTATTTCTGTGTTGTACACTGGCATTATTTCGGCATTTTATGGCGCCGTCGTTTTGACACCATATAATAGTATCATTTCTGTGTCGTACACTGGCGTTATTTCGGCATTTTATGGCGCCGTTGTTTTGACACCATATAACAGTATTATTTCTGTGTTGTACACTGGCTTTATTTCCTCATTTTATGGCGTCGTTGTTTTGGCACCATATAACAGTATTATTTCTGTGTCGTACACTGGCATTATTTCGGCATTTTATGCCTCCGTCATTTTGACACCATATAATAGTATTATTTCTGTGTCGTACACTGGCATTATTTTGGCATTTTTTTTCGCTGTTACTTTGACACCATATAACAATATTATTTCTGTGTCGTACACTGGCGTTATTTCGGCATTTTATGGCGCCGTTGTTTTGACACGATATAATAGTATTATTTCTGTGTCGTACACTGGCGTTATTTCGGCATTTTATGGCGCCGTTGTTTTGGCACCATATAACAGTATTATTTCTGTGTTGTACACTGGCTTTATTTCCTCATTTTATGGCGTCGTTGTTTTGGCACCATATAACAGTATTATTTCTGTGTCGTACACTGGCATTATTTTGGCATTTTATGGCGCCGTCGTTTTGACACGATATAATAGTATTATTTCTGTGTCGTACACTGGCGTTATTTCAGCATTTTATGGCGCCGTTGTTTTGACACCATATAACAGTATTATTTCTGTGTCGTACACTGGCATTATTTCAGCATTTTATGGCGCCGTTGTTTTGACGCCATATAACAGTATTATTTCTGTGTCGTACACTGGCATTATTTCGGCATTTTATGGCGCCGTCGTTTTGACACCATATAATAGCATTATTTCTGTGTCGTACACTGGCGTTATTTCGGCATTTTATGGCGCCGTTGTTTTGGCACCATATAATAGTATTATTTCTGTGCCGCACACTGGCATTATTTCGGCATTTTATGGCGCCGTCGTTTTGACACCAAATAACAGTATTATTTCTGTGTCCTACACTGGCATTATTTCAGCATTTTATGGCGCCGTTGTTTTGACGCCATATAACAGTATTATTTCTGTGTCCTACACTGGCATTATTTCAGCATTTTATGGCGCCGTTGTTTTGACACCATATAACAGTATTATTTCTGTGTTGTACACTGGCATTATTTCGGCATTTTATGGTGCCGTCATTTTGACACCATATAACAGTATTATTTCTGTGTTGTACACTGGCTTTATTTCCTCATTTTATGGCGTTGTTGTTTTGGCACCATATAACAGTATTATTTCTGTGTCGTGCACTGGCATTATTTTGGCATTTTATGGCGCCGTCGTTTTGACACGATATAATAGTATTATTTCTGTGTCGTACACTGGTGTTATTTCAGCATTTTATGGCGCCGTTGTTTTGGCACCATATAACAGTATTATTTCTGTGTCGTACACTGGCATTATTTTGGCATTTTATGGCGCCGTCGTTTTGACACGATATAATAGTATTATTTCTGTGTCGTACACTGGTGTTATTTCAGCATTTTATGGCGCCGTTGTTTTGACACCATATAACAGTATTATTTCTGTGTCGTACACTGACATTATTTCAGCATTTTATGGCGCCGTTGTTTTGACACCATATAACAGTATTATTTCTGTGTCGTACACTGGCATTATTTCGGCATTTTATGGCGCCGTTGTTTTGACACCATATAACAGTATTATTTCTGTGCCGTACACTGGCATTATTTCAGCATTTTATGGCGCCGTTGTTTTGACGCCATATAACAGTATTATTTCTGTGTCGTACACTGGCATTATTTCGGCATTTTATGGCGCCGTCGTTTTGGCACCATATAATAGTATTATTTCTGTGTCGTACACTGGCATTATTTCAGCATTTTATGGCGCCGTTGTTTTGACACCATATAACAGTATTATTTCTGTGCCGTACACTGGCATTATTTCAGCATTTTATGGCGCCGTTGTTTTGACGCCATATAACAGTATTATTTCTGTGTCGTACACTGGCGTTATTTCGGCATTTTATGGCGCCGTTGTTTTGGCACCATATAATAATATTATTTCTGTGCCGTACACTGGCATTATTTCAGCATTTTATGGCGCCGTTGTTTTGACACCATATAACAGTATTATTTCTGTGTCGTATACTGGCATTATTTCAGCATTTTATGGCGCCGTTGTTTTGACGCCATATAACAGTATTATTTCTGTGTCGTACACTGGCATTATTTCGGCATTTTATGGCGCCGTTGTTTTGGCACCATATAATAATATTATTTCTGTGCCGTACACTGGCATTATTTCAGCATTTTATGGCGCCGTTGTTTTGACACCATATAACAGTATTATTTCTGTGTCGTACACTGGCATTATTTCAGCATTTTATGGCGCCATTGTTTTGACGCCATACAACAGTATTATTTCTGTGTCGTACACTGGCATTATTTCGGCATTTTATGGCGCCGTCGTTTTGGCACCATATAATAGTATTATTTCTGTGTCGTACACTGGCGTTATTTCGGCATTTTATGGCGCCGTTGTTTTGGCACCATATAATAATATTATTTCTGTGCCGTACACTGGCGTTATTTTGGCATTTTATGGCGCCGTTGTTTTGACACCATATAACAGTATTATTTCTGTGTTGTACACTGGCGTTATTTCGGTATTTTAAGGCGCCGTTGTTTTGGCACCATATAACAGTATTATTTCTGTGTCGTACACTGGCATTATTTCAGCATTTTATGGCGCCGTTGTTTTGACGCCATATAACAGTATTATTTCTGTGTCGTACACTGGCGTTATTTCGGCATTTTATGGCGCCGTTGTTTTGGCACCATATAATAATATTATTTCTGTGCCGTACACTGGCGTTATTTTGGCATTTTATGGCGCCGTTGTTTTGACACCATATAACAGTATTATTTGTGTGTTGTACACTGGCGTTATTTCGGTATTTTAAGGCGCCGTCGTTTTGACACCATATAACAGTATTATTTCTGTGTTGTACACTGGCGTTATTTTGGCATTTTATGGCGCCGTTGTTTTGACACCATATAACAGTATTATTTCTGTGTTGTACACTGGCGTTATTTCGGCATTTTATGGCGCCGTTGTTTTGACACCATATAACAGTATTATTTCTGTGTTGTACACTGGCATTATTTCAGCATTTTATGGCGCCGTTGTTTTGACGCCATATAACAGTATTATTTCTGTGTTGTACACTGGTGTTATTTCGGCATTTTATGGTGCCGTTGTTTTGGCACCATATAATAGTATTATTTCTGTGTCGTACACTGGCATTATTTCAGCATTTTATGGCGCCGTCGTTTTGACACCATATAACAGTATTATTTCTGTGTCGTACACTGGCATTATTTCAGCATTTTATGGCACCGTCGTTTTGACACCATATAACAGTATTGTTTCTGTGTCGTACACTGGCGTTATTTCAGCATTTTATGGCGCCGTCGTTTTGACACCATATAACAGTATTATTTCTGTGTCGTACACTGGCATTATTTCAGCATTTTATGGCGCCGTTGTTTTGACACCAAATAACAGTATTATTTCTGTGTCGTACACTGGCATTATTTCAGCATTTTATGGCGCCGTTGTTTTGACGCCTTATAACAGTATTATTTCTGTGTCGTACACTGGCATTATTTCGGCATTTTATGGCGCCGTTGTTTTGACGCCATATAACAGTATTATTTCTGTGTCGTACACTGGCATTATTTCAGCATTTTATGGCGCCGTTGTTTTGACGCCATATAACAGTATTATTTCTGTGTCGTACACTGGCATTATTTTGGCATTTTATGGCGCCGTTGTTTTGACGCCATATAACAGTATTATTTCTGTGTTGTACACTGGCATTATTTCAGCATTTTATGGCGCCGTTGTTTTGACGCCATGTAACAGTATTATTTCTGTGTCGTACACTGGCATTATTTCGGCATTTTATGGCGCCGTCGTTTTGACACCATATAATAGTATAATTTCTGTGTCGTACACAGGCATTATTTCAGCATTTTATGGCGCCGTTGTTTTGACGCCATATAACAGTATTATTTCTGTGTCGTACACCGGCGTTATTTCAGCATTTTATGGCGCCGTTGTTTTGACGCCATATAACAGTATTATTTCTGTGTCGTACACTGGCATTATTTCAGCATTTTATGGCGCCGTTGTTTTGATGCCATATAACAGTATTATTTCTGTGTTGTACACTGGCGTTATTTCGGCATTTTATGGCGCCGTTGTTTTAACGCCATACAACAGTATTATTTCTGTGTTGTACACTGGCATTATTTCGGCATTTTATGGCGCCGTTGTTTTAACGCCATACCACAGTATTATTTTTGTGTCGTACACTGGCATTATTTCGGCTTTTTATGCTGTTTTGACGCCATACAACAGTATTATTTTTGTGTCGTACACTGGCATTATTTCGGCATTTTATGGCGCCGTTGTTTTGACACCATATAACAGTATTATTTCTGTGTTGTACACCGGCATTATTTCGGCATTTTATGGCGCCGTTGTTTTAACGCCATACCACAGTATTATTTTTGTGTCGTACACTGGCATTATTTCGGCTTTTTATGCTGTTTTGACGCCATGCTATGGTAATATTGTGGGATTTCAGGATCTTCCAGGTCGGACGCTTCCCCTCCGCCTCCATTGCTCAGGTATATATATAGCAGCAGTGATGAGACTATTTCTACACATCTGTTATCAGTAGACGACTTGTCAGCTCTGTTCCGGGCTAATGAGCTAAGAACGCCCGAGGCGCCATTGTGAATCCGCGGATTTCTATACACGTTGTCAGGAGGAGCCGAGGCTAATAACACTCTGCTCCAATGTAGGTGATGGGACGATTAGAAGGGCCTGACTACACTATAGGACGGAGGAGAAGGGTCCGATTACTCCATAGAACGGAGGAGAAGGGTCCGATTACCCTATAGGACGGAGGAGAAGGGTCCGATTACTCCATAAGACGGAGGAGAATGGTCCGATTACCCCATAGAACGGAGGAGAAGGGTCCGATTACCCCATAGAACGGAGGAGAAGGGTCCGATTACTCCATAGGACGGAGGAGAAGGGCCTGACTACCCCATAGAACGGAGGAGAAGGGTCCGATTACCCCATAGAACGGAGGAGAAGGGTCCGATTACTCCATAGGACGGAGGAGAAGGGCCTGACTACCCCATAGGATGGAGGAGAAGGGTCCGATTACCCCATAGGACGGAGGAGAAGGGTCCGATTACTCCATAGGACGGAGGAGAAGGGCCTGACTACCCCATAGGATGGAGGAGAAGGGTCTCATTACCCCATAGGATGGAGGAAAAGGGTCCGATTACCCCATAGGACGGAGGAGAAGGGCCTGACTAACCCATAGGATGGAGGAGAAAGGTCCGATTACCCCACAGGATGGAGGAGAAGGAGCTGACTACCCCATAGGATGGAGGAGAAGGGTCCGATTACTCCATAGAACGGAGGAGAAGGGTCCGATTACTCCATAGGATGGAGGAGAAGGGTCCGATTACTCCATAGGACGGAGGAGAAGGGTCTGATTACTCCATAGGATGGAGGAGAAGGGTCTGATTACCCCATTGGACGGAGGAGAAGGGTCTGATTACTCTATATATAATGGAGGAGAAGGGTCCAATTACTCCATAGGATGGAGGAGAAGGGTCTGATTACCCCATAGGATGGAGGAGAAGGGTCTGATTACCCCATAGGATGGAGGAGAAGGGTCTGATTACCCCATAGGATGGAGGAGAAGGGTCTGATTACTCCATATGATGGAGGAGAAGGGTCTGATTACTCCATAGGACGGAGGAGAAGGGTCTGATTACTCCATAGGATGAAGGTGAAGGGTCTGATTACCCCATAGGATGGAGGAGAAGGGTCTGATTACTCCATAGCATGGAGGAGAAGGGTCCGATTACTCCATAGGATGGAGGTGAAGGGTCTGATTACCCCATAGGATGGAGGTGAAGGGTCTGATTACTCCATATGATGGAGGAGAAGGGTCTGATTACTCCATAGGATGGAGGAGAAGGGTCTGATTACCCCATAGGATGGAGGAGAAGGGTCTGATTACTCCATAGGATGGAGGAGAAGGGTCTGATTACCCCATAGGATGGAGGAGAAGGGTCTGATTACCCCATAGGATGGAGGAGAAGGGTCTGATTACCCCATAGGATGGAGGTGAAGGGTCTGATTACCCCATAGGATGGAGGTGAAGGGTCTGATTACCCCATAGGATGGAGGAGAAGGGTCTGATTACTCCATATGATGGAGGAGAAGGGTCTGATTACTCCATATGATGGAGGAGAAGGGTCTGATTACTCCATAGGATGGAGGAGAAGGGTCTGATTACCCCATAGGATGGAGGAGAAGGGTCTGATTACTCCATAGGATGGAGGAGAAGGGTCTGATTACCCCATAGGATGGAGGAGAAGGGTCTGATTACCCCATAGGATGGAGGAGAAGGGTCTGATTACTCCATAGGATGGAGGAGAAGGGTCTGATTACCCCATAGGATGGAGGAGAAGGGTCTGATTACCCCATAGGATGGAGGAGAAGGGTCTGATTACTCCATATGATGGAGGAGAAGGGTCTGATTACTCCATATGATGGAGGAGAAGGGTCCAATTACCCCATAGGATGGAGGAGAAGGGTCTGATTACCCCATAGGATGGAGGAGAAGGGTCTGATTACCCCATAGGATGGAGGTGAAGGGTCTGATTACCCCATAGGATGGAGGAGAAGGGTCTGATTACCCCATAGGATGGAGGAGAAGGGTCTGATTACTCCATATGATGGAGGAGAAGGGTCTGATTACTCCATATGATGGAGGAGAAGGGTCCGATTACCCCATAGGATGGAGGAGAAGGGTCTGATTACCCCATAGGATGGAGGAGAAGGGTCTGATTACTCCATAGGATGGAGGTGAAGGGTCTGATTACCCCATAGGATGGAGGAGAAGGGTCTGATTACCCCATAGGATGGAGGAGAAGGGTCTGATTACCCCATAGGATGGAGGAGAAGGGTCTGATTACTCCATATGATGGAGGAGAAGGGTCTGATTACCCCATATGATGGAGGAGAAGGGTCCAATTACCCCATAGGATGGAGGAGAAGGGTCTGATTACTCCATAGGATGGAGGTGAAGGGTCTGATTACCCCATATGATGGAGGAGAAGGGTCTGATTACTCCATATGATGGAGGAGAAGGGTCTGATTACCCCATATGATGGAGGAGAAGGGTCCAATTACCCCATAGGATGGAGGAGAAGGGTCTGATTACCCCATAGGATGGAGGAGAAGGGTCTGATTACCCCATAGGATGGAGGTGAAGGGTCTGATTACCCCATAGGATGGAGGAGAAGGGTCTGATTACCCCATAGGATGGAGGAGAAGGGTCTGATTACTCCATATGATGGAGGAGAAGGGTCTGATTACTCCATATGATGGAGGAGAAGGGTCTGATTACTCCATAGGATGGAGGAGAAGGGTCTGATTACTCCATAGGATGGAGGTGAAGGGTCTGATTACCCCATAGGATGGAGGAGAAGGGTCTGATTACTCCATATGATGGAGGAGAAGGGTCTGATTACTCCATAGGATGGAGGAGAAGGGTCCAATTACGCCTTAGGATGGAGGAGAAGGGTCCAATTACTCCATAGGATGGAGGAGAAGGGTCCAATTACGCCTTAGGATGGAGGAGAAGGGTCTGATTATCCCATAGGATGGAGAAAAAGGGTCCAATTACTCCATAGGATGGAGGAGAAGTGACTTTAATATATGCTCATATAGAAGCCATTATACAATGCAAAAATATTATACTGTACGGTGCCGACATAGCAAAACCATCCATATAAATACCACCATAAATAATATGGAAAGTACCACCATAGAGTGCACAAATAATGCCGCCATATTGTGACAAAATAATACCAGCATACAGTTGTGCTTAAAAGTTTACACACCCCAGCAGAATTTTGCTTTCTTGGCCTTTTTTCGGAGAATATGAATGATAACACCAAAACTTTCCCCCCACTCGTGGTTAGTGGTTGGGTGAAGCCATTTATTCTCAGACTACTGTGTTTTCTCTTTATAAATCATAATGACAACCCAAAACATCCAAATGACCCTGATCAAAAGTTCACATCCCCCATTTCTTAATACCATGTATTGCCCCCTCTAACATCAATGACAGCTTGAAGTCTTCTGTGGTAGTTGTGGATGAGGTTCTTTATTTTCTCAGATGGAAAAGCTGCCCACTCTTCTTGGTAGAAAGCCTCCAGTTCCTGTAAATTCCTGGGCTGTGTAGCATGAACTGCGCAGTTGAGATCTCCCCAGAGTGGCTCAATGATATTGAGGTCAGGAGACTGAGATGGCCACTCCAGAACCTTCACTGTGTTCTGCTGTAGCCAATGACAGGTCGACTTGGCCTTGTGTTTTGGATCGTTGTCATGTTAGAACGTCCCAAGTGCAGCTTCCGGGCTGATGAGTGCACATTTTCCTCCAGTATTTGCTGATACCTTGCTGCATTCATCTTTCCTTCAACTTTGACCAAGTTCCCTGTGCCTTTGTAGCTCACACTTCCCCAAAACATCAGTGATCCACCTCCGTGCTTTACAGTAGGAATGGTGTTCCTTTCATCATAGACCTTGTTGACCTCTCTCCAAATGTAACGTTTATGGTTGTGGCCAAAAAGTTTAATTTTGGTCTCATCACTCCAAATTACCGTGTTCCAGAAGTTTTGCGGCTTGTCTCTGTGCTGTTCTGCATATTGTAGGTGAGATACTTTGTGGCATTTGTGCAGTAATGGCTTTCTTCTGGTTACTCGACCATGCAGCCCATTTTTCTTCAAGTGCCTCCTTATTGTGCATCTTGATCCAGCCGCACCGCTAGTTTTCAGATAGTCCTGTATTTCAGCTGATGTTATTTGTGGGGTTTTCTTTGCATCCCGAACAATTTTCCTGGCAGTTGTGGACAACATTTTTGTTGGTCTACCTGACCGTAGTTTTGTTTTTACAGAGCCCCAGATTTTCCATTTGTTAATCACAGTGTGAACGCTGCTGACTGGCATTATCAATTCCTTGGATATCTTTTTGTATCCCTTTCCTGTTTTATACAATTTAACTACCTTTTCCCGTAGATCCGCTGACAATTCTTTTGCTTTCCCCATGACTCACACTCCAGAAACATCAGTGGCTGGATGAAAGATGCAAGAGTCTGTCTGGATCCCAGAAACTCACTCAGCTTTTATGCACACACTGATTACAGGCAAACAGGTCACAGGTGAGGATGTTACAGTACCGTTACTAGCCAGTCACACCCATTTGTGTCAACTTTTGTGCATGTTATCAGGCCAAAATCACCAGGGTGTGTGAACTTTTGATCAGGGTCATTTGGATGTTTTGTGTTGTCATTGTGATGTAAAAAGAGAAAACACAGTAGTGACAATAAATGGCTTCACCCAACCACTAACCATGAGTGGAGGAAAAGTTTTGGTGTTATCATTCATATTAACTGAAAAAAGGCCAAGAAAGCAAAAATTCTGCCGGGGTATGTAAACTTTTGAGCACAACTGTATAGTGCACAAATAATACCGCCATATAGTGACTAAATAATACCACCTTATGGTGACCAAATAATGCAGCTTTGTAGTGACCAAATAATACCGCCTTATAGTAACCAAATAATACCAGCATATAGTGCACAAATAATACTGCCATATAGTAACCAAATAGCACCACCTTCTAGTGATCAAATAATACCGCCTTCTAATGACTTGAATAATACCACCTTATAGTGACCAAATAATACCGCCATAAAATGCACAAATAATACCGCCATATAGTGACACAATAATAGCCTTAAAAGTAAAGAAAAAAAATTGCCAGATGCATTGTGATGACAAGCCACCGATACCAGGCGTCATGTGGCGCCCCCATCAGTAGGGGCCGGGGATGCTCCCTGTGCAATCTTACAAGTCTCACACAACTAAAGCCGCCCCAGAGGAAAGTGTAGTTGACTCGTGCAATGACTGACACTTGATCCGAAGCCTGGGATAATGGCGGCGTCTCCTCGCTCTGTCGTCACCGCTCAGTTAAATTACAATATTAGTCGCAGAACAGAGATCCAATATTTCCAGCACTCAGGGATCCGGCGCCTCGTTAATAATTGACGCTGATCGTCCTTCGATCAATCAGCTCCGCCCACATTGCGGATTATTCATCTCTTAATTACTGGCGTAAGGAAGAATCAGTAACATCAGGGCTCGCAGATCCGTCACAGGCGCTGACTTATCAGGTGCCCCCATGTACGCCGCGTCTGCTGTGTCCCCCGGGGCGCAGGAAGTGCGAGGGACACCAGCGGCTAAACGCCATCAATTATGGATTTCTTCCCCAGACCCCCGGCTGCTGGATCACCGACACATGAATATTATATATATCCGTCTACTCTACGTGACGTCCACGAATTCTTCTAATACCTGAGCCGCGACCAAGTGCAATCAGCACATAAGATAGAAGAATATATAAGATGGTGTAAAATACCGCAACACCAGCGTATATGATGTACAATGTGTAACACACAATAAAAGAACAGAGAAATGATAAAACCAGAACATCATATAATAAGTATTACACAACATAAAAGTGCAAAGATAGAATAAGTATGTCACTATGGTAATATCGTAACATCATTTACTGTAAAACATAATACAAAATGAAATAATACAGTTTATTACGTTATCTTACTATATTTTAACTTCAAAATATGACATGACATCAAATAATATTACATATTCATCACCACGGGAGCTCAAGAGTTTACAGAGGACATTAGCTGAGAGATGTATACACATAATACAGGGAGCTCCCCCTAGTGGTGGCTGCAGACAGGATCTTATCATATATCTCTGTATACAGGGAGCTCCCCCTAGTGGTGGCTGCAGACAGGATCTTATCATGTATCTCTGTATACAGGGAGCTCCCCCTAGTGGTGGCTGCAGACAGGATCTTATCATGTATCTCTGTATACAGGGAGCTCCCCCTAGTGGTGGCTGCAGACAGGATCTTATCATGTATCTCTGTATACAGGGAGCTCCCCCTAGTGGTGGCTGCAGACAGGATCTTATCATGTATCTCTGTATACAGGGAGCTCCCCCTAGTGGTGGCTGCAGACAGGATCTTATCATGTATCTCTGTATACAGGGAGCTCCCCCTAGTGGTGGCTGCAGACAGGATCTTATCATGTATCTCTGTATACAGGGAGTTCCCCCTAGTGGTGACTGCAGACAGGATCTTATCATGTATCTCTGTATCCAGGGAGCTCCCCCTAGTGGTGACTGCAGGCAGGATCTTATCATGTATCTCTGTATACAGGGAGCTCCCCCTAGTGGTGACTGCAGACAGGATCTTATCATGTATCTCTGTATATAGGGAGCTCCCCCTAGTGGTGGCTGCAGACAGCATCTTGTCATGTATCTCTGTATACAGGGAGCTCCCCCTAGTGGTGGCTGCAGACAGGATCTTATCATGTATCTCTGTATACAGGGAGCTCCCCCTAGTGGTGGCTGCAGACGGGATCTTATCATGTATCTCTGTACACAGGGAGCTCCCCCTAGTGGTGACTGCAGACAGGATTTTATCATGTATCTCTGTATACAGGGAGCTCCCCCTAGTGGTGACTGCAGACAGGATCTTATCATGTATCTCTGCATAAAGGGAGCTCCCCCTAGTGGTGGCTGCAGACAGAATCTTATGTATCTCTGTATACAGGGAGCTCCCCCTAGTGGTGGCTGCAGGCAGGATCTTATCATGTATCTCTGTATACAGGGAGCTCCCCCTAGTGGTGGCTGCAGACAGGATCTTATCATGTATCTCTGTATACAGGGAGCTCTCCCTAGTGGTGTCTGCAGATAAGATCTTATCATATATCTCTGTATACAGGGAGCACCCCCTAGTGGTGGCTGCAGACAGAATATTATCATGTATCTCTGTATACAGGGAGCTCCCCCTAGTGGTGGCTGCAGACAGGATCTTATCATGTATCTCTGTATACAGGGAGCTCCCCCTAGTGGTGACTGCAGACAGGATCTTATCATGTATCTCTGTATACAGGGAGCTCCCCCTAGTGGTGGCTGCAGACAGAATCTTATCATGTATCTCTGTATACAGGGAGCTCCCCCTAGTGGTGGCTGCAGACAGGATCTTATCATGTATCTCTGTATACGGGGAGCTCCCCCTAGTGGTGACTGCAGACAGGATCTTATCATGTATCTCTGTATACAGGGATCTCCCCCTAGTGGTGGCTGCAGACAGGATGTTATCATGTGTCTCTGTATACAGGGAGCTCCCCCTAGTGGTGGCTGCAGACAGGATCTTATCATGTATCTCTGTATACAGGGAGCTCCCCCTAGTGGTGGCTGCAGACAGGATCTTATCATATATCTCTGTATACAGTGAGCTCCCCCTAGTGGTGGCTGCAGACAGGATCTTATCATGTATCATTCACCCCCTACATCCGATCACTGGCTCGCTCTTCTTACCTGCATCTCAAAAACATTTCTAGAATTCGCCCTTTTCTTACTTTCGACTCTGCAAAAACTCTGACTGTTTCACTTATTCATTCTCGTCTGGACTATTGTAACTCTCTACTAATCGGTCTCCCTCTTGCAAAACTCTCCCCGCTCCAATCTGTCCTGAATGCTGCAGCCAGGATCATATTCCTCACCAACCGTTACACCGATGCCTCTACCCTGTGCCAGTCATTACACTGGTTACCCATCCACTCCAGAATCCAGTACAAAACTACTACCCTCATCCACAAAGCACTCCATGGCTCAGCACCACCCTACATCTCCTCCCTGGTATCAGTCTACCACCCTACCCGTGCCCTCCGCTCCGCTAATGACCTCAGGTTAGCATCCTCAATAATTAGAACCTCCCACTCCCGTCTCCAAGACTTTACACGTGCTGCGCCGATTCTTTGGAATGCACTACCTAGGTTAATACGATTAATCCCCAATCCCCACAGTTTTAAGCGTGCCCTAAAAACTCATTTGTTCAGACTGGCCTACCGCCTCAATGCATTAACCTAACGATCCCTGTGTGGCCTATTTATAATAATAAAAAAAAAAGGTTCCTCGCATCATGTTCTCATACACTTTATGCAGTATTAGCCCTCTGTGTCTGTACTGCTACATACTTAGGCAGGTAACTGGTTCATGCAGCTTTACATGAACACCTGAGCCTTACACTATGGCCGGTCCGAATAACTAAAGCAATTGTTACCATCCACCTCTCGTGTCTCCCCTTTTCCCCATAGTTTGTAAGCTTGCGAGCAGCAGGGCCCTCACTCCTCCTGGTATCTGTTTTGAACTGTATTTCTGTTATGCTGTAATGTCTATTGTCTGTACAAGTCCCCTCTATAATTTGTAAAGCGCTGCGGAATATGTTGGCGCTATATAAATAAAATTATTATTATTATTTATTATGTATCTCTGTATACAGGGAGCTCCCCCTAGTGGTTGCTGTAGACAGGATCTTATCATGTATCTCTGTATTCAGGTAGCTCCCCCTAGTGGTTGCTGTAGATAGGGTAATTACCCGGACTGTTGCATGAAGACAGTGAGTTTCTTTGGAAACTAGGAGGATTACTGATATAATGAGGTCAGAGATAGAGTTTGGCTGGAGATGTTTTAGTAGACTATGGTGGAGGACGGTGGGGTGTGCTATGCACTCTGGACACCCCTGTACTCACCCCGGACCTTCATTTGTTTTTTGCGCAGATTTACATATTACTACAGCAGAGCTGCTAATTGAAATATGGAGTCATGATTGTCAATAATGTGGTATTTATGAGCGGCTCAGCGGGGGGAGGGAATTAGAGTTAATAGCGGCCCTCCATTAAGTCTGAACAAGCCTCCGCTATTTGTAGCCGCCGCTCCTCCATGCTTCGTCTTCTCATTAAGCCTAATCAAAGATGGCTGCACTTTGCATATTTCAACTCTGGGATTATCTGAGCCTTTGTCAGTGCGGAAAACAAGATGCAGAACGCGTATTTGTCACATATAAAAATAGAAGTTATCAAAGGCCGAAAATAAAAGGCTTCTGCGATGTCATGAGAGGCGCGCTCGGCTCTGTAGGTTTGCTAGAAGGGGCCCTGAGGGGCCGTACACAGTGAGGAGCCGCTGGGGGTCTGCCCTGATGCTCAATCGTTTCTCCTAGTCTTTGTGTTTAATGCAGGCGAGACGTGATGTGTCACCGATGCCGAAGGGTCTGCAGTCAGTATATGGCAGAGACGGGTGATGTCCGTTCCCGTGATATCAGACCTAATGCTGGACTGTGCCCATACACCCAAGTGCTTATCCCAGCCCCCAAATTATGGCCACGCTTCGGTCACACCCAGATCCACACCCGTTTACCATTTATTTCTCCTCTTGCAGGAGGACTTGTCATACTGGCGCTGGTAGTGGGGGAAATTCAGCAGATGCCTGAAACTGCAAGGCTTAGACCCAAATCCAGGACTGTTCGCTCTATCCCGAGGCTGTCCACTGGATATGGGGGCTGTCCACTGGATATGGGGGCTGTCCACTGGATATGGGGGCTGTCCACTGGATCTGAGGGCTGTCCGCTGTGTTCAGGGGCTGTCCACTATATCTGGTGGCTGTCCACTGGAACTGGGGGCTGTCCGCTGTATCTGGGGGCTGTCCACTGTATCTGGGGGCTGTCTACTGTATCTGGGGGCTGTCCACTGGATCTGGGGGCTGTCTACTGTATCTGGGGGCTGTCCACTGGATCTGAGGGCTGTCCACTGGATCTGGGGGCTGTCCGCTATGTTCAGGGGCTGTCCACTATATCTGGTGGCTGTCCACTGTATCTGGTGGCTGTCCACTGTATCTGGGAGCTGTCTGCTGTGTCCGGCGGCTGTCCACTGTATCTGGGAGCTGTCCACTGGATCTGAGGGCTGTCCACTGTGTTCAGGGGCTGTCCACTATATCTGGTGGCTGTCCACTGTATCTGGGGGCGGTCCACTGGATCTGGGGGCTGTCTGCTGTGTCCGGCGGCTGTCCACTGTATCTGGGAGCTGTCCACTGGATCTGAGGGCTGTCCACTGTGTTCAGGGGCTGTCCACTATATCTGGTGGCTGTCCACTGTATCTGGGGGCGGTCCACTGGATCTGGGGGCTGTCTGCTGTGTCCGGTGGCTGTCCACTGTATCTGGGGGCTGTCCGCTGTATCTGGGGGTTGTCCACTGTATCTGGAAGCTGTCCACTGTACCTGGGGGTTGTCCACTGTGGGGGCTCTCCACTGTATCTGGGGGTTGTCCACTGTGGGGGCTCTCCACTGTATCTGGGGGCTGACCACTGTGTCCGGGGCTTTCTGCTGTATCTGGGGGCTGTCCGCTGTATCTGGGGGTTGTCCACTGTATCTGGAAGCTGTCCACTGTACCTGGGGGTTGTCCACTGTGGGGGCTCTCCACTGTATCTGGGGGTTGTCCACTGTGGGGGCTCTCCACTGTATCTGGGGGCTGACCACTGTGTCCGGGGCTTTCTGCTGTATCTGGGGGCTGTCCACTGTATCTGGGGGTTGCCCTCTGTATCCGGGGGCTGTCCACTGTATCTGGGGGCTGTCCACTGTATCTGGGGGCTGTCTGCTGTGTCCAGGGGCTGTCCACTGCATTTGAGGGCTGTACACTGAATCCGGGAGCTGTCCACTGTATCTGGGGGCTGTCCACGTATCTGGGGGCTGTCCACTGTATCTGGGGGCTGTCCCTGTATCTGGGGGCTGTCCACTGTATCTGGGGGCTGTCCCTGTATCTGGGGGCTGTTCACTGTATCTGGGGGCTGTCCACTGTATCTGGGGGCTGTCCGCTCTGTCCAGGGGCTGTCCACTGCATCTGAGGGCTGTCGACTGTATTTGGGGGCTGTCCGCAGTATCTGGGGGCTGTCCACTGTATCTGGGGGTTGTCCACTGTATCTGGGGGCTGTCCACTGTACCTGGGTGTTGTCCACTGTGTCTGGGAGCTCTCCACTGTGTCTGGGAGCTCTCCACTGTATCCGGGGGCTGTCCACTGTGTCTGGGGGCTTTCTGCTGTATCTGGGGGCTGTTCACTGTATCTGGGGTTGCCCTCTGTATCCGGGGGCTGTCAACTGTATCTGGGGCTGTCTGCTGTGTCCGGGGGCTGTCCACTGTATCTGGGGGCTGTCCACTGTATCTGGGGGTTGTCCACTGGATCTGGGGGCTGTCCACTGTATCTGGGGGCTGTCCACTGTGTCTGGGGGCTGTCCACTCTATCTGGGGGCTGTCCACTGTATCTGGAGGCTGTGTTCTGTGTCCGGGGGCTGTCCGCTGTGTCCAGGGGCTGTCCGCTGTATCTGGGGGCTGTCCACTGTATCTGGGGGCTGTCCGCTGTATCTGGAGGCTGTCTGCTGTGTCCTGGGGCTGTCCGCTGTGCCCGGGGGCAGTCCGCTCTATCCAGGGCTGTCCGTTGCATTCGGGGGCTGTCCTCTGTATCTTGGGGTGGTCTGCTGTATCCGGGGACTGTCTGCTGTATCTGGGGGCTGTCCGCTGTGATCAGGGACTGTCTGCTCTATCCCAGAGCTGTCTGTTGCGTTTGGGGCTGTCCTTTGCTTTCGGAGGCTGCACTCTGTATGCGCAGGCTCTCTTCTGTATCAAGGGGCTGTTCTCTGTATCCGGGGGCTGTCCACTGTGTCCGGGGGCTGTCCGCTGTGTCCGGGGGCTGTCGCAAAACATCCCCTCAGCATGATGCTGCCATCACCATGTTTCACTGTGGGGATGGTGTTTTTGGGGTGGTGGGCTGTGTTGAGTTGGAGCCAGACAGTGTTTACCTTGGTAGCCAAAATGTTCAATTTTGGTCTCATCTGACGACAGCACCTTCCTCCATACTTTTGGTGAGTAAAGGCTTTTTTCTACCCAATTTTCAATAAAGGCCACTTCTATGGAGTGTAACATAGTAACATAGTTAGTAAGGCCGAAAAAATACATTTGTCCATCCAGTTCAGCCTATATTCCATCATAATAAATCCCCAGATCTACGTCCTTCTACAGAACCTAATAATTGTATGATACAATATTGTTCTGCTCCAGGAAGACATCCAGGCCTCTCTTGAACCCCTCGACTGAGTTCGCCATCACCACCTCCTCAGGCAAGCAATTCCAGATTCTCACTGCCCTAACAGTAAAGAATCCTCTTCTATGTTGGTGGAAAAACCTTCTCTCCTCCAGACGCAAAGAATGCCCCCTTGTGCCCGTCACCTTCCTTGGTATAAACAGATCCTCAGCGAGATATTTGTATTGTCCCCTTATATACTTATACATGGTTATTAGATCGCCCCTCAGTCGTCTTTTTTCTAGACTAAATTATCCTAATTTCGCTAATCTATCTGGGTATTGTAGTTCTCCCATCCCCTTTATTAATTTTGTTGCCCTCCTTTGTACTCTCTCTAGTTCCATTATATCCTTCCTGAGCACCGGTGCCCAAAACTGGACACAGTACTCCATGTGCGGTCTAACTAGGGATTTGTACAGAGGCAGTATAATGCTCTCATCATGTGTATCCAGACCTCTTTTAATGCACCCCATGATCCTGTTTGCCTTGGCAGCTGCTGCCTGGCACTGGCTGCTCCAGGTAAGTTTATCATTAACTAGGATCCCCAAGTCCTTCTCCCTGTCAGATTTACCCAGTGGTTTCCCGTTCAGTGTGTAATGGTGATATTGATTCCCTCTTCCCATGTGTATAACCTTACATTTATCATTGTTAAACCTCATCTGCCACCTTTCAGCCCAAGTTTCCAACTTATCCAGATCCATCTGTAGCAGAATACTATCTTCTCTTGTATTAACTGCTTTACATAGTTTTGTATCATCTGCAAATATCGATATTTTACTGTGTAAACCTTCTACCAGATCATTAATGAATATGTTGAAGAGAACAGGTCCCAATACTGACCCCTGCGGTACCCCACTGGTCACAGCGACCCAGTTAGAGACTATACCATTTATAACCACCCTCTGCTTTCTATCACTAAGCCAGTTACTAACCCATTTACACACATTTTCCCCCAGACCAAGCATTCTCATTTTGTGTACCAACCTCTTGTGCGGCACGGTATCAAACGCTTTGGAAAAATCGAGATATACCACATCCAATGACTCACCGTGGTCCAGCCTATAGCTTACCTCTTCATAAAAACTGATTAGATTGGTTTGACAGGAGCGATTTCTCATAAACCCATGCTGATATGGAGTTAAACAGTTATTCTCATTGAGATAATCCAGAATAACATCCCTCAGAAACCCTTCACATATTTTACCAACAATAGAGGTTAGACTTACTGGCCTATAATTTCCAGGTTCACTTTTAGAGCCCTTTTTGAATATTGGCACCACATTTGCTATGCGCCAGTCCTGCGGAACAGACCCTGTCGCTATAGAGTCACTAAAAATAAGAAATAATGGTTTATCTATTACATTACTTAGTTCTCTTAGTACTCGTGGGTGTATGCCATCCGGACCCGGAGATTTATCTATTTTAATCTTATTTAGCCGGTTTCGCACCTCTTCTTGGGTTAGATTGGTGACCCTTAATATAGGGTTTTCATTGTTTCTTGGGATTTCACCTAGCATTTCATTTTCCACCGTGAATACCGTGGAGAAGAAGGTGTTTAATATGTTAGCTTTTTCCTCGTCATCTACAACCATTCTTTCCTCACTATTTTTTAAGGGGCCTACATTTTCAGTTTTTATTCTTTTACTATTGATATAGTTGAAGAACAGTTTGGGATTAGTTTTACTCTCCTTAGCAATGTGCTTCTCTGTTTCCTTTTTGGCAGCTTTAATTAGTTTTTTAGATAAAGTATTTTTCTCCCTATAGTTTTTTAGAGCTTCAATGGTGCCATCCTGCTTTAGTAGTGCAAATGCTTTCTTTTTACTGTTAATTGCCTGTCTTACTTCTTTGTTTAGCCACATTGGGTTTTTCCTATTTCTAGTCCTTTTATTCCCACAAGGTATAAACCGCTTACACTGCCTATTTAGGATGTTCTTAAACATTTCCCATTTATTATCTGTATTCTTATTTCTGAGGATATTGTCCCAGTCTACCAGATTAAGGGCATCTCTAAGCTGGTCAAACTTTGCCTTCCTAAAGTTCAGTGTTTTTGTGACTCCCTGACAAGTCCCCCTAGTGAAAGACAGGTGAAACTGTACAATATTGTGGTCGCTATTTCCTAGATGCCCAACCACCTGCAGATTTGTTATTCTGTCAGGTCTATTAGATAGTATTAGGTCTAAAAGTGCTGCTCCTCTGGTTGGATTCTGCACCAATTGTGAAAGATAATTTTTCTTGGTTATTAGCAGAAACCTGTTGCCTTTATGGGTTTCACAGGTTTCTGTTTCCCAGTTAATATCCGGGTAGTTAAAGTCCCCCATAACCAGGACCTCATTATGGGTTGCAGCTTCATCTATCTGCTTTAGAAGTAGACTTTCCATGGTTTCTGTTATATTTGGGGGTTTGTAACAGACCCCAATGAGAATTTTGTTACCATTTTTCCCTCCATGAATTTCGACCCATATGGACTCGACATCCTCATTTCCTTCGCTAATATCCTCCCTTAAAGTGGACTTTAGACAAGACTTTACATAGAGACAAACCCCTCCTCGTCTCCGATTTTTATGATCCTTTCTAAACAGACTGTAACCCTGTAAGTTAACTGCCCAGTCATAGCTTTCATCTAACCATGTCTCGGTTATTCCCACTATGTCAAAGTTACCTGTAGATATTTCTGCTTCTAGTTCTTCCATCTTGTTTGTCAGGCTTCTGGCATTTGCGAGCATGCAGTTTAGAGGATTTTGTTTTGTTCCAATCTCCTCGCTGTGGATTGTTTTAGAAATGTTCTTACCTCCCTTCTGAGTATGTTTTCCTGGGTCTTCTTTGGTCGAGTCTAATGTTTTTCTTCCCGTCCCCTCTTCTTCTAGTTTAACGCCCTCCTGATGAGTGTAGCGAGTCTTCTGGCGAATGTGTGTTTCCCAGGTTTGTTGAGGTGTAGTCCGTCTCTGGCGAGGAGTCCATCGTACAAGTAATTCACACCGTGGTCCAGGAATCCGAATCCTTGTTGTCTGCACCATCGTCTTAGCCAGTTGTTTGCATCAAGGATCCTGTTCCATCTCCTGGTGCCATGCCCGTCTACTGGAAGGATAGAAGAAAAAACTACCTGTGCATCCAGTTCCTTTACTTTCTTCCCCAACTCTTCAAAGTCTTTGCAGATTGTCGGTAGGTCCTTCCTTGCCGTGTCATTGGTGCCAACATGTATCAGAAGAAATGGGTGGACGTCCTTGGAGTTGAAGAGCTTTGGTATCCTACCGGTCACATCCTTGATCATCGCACCTGGAAGGCAGCATACTTCTCTTGCGGTTATGTCCGGTCTGCAGATGGCTGCTTCTGTGCCTCTCAGTAGTGAGTCTCCCACCACCACCACTCTTCGTTGCTTCTTGGCTGTACTTTTTGCTGTCACTTGTTGCTGTGTGCCCTTTTCTTTTTTGCTTGCTGGTATTGCTTCATCCTTAGGTGTGCCAGCTTCATCCTCTACAAAGATTTGATATCGGTTCTTCAGTTGTGTGGTTGGTGATTTCTCCATGGTCTTCTTGCTTCTTTTGGTCACATGCTTCCACTCATCTGCTTTTGGAGGTTCTCTGACACTTTTTTCACCTTCTGTGACCAGTAGAGATGCTTCTGTTCTGTCTAGAAAGTCTTCATTCTCTTTGATGAGTTTCAAAGTTGCTATTCTTTCTTCCAGACCCCGCACCTTTTCTTCTAAAAGGGCCACTAGTCTACACTTCTGACAGGTGAAATTGGATTCTTCTTCTGGTCGATCTGTGAACATGTAGCACATGTGTACAGACTTGTACTTCACAACTTTGTCCCTGAATTGTTTGTAGATCTCCTTGGTCTTTGTGGTGTTGTTTGGCGATCTCCCTGGTCTTTGTGGTGTTGTTTAGAGATCTACTAGGTGTCTGTGGTGTTGTTTGGAGATCTACTAGGTGTCTGTGGTGTTGTTTGGAGATCTACTAGGTCTTTGTGGTGTTGTTTAGAGATCTCCTTGGTCTTCATGGTGTTGTTTGGAGATCTCCTTGGTCTTCATGGTGTTGTTTGGAGATCTCCTTGGTCTTCGTGGTGTTGTTTGGAGATCTCCTTGGTCTTCGTGGTGTTGTTTGGAGATCTCCTTGGTCTTTGTGGTGTTGTTTGGAGATCTCATTGGTCTTCGTGGTGTTGTTTGGAGATCTACTAGGTCTTTGTGGTGTTGTTTGGAGATCTACTAGGTCTTTGTGGTGTTGTTTGGAGATCTCCTTGGTCATCATGGTGTTGTTTGGAGATCTCCTTGGTCTTTGTGGTGTTGTTTGGAGATCTCCTTGGTCTTTGTGGTGTTGTTTGGAGATCTCCTTGGTCTTTGTGGTGTTGTTTGGAGATCTCCTTGGTCTTCATGGTGTTGTTTGGAGATCTCCTTGGTCTTCATGGTGTTGTTTGGAGATCTACTAGGTGTCTGTGGTGTTGTTTGGAGATCTACTAGGTCTTTGTGGTGTTGTTTGGAGATCTACTAGGTCTTTGTGGTGTTGTTTGGAGATCTCCTTGGTCTTCATGGTGTTTGGTTAATGGTGCCTCTTGTTAATGGTGTTGCAGCCTCTGTGCCCTTTCAGAAAAGGTAAAGTGTATATACTGACAGACATGTGACACTTAGATCACACACAGTGAAACATCCTATCACTAACCATGGAACTAATAAAGGGAATTGCTGGCACCAGAAATTTTTAGGGCCTTCATTGCAAAAGGGGTGAATACATATGCACATGCCAATTTTTACTTATTTGATCAAATAAATTTAATTTATGCCTACATTTTTCTCACTTCACCATATTAGACTATTTAGTGCTGATACATCACACAGAAATCAGGTTACAAAAATATTTCCATGCAGGTTGTAATGTAACAAAATAGGTAAAAACCAGAGGGGGTGAATACTTTCGCAAGCCACTGTATCAGTACCAGTGCACAAGAGACGGAGTCTGTGTCATCTCTGCCTCTCTGTACAGATGTATTTATATGGAAGGAGAGAATGCCGGAGATTCGTAAAGAAGGGTCTTGTTACATTTCTCTAAAAACTCCCCTCCTCTCCACCAATATGTAACGAAAAAAGCTGGAAATGAAAATCCCCCCCAAAAATTGCTTCTTCGAGAAAACCAAAAATAGCTTGTGACCCTCAGAAGTTACCAATGTCCCTTATATGACTGATATAAAATGTGAACTGAGAGCGAGCACTCCACCTGGTTATACGAGCAGCGCTGCATTAATGCAATAAGTGAGCAGATATTTGCCTGACATGTTTAACAGTAGCATCGCTCACTATGACCATGGAGGGAGCGAGGAGGAGAGCTCGGAGGGCCGGCACTTTGCTGCTCACATCCCCGGATCAGACGATCTCCTGCGGTTCCCTCATTGACGAGCGTCTCAGGACTCGCGATTAGTTTTAATTGGCGACTGAAGAGTAAAAGAACGATTTGATCTCAGCCGCAGAGAAGGTTTGATGCGCAAGTGACCCCTGACCCCGAGACAGTGAGAAAGCGCGTCCTGGAAGAGCGGCTCATGTACGGAGGGCTCCGTCATCACGGAACATTCCGGCTATAAGAATATTCCACAGGATGATTATGTTATATACAGGCGCTAATCCAGACATTACTAATTATTACATGATGGAGTCTGAGAATACGAAAAGTGCGATATCAGGTTATTACATAACTAAGATTCATGTATCATCCAATCACTACAGACAGCTGGAATAAAAGAAAATGCAGGAGCGGACCGCCTGTACTATACGAGCAGTATTATAGTAGTTATATTCTTGTATATAGGGGCAGTATTATAGTAGTTATATTCTTGTATATAGGAGCAGTATTATAGTAGTTATATTCTTGTACATAGGAGCAGTATTATAGTAGTTATATTCTTGTACATAGGAGGCAGTATTATAGTAGTTATATTCTTGTACATAGGAGCAGTATTATAGTAGTTATATTCTTGTACATAGGAGCAGTATTATAGTAGTTATATTCTTGTACATAGGAGCAGTATTATAGTAGTTATATTCTTGTACATAGGAGGCAGTATTATAGCAGTTATATTCTTGTACATAGGAGCAGTATTATAGTAGTTATATTCTTGTACATAGGAGCAGGATTATAGTAGTTATATTCTTGTACATAGGAGCAGGATTATAGTAGTTATATTCTTGTACATAGGAGCAGTATTATAGTAGTTATATTCTTGTACATAGGAGCAGTATTATAGTAGTTATATTCTTGTACATAGGAGCAGTATTATAGTAGTTATATTCTTGTACATAGGAGCAGTATTATAGTAGTTATATTCTTGTACATAGGGAGCAGTATTATAGTAGTTATATTCTTGTCCATAGGGGCAGTATTATAGTAGTTATATTCTTGTACATAGGAGCAGTATTATAGTAGTTATATTCTTGTACATAGGAGCAGTATTATAGTAGTTATATTCTTGTACATAGGAGCAGTATTATAGTAGTTATATTCTTGTACATAGGAGCAGTATTATACTAGTTATATTCTTGTACATAGGGGCAGTATTATAGTAGTTATATTCTTGTACATAGGAGGCAGTATTATAGTAGTTATATTCTTGTACATAGGGGGCAGTATTATAGTAGTTATATTCTTGTACATAGAAGCAGTATTATAGTAGTTATATTCTTGTACATAGGGGCAGTATTATAGTAGTTATATTCTTGTACATAGGAGGCAGTATTATAGTAGTTATATTCTTGTACATAGGGGGCAGTATTATAGTAGTTATATTCTTGTACATAGAAGCAGTATTATAGTAGTTATATTCTTGTACATAGGGGCAGTATTATAGTAGTTATATTCTTGTACATAGGAGGCAGTATTATAGTAGTTATATTCTTGTACATAGGAGGCAGTATTATAGTAGTTATATTCTTGTACATAGGAGGCAGTATTATAGTAGTTATATTCTTGTACATAGGAGGCAGTATTATAGTAGTTATATTCTTGTACATAGGAGCAGTATTATAGTAGTTATATTCTTGTACATAGGAGGCAGTATTATAGTAGTTATATTCTTGTACATAGGGGCAGTATTATAGTAGTTATATTCTTGTACATAGGAGGCAGTATTATAGTAGTTATATTCTTGTACATAGGAGCAGTATTATAGTAGTTATATTCTTGTCCATAGGGGGCAGTATTATAGTAGTTATATTCTTGTACATAGGGAGCAGTATTATAGTAGTTATATTCTTGTACATAGGAGGCAGTATTATAGTAGTTATATTCTTGTCCATAGGGGGCAGTATTATAGTAGTGATATTCTTGTACATAGGAGGCAGTATTATAGTAGTTATATTCTTGTACACAGGAGCAGTATTATAGTAGTTATATTCTTGTACATAGGAGCAGTATTATGGTAGTTATATTCTTGTACATAGGAGCAGTATTATAGTAGTTATATTCTTGTACATAGGAGCAGTATTATAGTAGTTATATTCTTGTACATAGGAGCAGTATTATAGTAGTTATATTCTTGTACATAGGAGCAGTATTATGGTAGTTATATTCTTGTACATAGGAGCAGTATTATAGTAGTTATATTCTTGTACATAGGAGCAGTATTATAGTAGTTATATTCTTGTACATAGGAGGCAGTATTATGGTAACATAGTAACATAGTAACATAGTTAGTAAGGCCGAAAAAAGACATTTGTCCATCCAGTTCAGCCTATATTCCATCATAATAAATACCCAGATCTACGTCCTTCTACAGAACCTAATAATTGTATGATACAATATTGTTCTGCTCCAGGAAGACATCCAGGCCTCTCTTGAACCCCTCGACTGAGTTCGCCATCACCACCTCCTCAGGCAAGCAATTCCAGATTCTCACTGCCCTAACAGTAAAGAATCCTCTTCTATGTTGGTGGAAAAACCTTCTCTCCTCCAGACGCAAAGAATGCCCCCTTGTGCCCGTCACCTTCCTTGGTATAAACAGATCCTCAGCGAGATATTTGTATTGTCCCCTTATATACTTATACATGGTTATTAGATCGCCCCTCAGTCGTCTTTTTTCTAGACTAAATAATCCTAATTTCGCTAATCTATCTGGGTATTGTAGTTCTCCCATCCCCTTTATTAATTTTGTTGCCCTCCTTTGTACTCTCTCTAGTTCCATTATATCCTTCCTGAGCACCGGTGCCCAAAACTGGACACAGTACTCCATGTGCGGTCTAACTAGGGATTTGTACAGAGGCAGTATAATGCTCTCATCATGTGTATCCAGACCTCTTTTAATGCACCCCATGATCCTGTTTGCCTTGGCAGCTGCTGCCTGGCACTGGCTGCTCCAGGTAAGTTTATCATTAACTATGATCCCCAAGTCCTTCTCCCTGTCAGATATACCCAGTGGTTTCCCGTTCAGTGTGTAATGGTGATATTGATTCCCTCTTCCCATGTGTATAACCTTACATTTATCATTGTTAAACCTCATCTGCCACCTTTCAGCCCAAGTTTCCAACTTATCCAGATCCATCTGTAGCAGAATACTATCTTCTCTTGTATTAACTGCTTTACATAGTTTTGTATCATCTGCAAATATCGATATTTGGTATATGGTAGTTGGTATATGGTAGTTATATTCTTGTACATAGGAGCAGTATTATAGTAGTTATATTCTTGTACATAGGAGCAGTATTATAGTAATTATATTCTTGTACATAGGAGGCAGTATTATGGTAGTTATATTCTTGTACATAGGAGCAGTATTATAGTAGTTATATTCTTGTACATAGGGGCAGTATTATAGTAGTTATATTCTTGTATATAGGGGCAGTATTATAGTAGTTATATTCTTGTACATAGAGGCAGTATTATAGTAGTTATATTCTTGTACATAGGAGCAGTATTATAGTAGTTATATTCTTGTACATAGGAACAGTATTATAGTAGTTATATTCTTGTACATAGAGGCAGTATTATAGTAGTTATATTCTTGTACATAGGGGCAGTATTATAGTAGTTATATTCTTGTATATAGGGGCAGTATTATAGTAGTTATATTCTTGTACATAGAGGCAGTATTATAGTAGTTATATTCTTGTACATAGCAGCAGTATTATAGTAGTTATATTCTTGTACATAGGAACAGTATTATAGTAGTTATATTCTTGTACATAGGAGCAGTATTATAATAGTTATATTCTTGTACATAGGAGCAGTATTATAGTAGTTATATTCTTATACATAGGAGCAGTGTTATAGTAGTTATATTCTTGTACATAGCAGCAGTATTATAGTAGATATATTCTTGTACATAGGAGCAGTATTATAGTAGTTATATTCTTGTACATAGGAGCAGTATTATAGTAGTTATATTCTTGTACATAGGAGCAGTATTATAGTAGTTATATTCTTGTACATAGGAGCAGTATTATAGTAGTTATATTCTTATACATAGGAGCAGTATTATAGTAGTTATATTCTTGTACATAGGAGCAGTATTATAGTAATTATATTCTTGTACATAGGAGCAGTATTATAGTAGATATATTCTTGTACATAGGAGCAGTATTATAGTAGTTATATTCTTGTACATAGGAGCAGTATTATAGTAGTTATATTCTTGTACATAGGAGCAGTATTATAGTAGTTATATTCTTGTACATAGGAGCAGTATTATAGTAGTTATATTCTTGTACATAGGAGCAGTATTATAGTAGTTATATTCTTGTACATAGGAGCAGTATTATAGTAGTTATATATTTGTATATAGGAGCAGTATTTTAGTAGTTATATTCTTGTACATAGGGGCAGTATTATAGTAGTTATATTCTTGTACATAGGAGCAGTATTATAGTAGTTATATTCTTGTACATAGGAGCAGTATTATAGTAGTTATATTCTTGTACATAGGAGCAGTATTATAGTAGTTATATTCTTGTACATAGGAGCAGTATTATAGTAGTTATATTCTTGTACATAGGGGCAGTATTATAGTAGTTACATTCTTGTACATAGGGGCAGTATTATAGTAGTTATATTCTTGTACATAGGGGCAGTATTATAATAATTATATATTTGTATATAGGAGCAGTATTATAGTAGTTATATTCTTGTACATAGGGGCAGTATTATAGTAGTTATATATTTGTATATAGGAGCAGTATTATAGTAGTTATATTCTTGTGCATAGGGGCAGTATTATAGTAGTTATATTCTTGTACATAGGGGCAGTATTATAGTAGTTATATTCTTGTACATAGGGGCAGTATTATAGTAGTTATATTCTTGTACATAGGGGCAGTATTATAATAGTTATATATTTGTATATAGGAGCAGTTTTATAGTAGTTGTATTCTTGTACATAGGGGCAGTATTATAATAGTTATATATTTGTATATAGGAGCAATATTATAGTAGTTATATTCTTGTACATAGGGGCAGTATTATAGTAGTTATATATTTGTATATAGGAGCAGTATTATAGTAGTTATATTCTTGTACATAGGAGCAGTATTATAGTAGTTATATTCTTGTACATAGGAGCAGTATTATAGTAGTTATATTCTTGGACATAGTGGCAGTATTATAGTAGTTATATTCTTGTACATAGCGGCAGTATTATAGTAGTTATATTCTTGTACATATGGGCAGTATTATAGTAGTTATATTCTTGTACATAAGGGCAGTATTATAGTAGTTATATTCTTGTACATAGGGGCAGTATTATAATAGTTATATTCTTGTATATAGGAGCAGTATTATAGTAGTTATATTCTTGTACATAGAGGCAGTATTATAGTAGTTATATTCTTGTACATAGGAGCAGTATTATAGTAGTTATATTCTTGTACATAGGAACAGTATTATAGTAGTTATATTCTTGTACATAGAGGCAGTATTATAGTAGTTATATTCTTGTACATAGGGGCAGTATTATAGTAGTTATATTCTTGTATATAGGGGCAGTATTATAGTAGTTATATTCTTGTACATAGAGGCAGTATTATAGTAGTTATATTCTTGTACATAGCAGCAGTATTATAGTAGTTATATTCTTGTACATAGGAACAGTATTATAGTAGTTATATTCTTGTACATAGGGGCAGTATTATAGTAGTTATATTCTTATACATAGGAGCAGTGTTATAGTAGTTATATTCTTGTACATAGCAGCAGTGTTATAGTAACATAGTAACATAGTAACATAGTTAGTAAGGCCGAAAAAAGACATTTGTCCATCCAGTTCAGCCTATATTCCATCATAATAAATACCCAGATCTACGTCCTTCTACAGAACCTAATAATTGTATGATACAATATTGTTCTGCTCCAGGAAGACATCCAGGCCTCTCTTGAACCCCTCGACTGAGTTCGCCATCACCACCTCCTCAGGCAAGCAATTCCAGATTCTCACTGCCCTAACAGTAAAGAATCCTCTTCTATGTTGGTGGAAAAACCTTCTCTCCTCCAGACGCAAAGAATGCCCCCTTGTGCCCGTCACCTTCCTTGGTATAAACAGATCCTCAGCGAGATATTTGTATTGTCCCCTTATATACTTATACATGGTTATTAGATCGCCCCTCAGTCGTCTTTTTTCTAGACTAAATAATCCTAATTTCGCTAATCTATCTGGGTATTGTAGTTCTCCCATCCCCTTTATTAATTTTGTTGCCCTCCTTTGTACTCTCTCTAGTTCCATTATATCCTTCCTGAGCACCGGTGCCCAAAACTGGACACAGTACTCCATGTGCGGTCTAACTAGGGATTTGTACAGAGGCAGTATAATGCTCTCATCATGTGTATCCAGACCTCTTTTAATGCACCCCATGATCCTGTTTGCCTTGGCAGCTGCTGCCTGGCACTGGCTGCTCCAGGTAAGTTTATCATTAACTAGGATCCCCAAGTCCTTCTCCCTGTCAGATTTACCCAGTGGTTTCCCGTTCAGTGTGTAATGGTGATATTGATTCCCTCTTCCCATGTGTATAACCTTACATTTATCATTGTTAAACCTCATCTGCCACCTTTCAGCCCAAGTTTCCAACTTATCCAGATCCATCTGTAGCAGAATACTATCTTCTCTTGTATTAACTGCTTTACATAGTTTTGTATCATCTGCAAATATCGATATTTTACTGTGTAAACCTTCTACCAGATCATTAATGAATATGTTGAAGAGAACAGGTCCCAATACTGACCCCTGCGGTACCCCACTGGTCACAGCGACCCAGTTAGAGACTATACCATTTATAACCACCCTCTGCTTTCTATCACTAAGCCAGTTACTAACCCATTTACACACATTTTCCCCCAGACCAAGCATTCTCATTTTGTGTACCAACCTCTTGTGCGGCACGGTATCAAACGCTTTGGAAAAATCGAGATATACCACGTCCAATGACTCACCGTGGTCCAGCCTATAGCTTACCTCTTCATAAAAACTGATTAGATTGGTTTGACAGGAGCGATTTCTCATAAACCCATGCTGATATGGAGTTAAACAGTTATTCTCATTGAGATAATCCAGAATAACATCCCTCAGAAACCCTTCAAATATTTTACCAACAATAGAGGTTAGACTTACTGGCCTATAATTTCCAGGTTCACTTTTAGAGCCCTTTTTGAATATTGGCACCACATTTGCTATGCGCCAATCCTGCGGAACAGATCCTGTCGCTATAGAGTCACTAAAAATAAGAAATAATGGTTTATCTATTACATTACTTAGTTCTCTTAGTACTCGTGGGTGTATGCCATCCGGACCCGGAGATTTATCTATTTTAATCTTATTTAGCCGGTTTCGCACCTCTTCTTGGGTTAGATTGGTGACCCTTAATATAGGGTTTTCATTGTTTCTTGGGATTTCACCTAGCATTTCATTTTCCACCGTGAATACCGTGGAGAAGAAGGTGTTTAATATGTTAGCTTTTTCCTCGTCATCTACAACCATTCTTTCCTCACTATTTTTTAAGGGGCCTACATTTTCAGTTTTTATTCTTTTACTATTGATATAGTTGAAGAACAGTTTGGGATTAGTTTTACTCTCCTTGGCAATGTGCTTCTCTGTTTCCTTTTTGGCAGCTTTAATTAGTTTTTTAGATAAAGTATTTTTCTCCCTATAGTTTTTTAGAGCTTCAATGGTGCCATCCTGCTTTAGTAGTGCAAATGCTTTCTTTTTACTGTTAATTGCCTGTCTTACTTCTTTGTTTAGCCACATTGGGTTTTTCCTATTTCTAGTCCTTTTATTCCCACAAGGTATAAACCGCTTACACTGCCTATTTAGGATGTTCTTAAACATTTCCCATTTATTATCTGTATTCTCATTTCTGAGGATATTGTCCCAGTCTACCAGATTAAGGGCATCTCTAAGCTGGTCA
This sequence comes from Ranitomeya imitator, assembly GCF_032444005.1. Taxonomy (NCBI): domain Eukaryota; kingdom Metazoa; phylum Chordata; class Amphibia; order Anura; family Dendrobatidae; genus Ranitomeya; species Ranitomeya imitator. The sequence goes on along the minus strand of NC_091284.1, from coordinate 834,125,085 downwards.
AACTTTGCCTTCCTAAAGTTCAGTGTTTTTGTGACTCCCTGACAAGTCCCCCTAGTGAAAGACAGGTGAAACTGCACAATATTGTGGTCGCTATTTCCTAGATGCCCGACCACCTGCAGATTTGTTATTCTGTCAGGTCTATTAGATAGTATTAGGTCTAAAAGTGCTGCTCCTCTGGTTGGATTCTGCACCAATTGTGAAAGATAATTTTTCTTGGTTATTAGCAGAAACCTGTTGCCTTTATGGGTTTCACAGGTTTCTGTTTCCCAGTTAATATCCGGGTAGTTAAAGTCCCCCATAACCAGGACCTCATTATGGGTTGCAGCTTCATCTATCTGCTTTAGAAGTAGACTTTCCATGCTTTCTGTTATATTTGGGGGTTTGTAACAGACCCCAATGAGAATTTTGTTACCATTTTTCCCTCCATGAATTTCAACCCATATGGACTCGACATCCTCATTCCCTTCGCTAATATCCTCCCTTAAAGTGGACTTTAGACAAGACTTTACATAGAGACAAACCCCTCCTCCTCTCCGATTTTTACGATCCTTTCTAAACAGACTGTAACCCTGTAAGTTAACTGCCCAGTCATAGCTTTCATCTAACCATGTCTCGGTTATTCCCACTATGTCAAAGTTACCTGTAGATATTTCTGCTTCTAGTTCTTCCATCTTGTTTGTCAGGCTTCTGGCGTTTGCGAGCATGCAGTTTAGAGGATTTTGTTTTGTTCCAATCTCCTCGCTGTGGATTGTTTTAGAAATGTTCTTACCTCCCTTCTGAGTATGTTTTCCTGGGTCGTCTTTGTTCGAGTCTAATGTTTTTCTTCCCGTCCCCTCTTCTTCTAGTTTAACGCCCTCCTGATGAGTGTAGCGAGTCTTCTGGCGAATGTGTGTTTCCCAGGTTTGTTGAGGTGTAGTCCGTCTCTGGCGAGGAGTCCATCATACCAGTAATAGTAGTTATATTCTTGTACATAGGAGCAGTATTATAGTAGTTATATTCTTGTACATAGGAGCAGTATTATAGTAGTTATATTCTTGTACATAGGAGCAGTATTATAGTAGTTATATTCTTGTACATAGGAGCAGTATTATAGTAGTTATATTCTTGTACATAGGAGCAGTATTATAGTAGTTATATTCTTGTACATAGGAGCAGTATTATAGTAGTTATATTCTTGTACATAGGAGCAGTATTATAGTAGTTATATTCTTGTACATAGGAGCAGTATTATAGTAGTTATATATTTGTATATAGGAGCAGTATTTTAGTAGTTATATTCTTGTACATAGGGGCAGTATTATAGTAGTTATATTCTTGTACATAGGAGCAGTATTATAGTAGTTATATTCTTGTACATAGGAGCAGTATTATAGTAGTTATATTCTTGTACATAGGAGCAGTATTATAGTAGTTATATTCTTGTACATAGGGGCAGTATTATAATAATTATATATTTGTATATAGGAGCAGTATTATAGTAGTTATATTCTTGTACATAGGGGCAGTATTATAGTAGTTATATATTTGTATATAGGAGCAGTATTATAGTAGTTATATTCTTGTGCATAGGGGCAGTATTATAGTAGTTATATTCTTGTACATAGGGGCAGTATTATAGTAGTTATATTCTTGTACATAGGGGCAGTATTATAGTAGTTATATTCTTGTACATAGGGGCAGTATTATAATAGTTATATATTTGTATATAGGAGCAGTTTTATAGTAGTTGTATTCTTGTACATAGGGGCAGTATTATAATAGTTATATATTTGTATATAGGAGCAATATTATAGTAGTTATATTCTTGTACATAGGGGCAGTATTATAGTAGTTATATATTTGTATATAGGAGCAGTATTATAGTAGTTATATTCTTGTACATAGGAGCAGTATTATAGTAGTTATATTCTTGTACATAGGGGCAGTATTATAGTAGTTATATTCTTGTACATAGGGGCAGTATTATAGTAGTTATATTCTTGTACATAGGGGCAGTATTATAGTAGTTATATTCTTGTACATAGGAGCAGTATTATAGTAGTTATATTCATGTACATAGGAGCAGTATTATAGTAGTTATATTCTTGTACATAGGAGCAGTATTATAGTAGTTATATTCTTGTACATATGGGCAGTATTATAGTAGTTATATTCTTGTACATAGGAGCAGTATTATAGTAGTTATATTCTTGTACATAGGAGCAGTATTATAGTAGTTATATTCTTGTACATAGGGAGCAGTATTATAGTAGTTATATTCTTTTACATAAGGGCAGTATTATAGTAGTTATATTCTTGTACATAGGGGCAGTATTATAATAGTTATATTCTTGTACATAGGAGCAGTATTATAGTAGTTATATTCTTGTACATAGGGGCAGTATTATAGTAGTTATATTCTTGTACATAGGAGCAGTATTATAGTAGTTATATTCTTGTACATAGGAGCAGTGTTATAGTAGTTATATTCTTGTACATAGGGGCAGTATTATAGTAGTTATATTCTTGTACATAGGAGCAGTATTATAGTAGTTATATTCTTGTACATAGGAGCAGTATTATAGTAGTTATATTCTTGTACATAGGGGCAGTATTATAGTAGTTATATTCTTGTACATAGGGGCAGTATTATAGTAGTTATATTCTTGTACATAGGAGCAGTATTATAGTAGTTATATTCTTGTACATAGGGGCAGTATTATAGTAGTTATATTCTTGTACATAGGGGCAGTATTATAGTAGTTATATTCTTGTACATAGGGGCAGTATTATAATAGTTATATTCTTGTACATAGGAGCAGTATTATAGTAGTTATATTCTTGTACATAGGAGCAGTATTATAGTAGTTATATTCTTGTACATAGGAGCAGTATTATAGTAGTTATATTCTTGTACATAGGGGCAGTATTATAGTAGTTATATTCTTGTACATAGGGGCAGTATTATAGTAGTTATATTCTTGTACATAGGGGCAGTATTATAGTAGTTATATTATTGTACATAGGAGCAATATTATAGTAGTTATATTCTTGTACATAGGGGCAGTATTATAGTAGTTATATTCTTGTACATAGGGGCAGTATTATAGTAGTTATATTCTTGTACATAGGGGCAGTATTATAGTAGTTATATTCTTGTACATAGGGGCAGTATTATAGTAGTTATATTCTTGTACATAGGGGCAGTATTATAGTAGTTATATATTTGTATATAGCAGCAGAATTATAACATTTTCAGGAGATATGACTCTTTTGCTTGTTCTGGTTTTGCACATTTTTTAACACTTGTAGTTGGAGCTTTTTTTCTGTTTACATTTTACTTTTGGGAATGATCTTTGTTTTCTTGGATCCTAATTGTGCGGAATGGCGTAATGCCGGGTGTATCCGTGTGATGTCTTTGTGCTTTGACACTTGCACAATGATCACATTCAGTGTGCGGAGATACAATGTTTCATTATTACGGTCGGATTCTCGGAGCTGTCTGCTATAATGGAGCGATCTGCTGGCGGAGGCGCGCTGGATAATGGCGGAGCGGTCTCTATGGGGATGGAGCAGGTGTTCTCAGTGCACTAACTGGCTTTGGCTCATTTACTCTGGATACAGAGGGGAAGGAGAAGCTGCTGGAGATAGAAAGCCCAGGAGACACCTGGATAAAAAGCCGTAAATAAAGCGCAATAATCTACGCCGTCCTGACTCGGTCCTGTAGGAATCGCGTCGTGCAGTCTGTGAGTGATGAGTTGACTCTTGCCTCACTCTCCTGTCACAACCACATGGCTCGTCATCCTCTGGAGGAATCCAGCACATTTTACATCTTGTTGCATTTTGTAGTTTTGCAACAATTTAGCTTCCTGTTCCAGTTCCCCCCCCCCCCCCCTGAAAATTTGCAAATCTGCAACAGAAAACCAAGTTGTAGAGGAATTCAATCTGCCCAATGTGTACAGGTCCTAAGGCCCCGGCGAGGCTGAAGACGGCGAGCGCAGGTCACCCTCGTCTGGAGGGGGCACACTCACGGGCAGCGGGGTTTGCAGTTGACACACAGTGCATTTTTGGAAAATTTCTCTTTAATGGCCGCTCTCCTGCAGACCTGATCCGGAGGGGCTATACTCAATTATTGCAAAAAAAGTGGTAACAAGATGTCACCTCCTGATCAATCACAGACGGTCCTGTCGGGGGGGTTTCTTATAAAGATCTTTACTCCCTTTCCCCCGTTCTTAGCACTAGAGGCAGCCATTCCTTCCTGATAAGTGATCTAATGGCGTCTGTCACCCTGACACAACCTGGATATGAGAGATCCGGCCCTAGGGGGATGAGATCCTTAATGGCGGACCCCTTTATACATCAGTGGGGGAGCCTCAGGTCGCACCTTCCCTTTAATCCTTCGGTAACTGCGATTATTGCGTTAGAGCGAAGTTTAAGGCGACTCTGACATTCAGGTGACGGCGGCTTCCAGCTGGTGCCGGGCATCATCCCGCCCTTCCACCGGTCTCTTCATACATTAGTACAAATGTCAACGTCTCCATAAAAGCTAATGAGCCTCATTGAGCCGGAGTGGCGCGGAGAGTGGCGCGGATCGCTCGTCTCCCCGTTTTTCATTCTTCCTGGTAATTAGCTGCATTGTGCCGAGTTAATACCTTCTCTAAATATAGCGGCAGAAGTGAGATCTATCAGGATCGTTGGCGGCGGATAACGTTACCTTGTAGCGACGGGAGAATCGTTCCATCATTAATTAGTCTTGTTGATTTATAGAGAAAGAAATAAAGAAAATTCCCCATGTGAGGCCTTGGAGTATTTACCCCGAGCAGCCGTCAGAAGCGTCCGCCATGTTTATCTGCAGTAATCGGGCCCCCATTGCCCTCGGCATCATCGACATGTGGCGGGTGACACGGACCCCACTAACAGGGGCCACATGCACCAATGTATCTGGGCTGCGGTGGAAATGTGTCCAATCTTGGCGCACATTATCCATTATGGAGGGATTGGTGAAGGTTTGTGCTTGGCAGTGCACGGCTTGAGTTCTTTGCTCATTGTGTGTTTTGCATCATTGTCAGGTTAGAAAAGTGGTAACAAATCTACCGGGGTCCGGAGCGATGACGGCAACTTGTTTAGGTGGTGACTCTCGTGGCCCCTGGACGTCTCTGTGAGATTCCGGAGCTCCATCGTTGTTACATTTTCTGTCACTTTCTCTCCAGTATCTGACTGATAAGTAACGATTTTTTGATCTCCATGGAGCCTTCACCTTACTTGTATAAAGAAGTTATTTTCTTGATTGGTCTTGTGGCATTTCTCTTCCATGTGGTGCCATTGCTGACAGCATGTAACGTGCAGGTTTTTCTTTGTGCTGGACTCCGGTGTAACGAAGAATTAGACTTACCTGTGGGTGAATCCTTTTTAATTAGAATTTTGTAGCACAAACTTTAGCTATGCTCCTAAAACGTTCATTGGGGTGTACTTATTTTTGCAACATGGTCCTGAATGAGTTTGTTTGTAAACTTACTTTTTTTGGGGGTGGAAAATAACAAATCTTTTTTTTGCAATCGATGGCCGACATTTGTGGCAGTGTTTTGTAGTACAGCATCCCTCAAATAATGTGGGTTCTTAAAGGAAGCAAAAGGTTTTCTGACAACTCTGTTGGGGTGTACTCATTTATGTTGAGCACTGTGTGTAGCATGGAGAGTCAGTCTACTGTACAGCTTATAATACTCATATCATACAAGTTTTTTTCCAGCATGGAGAGGAAGACTACTGTCCAATAAATATAGTTTACTGTACAGGTATGTGCCCAATAAAGAGACAGTCTAATGTACAGCAGATAAAACAAGTCTGTTCAGCATTGAGAGGCAGTCTATTGTTCAGCAGACAATACTACTGTAAATCAAATAATACAAGTACTGCCATAAAGATGCAGTAGACTGAACAGAAAGTGATACAAGTCTGTGTAGCATTAAGATGTTGTTTACCGAAATGTAGATAATAAGTATGTGCAGCATGGAGGGGCAGTCTACTGTAGAGCAGACTATGCTGGTATGTGCATCATAAACAGATAGTATGTGCACTATATAGAGACACTATACAGCAGATGGTAAAAGTCTGTGCAACATGTAGATAGCTCACATATATGTGTCATATTGGAGCAGTCTACTGTACAGCATACAATGCAAAATGCAAGTCTGTCCAGCATGGAGAGGCAGTCTCTGTCCAGTTGATAGTACAGTCTACTGTAAAGCAAATAATACAGGTATTTGCACAATAAAGAGGCTATATACTGTACAGCAAATGATACAAATCTGTGCACAAATATGTGCACCATAAAGAGGCAGTCTGCTGTATAGCAGATAAAACATGCATGTGCAGCATGGAGAGCAGTATTCTGTAGAGCAGGCGATACTAGTATATGCACCAAAAGTAGATAGTTAATTGTGCAGCAAATAATAGAGGTATGCATTATACAGAGGCAGTATACTATACAGCAGATAGTAAAAGTCTGTGAAGCATAGAGATGCAGTTATTTGTACAGTGACATTGTGGAGCAGTCTACTTTACAGCGGATAACGCAATCTGTTGCAGCATGGGGAAACCGCAGACAATACAAGGTAATACAGAATAATGAGACAGTCTGTTGTACAGCAGATATTACAAGTCTGTGAAACATGGAGAGTCAGTTTGCTGTGCAGTAGATAATAGAAATCAGTGCAGCATGGAGAGGCTGTGTACTGTTCAGATAATACATGTATGTGCATCATAAAGAAGCAGTACATTGTACAGCAGTGCAACATAGATATGCAGCATACTGTGCAGCATATGACATGTATGTGTGCCACAGAGGGGTGGTCTACTGTACAGCTGATAATACATGGATCTAGACAGCTTGGAGAAACAGTCCACTGTAAAGCAGAAGAAGTCTGTACAACATGGGATGACAAACTAGAGTATAGCAAATAAAACACCAGTGCAACTGCAGCAGGAAGAGGCAGAACACTGTATAGCAGATGACGTCTATACAGTACTGTACAAAAAAATCAAGTCAAGTGGAGACTCCATGTCCTGTGCAGCCGATAATACAAGTATGTGCTGCATGGAGAGGCAGTCTGTAGTATGGCAGATACTGCAACGCTATCTGGTTTGATTTTCATTATGTCTGCTTGCTGTAAAGTGAATGCAATCCACCCGGAGGCTCCGGCAGAGCAGCGCAGACCGCGTCCTGCCCACACAATGGGACAATATCCTGAAGAGTCAAGCCACCGGCCCCCTCAGGAGGAGACGTCTCAGGGACCTGTTGACCTCTTTATTTTACCTCTTTTCCCAATGTTACAATGTATCTGTCTGGACTGGATACAATAACACTGAAGGGCTCGGGGGGGGGGGGAGGGGGGTGTTCACTTTTGAAAATATTTGTATTCAGCGACGGCAAACAGAGATGTTGAAAATTGTCAGTATTGAGATTTTTTTTAAAAAATTCTCAGCACGAAGCCAGCTGACCGTCCTGTGACGGCATCCTCAATGCGTCTCCAGCCCTTCAGGGGTTAACCACGACTTTCCGCTGGGTTTGCGGTGTAATGGGATCCCCCCCCCGTGATCGCCACTTTATATATTCCGTGTAATGAGGGAAGTGCTTAACGATGTAACAAGCTTAATGGGATGTAATTAGAGCAGAAGCCTCGGCGCGCGCTCGGAGACTGCGCCACTTCTGGGATTGGATCATCCGCAGCTGTAAAATCCGCAGCTGTAAAATCCGCAGCTGTAAAATCCGCAGCTGTAAAAACCGCTGCACACCAGAAAAAAGAATCAAAAATGCAACATCACGAGAACAATGTTTACATTCACTGACAGTAAGCGCCACCCTGCTCCTCAGCAGGGGATAAGTGTCGGGAACATACCCATAGGATTTGGCGTTATGGGGCCCAGCGTCGACACTGATTCTGGGGGTCCACCAGTAACACTGATTCTGGGGGTCCAGCGGTGACACTGATTCTGGGGGTCCAGCGGTGACACTGATTCTGGGGGTCCAGCGGTGACACTGATTCTGGGGGTCCACCAGTAACACTGATTCTGGGGGTCCAGCGGTGACACTGATTCTGGGGGTCCACCAGTAACACTGATTCTGGGGGCCCAGTGGTGACATTGTCCTTGGGGCTCAGCGGTGACACTGATTCTGGGAGCCAACCAATGACATTGATTTTGGGGGCCCAGTGGTGACACTTACTCTGGAGCCCACCATTTACACTGATTTTGGGGGCCCAGCGGTGACGCTGATTCTGGGGGCCCAGCAATGACACTGATTCTGGGGGCCCAGCGGTGACACTGATTCTGGGGGCCCAGCGGTGACACTTACTCTGGGGCCCACCATTTACACTGATTCTGGGGGCCCAGCGGTGACACTGATTCTGGGGGCCCAGCGGTGACACTGATTCTGGGGGCCCAGCAATGACACTGATTCTGGGGGCCCAGCGGTGACACTGATTCTGGGGGCCCAGCGGTGACACTGATTCTTGGGGCCCAGCGGTGACACTGATTCTGGGGGCCCAGCGGTGACACTGATTCTGGGGGCCCAGCGGTGACACTGATTCTGGGGGCCCAGCGGTGACACTGATTCTGGGGGCCCAGCGGTGACACTGATTCTGGGGGCCCAGCGGTGACACTGATTCTTGGGGCCCAGCGGTGACACTGATTCTGGGGGCCCAGCGGTGACACTGATTCTGGGGGCCCAGCGGTGACACTGATTCTGGGGGCCCAGCGGTGACACTGATTCTGGGGGCCCAGCGGTGACACTTACTCTGGAGCCCACCATTTACACTTATTCTGGGGGCCCAGCGGTGACACTGATTCTTGGGGCCCAGCGGTGACACTGATTCTGGGGGCCCAGCGGTGACACTGATTCTGGGGGCCCAGCGGTGACACTTACTCTGGGGCCCACCATTTACACTGATTCTGGGGGCCCAGCGGTGACACTGATTCTGGGGGCCCAGCGGTGACACTTACTCTGGGGCCCACCATTTACACTGATTCTGGGGGCCCAGCGGTGACACTGATTCTGGGGGCCCAGCGGTGACATGAATTCTGAGGGCCACTGGTCAGCTCCATGCTGTGTGACCCTTGTCCAGAGTTCTGCCTGTGATTATAGTATGATGGGCTCCTGCAATACACTGTCTGCTGTGTGGGCCCCCGGGGATTCACCCGTTTCCCTGTGGCCAGTCCGAGCCTGCATTTTCGTGTCTCTGCCCTACTGTGGGTTCTGGGGATGCGGTCACTCCCGGGCCCTGGATTCTTGGGAGCCCCAATAGTCCCTGCGTCCCATATCAGAACACTTCTATTAAGAATCCATGATAGTCGGGGGTCCGGTTGGAGCTTTTCCACTGTGGTCCATGAGGTTTACTTTGTGCCTTTGATTCTATGGTTTCGGAGAACCGTCCAACTTCAAGTTGGAGACTTCAGGAATGCTGGAGAAAAAGAAAAACGTCTGAGAAATCCGAGGAGGCGGCAAATATTCCAGGCGCTGCTCGACCGTTCCTCGCGCAGGACATCGGACCCTCCGTCATCAGACACGTTCTTACCAGCATCTCGATGGGACATATAATCCTGGCATTGGCCCCTATTGGGCAGGGGCGCCCCTTATAGGACGGTGGCGGCAAACTCAGGACTGCCGGCGGTATAGGGAAACAAATCCCGGTGGCACGCTTCAGGAGCTGCTGGCACCATCCTCTGGGAGCCCACCCGGTGCCAGGCAGGTGTGCCCAGGCGACTGGTTAGTTTGCCCTCTGCGCCGCCCGCCATTCTTCCTGTGTCATCATCCATTCATTTTCCTCTGTCATTTGCTCTTAGGTTTCACCGTGTCATCAGGTCAATCAGTGGGTGGCGCTAGAGGAGCCACCTCGCCCTTTTCTTATACAAGAGGTTCTGCAGCAGCAGTGGCATGCATGATTCTCACAATACCTATAAATGAAGGAGTGCATGGGACCATCCTCTCCTCCTCCATGTCCCGCGTCTCCGGTACGGAGGATGCAAGTTGCTAGGAGACGGCATCCAAAGATTCCTTCTAAAAATACTCGCCGCTGTTTCGGTCGCCCCATTTGTGGGGGGCCGGAGTCTGTTGATATCAGTCACTTAAAAAAAAAAAAAAAAAACACAAAAGACCCTGAAAACCTGAACGGAAAGTGTCGGAATGTAACCAATTTATTTCTTGATCTCGTGATCGCTCATTAAAGCTGCAGCGGCGCCATTCATCTCAGGCTCTTCCATGACATAACATTTTGGGGGGGCTCCAGATAATTCCCGTCCTCGGCCGTTTTGCAGCCTCATCCCGGATAATTCAGCTTCCAGTAAAGTCCAGGACGTGTAATGATCAGGAGACATCGATCGTAGGGTCAGCGATGATGGCGGCTGGTAATGCTCTCATCCCCTCTACTCAGACTTGTTAAGTGCTTCTCTGAGCCGCGAGGGGCTATGGGGATGGAGAAACCTCCAGGGTGGAGTCCTCCTTTAATTAATGGATATATTGTTACCGGCCAGAAGATCGAATGATAAAGCTAAAAGGAAAAAAAGCATGAAAAATGCATCAGTGTCCTCACCCCTCAGAGGAAATGGATTTCTTTTTTTCTTATTTATTTTCTTATTATAGTTTATTTTTACTCCATTTTCTGCATAAAGACGACCTTTCACCATGCAGACTAGAATGAAACATTTATTTTGTAATTATGACTCCGTTGTACAGATATTAGCAATCACATTATTTGGCACCTAATGAGTTAACTTTTTTTTTCAAGCAGAAGTTGGTGTTACCAGATAGTTTTCACTGGGGGGCGTGTACTGATTCCCCCTGTAGGATGCTGACCAATCATAAGCAGGCAGCAACACACAGGAGAAAGGACACGCCCCCACCACAGCTTAGAGCAGGTGTCTCATTGGGGGTCATATACTTTAATTGCTAATATCTCCACAATGGAGGGGTGTATTAAAAAAAAAATCCACTCTGCAGCCTCTATTACATCATGTGTCCAGCTCAACATGATGGTGAAAGGTCCTAGTTAAATAAATACCTTACAGCAGCTCCATGGACTATAATTTCCAAAACTCAGGTGGAGTGTTCTGAGCATGCTCTGTGATCTGTGCAGAAAGGGGCAGGAAGGGAGCAATGATCTACATCTATGGCAGTGTGTTGTGGGCATGCTCTGCGACAGGTGAAGAAATGGTTGTGTAGAGTGAGGCGGTGAGCTGTGACATCACCTATTGACTTATATAAAACATTGCTGTGGGCATGCTCTGTGCAGGTCATTGTGCGGGGAGGAGGAGGAGGTAAGCTGTGACCATTATGTATTGACTGTGATTGAATGTCGTGGGTATACCCTTGTAGAAGCCATTGTGTAGGGAGGGGGTGGAGGTGTCCTGTGACCATTATCTAATGATTTCTATAGGAAAGGGTTTCAGGAATGTGCTCTATTCTCTGCCTCCAGCTTTATATTAAAGTTCACCTGTCATTGTAATTCTGGTAATGAGTTGACCATTATAATCACCCACTGATGATAATCCTCTAATAATAAGATGATCATTAGCCCCACATTCTGACCGCCCAGTCCTTTGCATCGGTGTGTCGCTGCTTTACACTGCAGCTCCGCTCTCTTTGGCCTGCTGCTCCGTGGATGATCTAGGGGCTCGGATACTGACTGAACCCACATGATGGCCACAAATCAATATTCCTAGAAACTCCTCTAACAGGAATCTTATCACATGTAGCAGCAGCCCAGAGATCAGAGTGGTCTCCCTGGGACATCTTGGGGTCTGGACGGGTTGTATTTGCTCCATGATTAGTTTCCGAGTCTTAAATGAACATTAACCACACAAAATGCGCTGGAAAATCTATAAAGAAAGCTCTGTATGTGACGATATCAGTTGTAGGATATTAGCTGCCTGCAGCAGGATCCTCTCCCCAGTGTCCTGTCTATATTAGGACAGATGATCGCTCACCCCACCCTGGGCTGTCACCCGACATTCACCTTCTGCAGAATTTCAGGCTCTGACGGTTTTGGGATCGCGCTACAGATTGGACAGCGAGGACCCAGATTTCTCCTTTCTTGAGTCTATGATTTCTAGATTTCGTTCCTGTAATGAAGACCCCGGGATGCGCAGCAGAGGTGAGTGACTAATGTGACAGCAAAAATCACAAAAATCCTCAGCGACAAAAAAATAAAAAAATGATAAAACTTAAACTTAGATGTTTTCTGCTACTGAAGTTTCTCCGCATTTGTTGCTATGGCAACTAATAATACAGATACAATGTAGCAAGGTTACATTTATAGAATCACAAAGATCATTATCGTGTCCCGGTTATTTCACTAATTTTCACTGTATCTAGAAGTTTATATGTCGCATCTGGAGGATAAATGTGTCCTGAAAATGGCGCCGTCGTCTGACCTCGGTGAAGACTGTGGTGGTCGTCACTGATAAATGGGGGATATTGGAAGTGAGCACTGCAGGCGGCATTGTGCTTAGTGTGTGCGCACAATAGTCTGGATATTCCTGACTCAGCCTGATCCTGCCCCAATAATCTGATCCTGCCCCAATAATCTGATCCTGCCCCCTATAACCTGATCCTGCCCCATAACCTGATCCTGCCCCCTATAACCTGATCCCGCCCCTATAAACTGATCCCGCCCCTATAACCTGATCCTGCCCCAATAACCTGATCCTGCCCCCTATAACCTGATCCTGCCCCCATAACCTAATCCTGCCCCCTATAACCTGATCCTGCCCCAATAACCTGATCCTGCCCCCTATAACCTGATCCTGCCCCCATAACCTGATCCTGCCCCCTATAACCTGATCCTGCCCCTATAATCTGATCCTGCCCCCTATAACCTGATCCTGCCCCCATAACCTGATCCTGCCCCCTATAACCTGATCCTGCCCCTATAATCTGATCCTGCCCCCTATAACCTGATCCTGCCCCTATAAACTGATCCCGCCCCTATAACCTGATCCTGCCCCTATAACCTGATCCCGCCTCTATAACCTGATCCTGCCCCTATAACCTGATCCTGCCCATATATCCTGATCCTGCCCCTATAACCTGATCCCGCCCCAATAAACTGATCCCGCCTCTATAAACTGATCCTGCCCCCTATAACCTGATCCTGCCCCCTATAACCTGATCCTGCCTCTATAACCTGATCCCGCCCCAATAAACTGATCCCGCCTCTATAAACTGATCCTGCCCCCATAACCTGATCCTGCCCCCTATAACCTGATCCTGCCCCTATAATCTGATCCTGCCCCCTATAACCTGATCCTGCCCCAATAACCTGATCCTGCCCCCTATAACCTGATCCTGCCCCCATAACCTGATCCTGCCCCCTATAACCTGATCCTGCCCCTATAATCTGATCCTGCCCCCTATAACCTGATCCTGCCCCCTATAACCTGATCCTGCCCCCTATAACCTGATCCTGCCCCAATAATCTGATCCTGCCCCCTATAACCTGATCCTGCCCCCTGTAACCTGATCCTGCCCCATAACCTGATCCCGCCCCTATAAACTGATCCCGCCCCTATAACCTGATCCTGCCCCCTATAACCTGATCTTGCCCCCTATAACCTGATCCTGCCCCTATAACCTGATCCCGCCTCTAAAAACTGATCCCGCCCCTATAAACTGATCCCGCCCCTATAAACTGATCCTGCCCCCTATAACCTGATCCTGCCCCCTATAACCTGATCCTGCCCAAATAATCTGATCCCGCCCCAATAATCTGATCCCGCCTCTATAATCTGATCCTGCCCCCTATAACCTGATCCTGCCCCCTATAACTTGATCCCACCCCCTATAACCTGATCCTGCCCATATAAACTGATCCCGCCCCTATAACCTGATCCCGCCCCCTATAACCTGATCCTGCCCCAATAATCTGATCCTGCCCCCTATAACTTGATCCTGCCCCAATAATCTGATCCTGCCCCCTATAACCTGATCCTGCCCCAATAATCTGATCTTGCCCCCTATAACCTGATCCTGCCCCAATAATCTGATCCTGCCCCCTATAACCTGATCCTGCCCATATAAACTGATCCCGCCCCTATAACCTGACCCCGCCCCTATAAACTGATCCCGCCCCTATAACCTGATCCTGCCCCCTATAACCTGATCCTGCCCTCTATAACCTGATCCTGCCCCCTATAACCTGATCCTGCCCCAATAATCTAATCTTGCCCCCTATAACCTGATCCTGCCCCTATAAACTGATCCCGCCCCTATAACCTGATCCTACCCCCTATAACCTGATCCTGACCCCTATAACCTGATCCTGACCCCTATAACCTGATCATGCCCCAATAATCTGATCCTGCCCCCTATAAACTGATCACGCCTCTATAACCTGATCCTGCCCCAATAATCTGATCCTGCCCCCTATAACCTGATCCTGCCCCCTATAACCTGATCCTGTCCCCATAACCTGATCCTGCCCCCTATAGCCTGATCCCACCCCTATAAACTGATCCCGCCTCTATAACCTGATCCTGCCCCTTATAACCTGATCCTGCCTCTTATAACCTGATCCTTCCCCTATAACCTGATCCCGCTCCCTATAACCTGATCTTGGCTGATATTGAGGAGACGTCTTGGCTGATATTGAGGAGACCTCTTGGCTGTATATTGAGGAGACGTCTTGGCTGATATTGAGGAGACGTCTTGGCTGATATTAAGGAGACCTCTTGGCTGTATATTGAGGAGACGTCTTGGCTGATATTGAGGAGACGTCTTGGCTGATATTGAGGAGACGTCTTGGCTGATATTGAGGAGACGTCTTGGCTGATATTGAGGAGACGTCTTGGCTGATATTGAGGAGACGTCTTGGCTGATATTGAGGAGACCTCTTGGCTGATATTGAGGAGACATCTTGGTTGATATTGAGGAAACATCTTGGCTTTTATTGAGGAGACATCTTGGCTGATATTGAGGAGACATCTTGGCTGTATATTGAGGAGACGTCTTGGCTGATATTGAGGAGACGTCTTGGCTGATATTGAGGAGACGTCTTGGCTGATATTTGAGGAGACGTCTTGGCTGATATTGAGGAGACGTCTTGGCTGATATTGAGGAGACGTCTTGGCTGATATTGAGGAGACGTCTTGGCTGATATTGAGGAGACGTCTTGGCTGATATTAAGGAGACCTCTTGGCTGTATATTGAGGAGACGTCTTGGCTGATATTGAGGAGACGTCTTGGCTGATATTGAGGAGACGTCTTGGCTGATATTGAGGAGACGTCTTGGCTGATATTGAGGAGACGTCTTGGCTGATATTGAGGAGACGTCTTGGCTGATATTGAGGAGACGTCTTGGCTGATATTGAGGAGACGTCTTGGTTGATATTGAGGAAACGTCTTGGCTGATATTGAGGAGACATCTTGGCTGATATTGAGGAGACGTCTTGGCTGTATATTGAGGAGACGTCTTGGCTGATATTGAGGAGACGTCTTGGCTGATATTGAGGAGAGGTCTTGGCTGATATTAAGGAGACGTCTTGGCTGATATTGAGGAGACCTCTTGGCTGTATATTGAGGAGACCTCTTGGCTGTATATTGAGGAGACGTCTTGGCTGATATTGAGGAGACGTCTTGGCTGATATTGAGGAGACCTCTCTCCTTCTTTGCCGTATACTAACTAGACACCTTGTTGGCCAAACATTTGGTAGACGCTCGGCCGCACTCTGCTCCTCTCAGAAGCCTCAGACCATGATGACAATTATTATTTTATCCTGATTGCCTTTTTATTAAGAATAATGGCGTTTTGGACATATACAATCTCCCGGGAAGCCGATCCGCTCTCACTTGTTCCGAGACTTTACCTTACAGGTGTTCAATTAACACTTCTTTTCTCTGAAAAGCCAACTCCCCCCCTGACTGGCACGTGTCGCCCAGAGGAAATCTTCATCAGTAACTTTACCAGTTTCCAAGCAACGTGTCTATGCAGCGCTCCGGTTTCACCATTTCCTGGTGGCTGGGAGATTTTAATAACAGCTTAAGATATTCAGCTACTTACGACGCGCAGCCAGATAAACTACATTGTATCAGAGCGAAGAATGAAACATTCCGTCTGCTCTCTGAGACTGCGGCCGATGGGGATCTGCGAGGGCATATTTGGGAAGCGTCCTAAAATATCCCCAGCATGAGTGACACTCCATTAACCAACCACTAGGGGCACCAGAGACACCAGATCATCAAAGATTCCAGATCATCAAACATTCCAGAATATTGGGGGACAAATGTTTCTATTTAAGGCCACAGAGTTTACGCCCCAAGATCCGTAGCACAGGGGGTCCGAGCAGACCTGGTATTCTGGGGGTGATGTCAGCTGAGTACTGGTGGGGGATGGGCATTTTGCATGTTAGTGAGCACTTTTGGCTTTCCTGCTTTTTGTCGCTCCTGATGACTGCGGATTTGTCGACATTCGCTCGGTACATTCATTTCTTTGCATTTCGATGACTTCTTCGGGCCGTGAATCTCGTGAGCATTAACAAACTTATCAGGAAGTCACAGGCGGCAGAAAGTAATGACAGCGGAGACTCGGAACAATCAGGAAACACCGAGAATTCTGCAAAAGACACAAAATCCAAGACAAGACGCCGGTCACACAGATACGTGTAGTGCACCAGACATTGTCACTCTCTTATTACTGCATCAGCAGCTTCTAACAGCCCCCCAAAAATGGAGAGACCCCGACCTGCCAACATCAGTGTGGGCCATCATCCAGACAAAATAATGTCATAACCCCACAGCAAGGGTGATCAAAGAGCTATGATGCCCAGGTTATACCAGCTGCACATATATAATTATACACAGGAAATCCCCAGGTTATACCGGCTGTATATATATAATTATATACAGGAGATGCCCAGGTTATACCGGCTGTATATATATAATTATATACAGGAGATGCCCAGGTTATACCAGCTGCACATATATAATTATACACAGGAAATCCCCAGGTTATACCGGCTGTATATATTTATAATTGTATACAGGAGATGCCCAGGTTATACCAGCTGTACATGTATAATTATATACAGGAGATGCCCAGGTTATACCAGCTGTACATATATAATTATACACAGGAAATCCCCAGGTTATACCGGCTGTACATATATCATTATATACAGGAGATGCCCAGGTTATACCAGCTGTACATATATAATTATATACAGGATATGCCCAGGTTATACCAGCTGTACATATATAATTATATACAGGAGATACCCAGGTTATACCGGCCGTACATATATCATTATATACAGGGGATGCCCAGGTTATATCAGCTGTACATATATAATTATATACAGGATATGCCCAGGTTATACCGGCTGTACATACAGTTAGGGCCAGAAATATTTGGACAGTGACACAATTTTCGCGAGTTGGGCTCTGCATGCCACCACATTGGATTTGAAATGAAACCTCTACAACAGAATTCAAGTGCAGATTGTAACGTTTAATTTGAAGGGTTGAACAAAAATATCTGATAGAAAATGTAGGAATTGTACACATTTCTTTACAAACACTCCACATTTTAGGAGGTCAAAAGTAATTGGACAAATAAACATAACCCAAACAAAATATTTTTATTTTCAATATTTTGTTGCAAATCCTTTGGAGGCAATCACTGCCTTAAGTCTGGAACCCATGGACATCACCAAACGCTGGGTTTCCTCCTTCTTAATGCTTTGCCAGGCCTTTACAGCCGCAGTCTTCAGGTCTTGCTTGTTTGTGGGTCTTTCCGTCTTAAGTCTGGATTTGAGCAAGTGAAATGCATGCTCAATTGGGTTTAGATCTGGAGATTGACTTGGCCATTGCAGAATGTTCCACTTTTTGGCACTCATGAACTCCTGGGTAGCTTTGGCTGTATGCTTGGGGTCATTGTCCGTCTGTACTATGAAGCGCCGTCCAATCAACTTTGCAGCATTTGGCTGAATCTGGGCTGAAAGTATATCCCGGTACACTTCAGAATTCATCCGGCTACTCTTGTCTGCTCTTATGTCATCAATAAACACAAGTGACCCAGTGCCATTGAAAGCCATGCATGCCCATGCCATCACGTTGCCTCCACCATGTTTTACAGAGAATGTGGTGTGCCTTGGATCATGTGCCGTTCCCTTTTTTCTTCCCATCATTCTGGTACAGGTTGATCTTTGTCTCATCTGTCCATAGAATACTTTTCCAGAACTGAGCTGGCTTCTTGAGGTGTTTTTCTGTCTATTTTTGGTATTGATGAATGGTTTGCATCTAGATGTGAACCCTTTGTATTTACTGTCATGGAGTCTTCTCTTTACTGTTGACTTAGAGACAGATACACCTACTTCACTGAGAGTGTTCTGGACTTCAGTTGATGTTGTGAACGGGTTCTTCTTCACCAAATTAAGTATGCGGCGATCATCCACCACTGTTGTCATCCGTGGACGCCCAGGCCTTTTTGAGTTCCCAAGCTCACCAGTCAATTCCTTTTTTCTCAGAATGTACCCAACTGTTGATTTTGCTACTCCAAGCATGTCTGCTATCTCTCTGATGGATTTTTTCTTTTTTTTCAGCCTCAGGATGTTCTGCTTCACCTCAATTGAGAGTTCCTTTGACCGCATGTTGTCTGCTCACAGCAACAGCTTCCAAATGCAAAACCACACACCTGGAATCCACCCCTGACCTTTTAACTACTTCATTGATTACAGGTTAACGAGGGAGACGCCTTCAGAGTTAATTGCAGCCCTTAGAGTCCATTGTCCAATTACTTTTGGTCCCTTGAAAAAGAGGACGCTATGCATTACAGAGCCATGATTCCTAAACCCTTTCTCCGATTTGGATGTGGAAACTATCATATTGCAGCTGGGAGTGTGCACTTTCAGTCCATATTATATATATAATTGTATTTCTGAACATGTTTTTGTAAACAGCTAAAATAACAAAACTTGTGTCACTGTCCAAATATTTCTGGCCCTAACTGTATATAATTATATACAGGAGATACCCAGGTTATACCGGCTGTACATATATAATTATATACAGGATATGCCCAGGTTATACCAGCTGTACATATATAATTATATACAGGAGATACCCAGGTTATACCAGCTGTACATATATAATTATATATCGGAGATGTCCAGGTTATACCAGCTGTACATATATAATTATATACAGGATATGCCCAGGTTATACCGGCTGTACATATATAATTATATACAGGAGATACCCAGGTTATACCAGCTGTACATATATAATTATATACAGGATATGCCCAGGTTATACCGGCTGTACATATATAATTATATACAGGAGATGTCCAGGTTATACCAGCTGTACATATATAATTATATACAGGATATACCCAGGTTATACCGGCTGTACATGAATAATTATATACAGGAGTGTGATGCAGTGACCCCTGTGGCAGCTAGGGGGCACTGTGTTTGCTCTTTGGGATGTGCATGGAGGCATATCTATTGTGATAATGGTGGTGAAACAGTGACTGGCAGAATTGTGAGTGGCCGATATGTGTCGCAGAGGGAGTGTGCGTGGTAAGTCTGATGCAATGTTGTTGTTCTGGGACCTGTAGTCCCTCAAGAGTGTGTATATGTATGGTGTAGTTGTAAGGGAGACTTAGTAGGCTAGTTGTGTGAGATGGGAGGGACAAACTAGCCACACATCCACACTCCCACCCAGGGGAGTGGTTAAGGGTATATAATGTGGCCAGGGTGTGGGTCACATGTTCCTGTGTGGTTCCAGTGTTTGGACCTGAGTGGTGAAGGTCCTGGAAGTATGTGTTGGATTTCCTGGGAGTAGGAATCCTGAATAGCACACTGAACAACCTGTGTTGGATTTCCTGGGAATAGGAGTCCTGGAGAGCACATGGTGGGGCTTTGGACTTGCTAGTGGCCTGGGGTGTTGGACTGATGTCCTGAATAGCACCTGGACAGTTCATATGCCTGGGGTGTTGGACAGAGGTCCTGAATAGCACCTGGACAGTCATATGCCTGGGGTATTGGACTGACATCCTGAATAGCACCTGGACAGGTCATATGCCTGGGGTGTTGGACGAGGTCCTGAATAGTACCTGGACAGGTCATATGCCTGGGGTGTTGGACGAGGTCCTGAATAGTACCTGGACAGGTCATATGCCTGGGGTGTTGGACAGAGGTCCTGAATAGCACCTGGACAGGTTGTATGCCTGGGGTATTGGACTGACGTCCTGAATAGTACCTGGACAAGTCATATGCCTGGGGTATTGGACGAGGTCCTGAATAGCACCTGGACAGGGCACATGTGCGGTTCATGTGAGAAGGAGATGACAGTGTGTTGGATTTCCTGGGAGTAGGGATCCTGAATAGCACACTGGGCAACCTGCGTTGGAAGACCTGGGAGGAGGCTTCCTGAAGAGCACATGCTGGTGTGTTGGGAGGTCCTGGGACTAGGACCGGATCCCTGAATAGCGCACAGTAAGACTCTGGTTCTGGATGGTCTATGTTGGGGAAGCTACCGTCCTTCGATGGGTCTGGACTGACTAAGATATGCCGCCAAGGCAAGTTGGTGATCCCTGTGAGGCAGTTTTCGCGGAGGAGTGGACTGACAAGGAGTCAGCAGGTGGAGCAGGAGCTCCCGTCAGGTACCTATACAGACTGTTGGTGCTTCTGATGTTCCATCAACTGTGAGGTCTCCCACCGTGACTGAACGGAGTGAGGTTCGGCGTATTTAGAGACCGCGACCCAGTGTCATATGCGGTGTATGTGACTTGGGACATTGGTGAAGTGTACGGCGTACAGACACCCATGGTAACTGGGGGAAGTGAGAGGTCCAGCATGTTAAGTGTCCGTGAAACAAAGCCGTAAATGAAGTGTTTAAGACAAAGCTGCAAGTTAATATCACCAGTTGGTGCCTATTGTGTTTGATGAAATGTATAATGTGAACTGTGCACAACCCGGTTTATGACACTTTAATAAACCGTATAGACTGTGTTTAAGCGAAAAATCGTGCCTGACTATGTTAATCCCGTGCCAAGCGAGTGTCCCCCAATACACTTAGTGAGAGCAATCTTAGAAGGAGATACACAGGTTATACCAGCTGTACATATATAATGATATACAGGAGATATCCAGGTTATACCGGCTGTACATATATAATTATATACAGGAGATGCCCAGGTTATACCGGCTGTACATATATAATTATATACAGGAGATGCCCAGGTTATACCGGCTGTACATATATAATTATATACAGGAGATGCCCAGGTTATACCGGCTGTACATATATAATGATATACAGGAGATATCCAGGTTATACCGGCTGTACATATATAATTATATACAGGAGATGCCCAGGTTATACCGGCTGTACATATATAATTATATATAGGAGATGCCCGGGTTACACCGGCTGTACATATATAACTATATACGGGAGATGCCCAGGTTATACCGGCTGTACATATATAATTATATACGGGAGATGCCCAGGTTATACCAGCTGTACATATATAACTATATACAGGAGATGCCCAGGTTATACCAGCTGTACATATATAATTATATATAAGAGATACACAGGTTATACCGGCTGTACATATATAATGATATACAGGAGATATCCAGGTTATACCGGCTGTACATATATAATTATATACAGGAGATGCCCAGGTTATACCGGCTGTACATATATAATGATATACAGGAGATGCCCAGGTTATACCAGCTGTATATATATAATTATATACAGGAGATACCCAGGTTATACCTGCTGTACATATATAATTATATACAGGAGATGCCCAGGTTATTACGGCTGTACATATATAATTTATATACAGGAGATGTCCAGGTTATACCAGCTGTACATTTATAATTGTATTCAGGAGATGCCCAGGTTATACCAGCTGTACATATATAATTATATACAGGAGATGCCCAGGTTATACCGGCTGTACATACATAATTATATACAGGAGATGCCCAGGTTATACCAGCTGTACATACATAATTATATACAGGAGATGCCCAGGTTATACCGGCTGTACATATATAATTGTATACAGGAGATGCCCAGGTTATACCGGCTGTACATATATAATTATATACAGGAGATGCCCAGGTTATACCAGCTGTACATATATAATTATATACAGGAGATGCCCAGGTTATACCGGCTGTACATATATCATTATATACAGGAGATGCCCAGGTTATACCGGCTGTACATATATAATTATATACAGGAGATGCCCAGGTTATACCAGCTGTACATATATAATGATATACAGGAGATGCCCAGGTTATACCGGCTGTACATATATAATTATATACAGGAGATGCCCAGGTTATACCAGCTGTACATATATAATTATATACAGGAGATGCCCAGGTTATACCGGCTGTACATAGTAACATAGTAACATAGTTAGTAAGGCCGAAAAAAGACATTTGTCCATCCAGTTCAGCCTATATTCCATCATAATAAATCCCCAGATCTACGTCCTTCTACAGAACCTAATAATTGTATGATACAATATTGTTCTGCTCCAGGAAGACATTCAGGCCTCTCTTGAACCCCTCGACTGAGTTCGCCATCACCACCTCCTCAGGCAAGCAATTCCAGATTCTCACTGCCCTAACAGTAAAGAATCCTCTTCTATGTTGGTGGAAAAACCTTCTCTCCTCCAGACGCAAAGAATGCCCCCTTGTGCCCGTCACCTTCCTTGGTATAAACAGATCCTCAGCGAGATATTTGTATTGTCCCCTTATATACTTATACATGGTTATATATGGTTGTATAATTATATACAGGAGATGCCCAGGTTATACCAGCTGTACATATATAATGATATACTGGAGATGCCCAGGTTATACCGGCTGTACATATATAATTATATACAGGAAATGCCCAGGTTATACCGGCTGTACATATATAATTATATACAGGAGATGCCCAGGTTATACCAGCTGTACATACATAATTATATACAGGAGATGCCCAGGTTATACCGGCTGTACATATATAATTGTATACAGGAGATGCCCAGGTTATACCGGCTGTACATACCGTATATACTCGAGTATAAGCCGAGATTTTCAGCCCAAAATTTTGGGCTGAAAGTGCCCCTCTCGGCTTATACTCGAGTCAAGGTGGGTGGCAGGGTCGGCGGGTGAGGGGGTGAGGGCGCTGAGGTATACTTACCTAGTCCCAGCGATCCTCGTGCTGTCCCTGCCGTCCCACGGTCTTCTGTGCTGCAGCTTCTTCCTCTCTTCAGCGGTCACGTGGGACCGCTCATTACAGAAATGAATAAGCGGCTCCACCTCCCATAGGGGCGGAGCCGCCTATTCATTCCTCTAATCAGCGGTGCCGGTGACCGCTGATAGAGAAAGAAGCTGCGGCACCGAAGACCAGGCAGAGGGACAGCGCGAGGATCGCCAGGACTAGGTAAGTATAGCATATTCACCTGTCCTCGTTCCAGCCGCCGAGCGTCGCTCCATCTTCCCGGCCGGCGCCTCCATCTTCCCGGCGTCTGCGCTCTGACTGTTCAGGCAGGGGGCGCGATGACGCATATAGTGTGCGCGGCGCCCTCTGCCTGATCAGTCAGAACAGAGGCCCCGGGAAGATGGAGGCGCCGGAACGAGACGCCGGGAGCTGCAATCAAGGGAGGTGAGTATGTGTTTTTTTTTTTTATTGCAGCAGCAGCAGCGGCGGCAGAGATTTATGTGGAGCATCTATGGGGCACAGTGAACGGTGCAGGGCACCGTATATGGCACATCTATGGGGCACAGTGAACGGTGCAGAGCACTGTATATGACACATCTATGGGGCACAGTGAACGGTGCAGAGCACTGTATATGGCACATCTATGGGGCACAGTGAACGGTGCAGAGCACCGTATATGGCACATCTATGGGGCACAGTGAACGGTGCAGAGCACCGTATATGGGGCACAGCTATGGGGCACAATGAACGGTGCAGAGCACCGTATATGGCACATCTATGGGGCACAATGAACGGTGCAGAGCACCGTATATGGCACATCTATGGGGCACAGTGAACGGTGCAGAGCACCGTATATGGGGCACAGCTATGGGGCACAATGAACGGTGCAGAGCACCGTATATGGCACAGCTATGGGGCACAATGAACGGTGCAGAGCACTGTATATGGGGCACAGCTATGGGGAAATATGAACGGTGCAGAGCACTGTATGGCACAGCTATGGGGAAATAATGATCTATTTTTATTTTTGAAATTCACCGGTAGCTGCTGCATTTCCACCCTAGGCTTATACTCGAGTCAATAAGTTTTCCCAGTTTTTTGTGGCAAAATTAGGGGGGTCGGCTTATACTCGGGTCGGCTTATACTCGAGTATATACGGTATATAATTATATACAGAAGATGCCCAGGTTATACCAGCTGTACATATATAATTATATACAGGAAATGCCCAGGTTATACCGGCTGTACATATATCATTATATACAGGAGATGCTGAGGTTATACCGGCTGTACATATATAATTATATACAGGAGATGCCCAGGTTATACCAGCTGCACATATATAATGATATACAGGAGATGCCCAGGTTATACCGGCTGTACATATATAATTGTATACAGGAGATGCCCAGGTTATACCGGCTGTACATATATAATTATATATGTACAGCCGGTATAACCTGGGCATCTCCTGTATACAATTATATATGTAATTATAATACATATATAATATACTGTATAATTATATACATATAATATATACTGTATAATTATATACAGGAGATGCCCAGGTTATACCAGCTGTACATATATAATTATATACAGGAGATGCCCAGGTTATACCAGCTGTACATATATAATGATATACTGGAGATGCCCAGGTTATACCAGCTGTACATATATAATTATATACAGGAGATGCCCAGGTTATACCGGCTGTACATATATAATTATATACAGGAGATGCCCAGGTTATACCAGCTGTACATATATAATTATATACAGGAGATGCCCAGGTTATACCAGCTGTACATATATAATTATATACAGGAGATGCCCACGTTATACCAGCTGTACATATATAATTATATACAGGAGATGCCCAGGTTATACCAGCTGTACACATATAATTATATACAGGAGATGCCCAGGTTATACCAGCTGTACACATATAATTATATACAGGAGATGCCCAGGTTATACCAGCTGTACACATATAAT
Source organism: Ranitomeya imitator (assembly GCF_032444005.1). Lineage (NCBI taxonomy): Eukaryota > Metazoa > Chordata > Amphibia > Anura > Dendrobatidae > Ranitomeya > Ranitomeya imitator. Next base: position 834,099,869 of record NC_091284.1, on the reverse strand, counting down.
TATATACAGGAGATGCCCAGGTTATACCAGCTGTACACATATAATTATATACAGGAGATACCCAGGTTTTACCGGCTGTACATATATAATTATATACAGGAGATGTCCAGGTTATACCAGCTGTACACATATAATTATATACAGGAGATACCCAGGTTATACCAGCTGTACATATAGAGAAGTGCTGATGTTATAGCAGCTGCAGTATTTTTCTTCTTTCTCCTGGTCGCCGTTATCTCGTGTTCTCTGGTCGGGCCTTTTCGTCTTTATTTTATTCCGCTGCTTTCATTTCCTTCTCTCCTGGAGGCGGCAGGTTTATCTCTTGTTTATGATATTCCTGAAGATTACGGGGTCCAGCGGCTTCTGATGACGGGCGACACAATGACACAATGGCCGCTGCTCGCGGCTCCAACACTGGACGTTTCTGTATTTGGAGGCTTAGATTCACTTTGGTAAGAATTAGATTGTGAGCTTCTGGTGCCAAGGATGACGTCACTATAAAATCAGATATCCCTACAAAATAACAAAGTGCAACTCTTCCTGGAGTGCCGTCCTCAGCATCGGCATCTCATAAAGGCTCCATCTCACCGGTTTTCATGTCCTCCTTAGAACCCCTCATTATATCCAGGGTAGGAAGACCCCCCAGGACTGGGAACGGCGCCTCAGAGAGCAAGACACACATGGCATCAGGACCTGACTACAGGGATTCATTGTAGGCACGTGGAGGCCACGCACACTACTGAGCATCATTTCCTTGTCATGAGGCATTTCCACTGAAGTTGGATCAGCCTGTAACTTCATTTTCCACTTTGATTTTGAGCATCATTCCAGCTCCAGACCTCGGTGGGGTAATAATTGTGATTTACATTGTTGTTATGTTTTATTGTTCTGAACAGGATGTGGGATTTTAGTGTTACCTTTATTTTTTTGAGCAGTGTATATATTTTCTATTGCAAAAGTCTTCATTTCTCTGTAGTGATAAATGCAACGGAGAGCGAAAAGTTGACTCCTAGATTCCTGGAATTGGTTTCAGAACCATGCAGACAAGAGATAAAAGACAGGGGTGAGAGAAAACTGGAAAAAAAAAAGTGAGAAATAGTGAGTGCGAAGATGGCGGGACGGCTTTTAAATGTCACCAAATTGTCCTACCCACAATATTGAGCCAAAAATGTGAAAAATGTTGAAAACCTAAAAGCCTAAAAACAATAAACATTAAAACTGCCATTGTGAATAAAGGTCCCTTACAGTGGATTGCAAATGTATTCACTCCCTTGGAATTTCACTGTTTTTCAGATATTCCAGTCTCTGCTTGAGAACTCTGCAGCCCCTTCAGGGTCACCTTTGGCCTCTGAGCTGCCTCCTTGCCCGGGCTGAGGGTTTTGGTGGGCGCCCTCTCTGGGCAGGTTTGTGGCAGCACCATGTTCTTTAATGGATGTGACGGTGCTCCAGGGATCATCACAGATTGGGAGATTTTATTTATAACTCCGCTCTGACTTTTACTTCTCAACAACTCTGTCCCGGACTTGTTTGGAGATCTCCCAGAATCTGCCTCCTGCCCACAATCGTCCTCCTGAGGGATTTACGGATTTCTGTTATATTTTCTGTTTATTGTTTAGGTAAATCCTCCAATAACAAAACGCTTCAATCTGGGACATGACGAAGATCTAACATGTAATTCTAGACCCACAGAACTTTCATCAGTCAGAACCAGAACCTGATATTTTATTAACAATTATCATGAGAGTCAGTGAGGATCAACATAAAGAATCCGAATCCCATTATAAACCTCTGCACCTGATGTGTCACCACCATAAAGTAACGGAAATGTGAAAGAAAATAACTGTTATAGTACTGGGTCACATGCACTAACTACTATAATAAAGCTCCACTGCACAAAAATATAACTACTATGATACTGCCCCTATGTATAAGAATATAACTACTATAATACTGCCCCTATGTACAAGAATATAACTACTATAATACTGCTCCTATGTATAAGAATATAACTACTATAATACTGCTCCTATGTACAAGAATATAACTACTATAATACTGCTCCTATGTACAAGAATATAACTACTATAATACTGCTCCTATGTACAAGAATATAACTACTATAATACTGCTCCTATGTACAAGAATATAACTACTATAATACTGCTCCTATGTACAGGAATATAACTACTATAATACTGCTCCTATGTATAAGAATATAACTACTATAATACTGCCCCCTATGTATAAGAATATAACTACTATAATACTGCTCCTATGTACAAGAATATAACTACTATAATACTGCTCCTATGTACAAGAATATAACTACTATAATACTGCTCCTATGTATAAGAATATAACTACTATAATACTGCTCCCTATGTACAAGAATATAACTACTATAATACTGCCCCCTATGTATAAGAATATAACTACTATAATACTGCTCCTATGTATAAGAATATAACTACTATAATACTGCCCCCTATGTATAAGAATATAACTACTATAATACTGCTCCTATGTACAAGAATATAACTACTATAATACTGCTCCTATGTACAAGAATATAACTACTATAATACTGCTCCTATGTATAAGAATATAACTACTATAATACTGCTCCCTATGTACAAGAATATAACTACTATAATACTGCTCCTATGTATAAGAATATAACTACTATAATACTGCTCCTATGTATAAGAATATAACTACTATAATACTGCCCCCTATGTATAAGAATATAACTACTATAATACTGCCCCTATGTACAAGAATATAACTACTATAATACTGCTCCTATGTATAAGAATATAACTACTATAATACTGCTCCTATGTACAGGAATATAACTACTATAATACTGCTCCCTATGTACAAGAATATAACTACTATAATACTGCTCCTATGTATAAGAATATAACTACTATAATACTGCTCCTATGTATAAGAATATAACTACTATAATACTGCCCCCTATGTATAAGAATATAACTACTATAATACTGCCCCTATGTACAAGAATATAACTACTATAATACTGCTCCTATGTATAAGAATATAACTACTATAATACTGCTCCTATGTACAGGAATATAACTACTATAATACTGCCCCTAGGTACAAGAATATAACTACTATAATACAGCTCCTATGTACAAGAATATAACTACTATAATACTGCTCCTATGTACAAGAATATAACTACTATAATACTGCTCCTACGTACAGGAATATAACTACTATAATACTGCTCCTATGTGCAAGAATATAACTACTATAATACTGCTCCTATGTACAAGAATATAACTACTATAATACTGCTCCTATGTGCAAGAATATAACTACTATAATACTGCTCCTATGTACAAGAATATAACTACTATAATACTGCTCCTATGTACAAGAATATAACTACCATAATACTGCCCCTATATACAAGAATATAACTACTATAATACTGCTCCTATGTACAAGAATATAACTATTATAATACTGCCCTCTATATTCAAGAATATAACTACTATAATACTGCCCCCTGTGTACAAGAATATTTTTTATAGCTGGCATTGAGGTAGAGATTATTTTGTCTTTTCCCTGCGGTTTTCGTGCTGGTGTTCTGATTTCTGTAGAATCCTCCATGTCTCGCCATCTTTTCTGTTCTCTCTCTTTGTAGTGATGAATTATTTCTGATGTATAGCGGAGACTTTATATTTTAGTGGAAGAAATCTTCGATTCGTTGCTGTTTTTTTTCTGATTCTTTGTAGTTTCTTTTTCGGTCTCCTCGTGATTTTCTCAGTTTTCTTGTGCACAGTAACATCTCTTCCTGTAACAATTGACATGAGTTATGACATATTAGGGCACCGGAGCAGCATTATTATAAAGGGAATTATATCTGCTATGTAATATGAGAGCAGCATGCTGTAGAGCCAGAGACCCTTATTCCAGCGATTTGTCACTTACCACACTGCTTGTTGCAGTTTCAATAAAATCAGTGTTTTATCAGCAGGAGATTATCACTGGACTAGGTGTGTCCTGCCTCATGTATTAGGTATCTGATCTTTCCAAAATTCTGGCAAAACCCGACAAAGTATTTATTTTACTGACTTATTTTGCGCCATTAGCGAGCACAGCAATTTCAGTGGAAAGTTGGGGAATTTTCCGTTTACATACAGGCAGGAGCAGATATACCACTGGTGTAGTCTATGCAGCCACACAGGGTCCCGGGGGATAAGGGGGCCACCACCGCCTCCATCATCTGCTCCGGGGGCCCCTGTGCCTGTGTCTGCCCCGGCTGTAGCTCGGAGACGTCTTGCATCGTCCTCCTGCGTCTTCTATTATAAATGGCAGTCGTCTTGTTACATTGTATCATTCAGTAAATTACAAATGTCGTCTCCGCGCTCCATTAATCCCATTGGCAGAGATAACACAGACTGACGTGAACATTTGCTCTACAATTCCCGCGCCCATCATTTATCTACATTCATTATTACAGAAGAGTTGGGGAAGCGCAGGAGGAGGCGCTGCGCCGATCACCGGTCTGTCCGCCAAATGGCCACTAAACACCAAGAAGGTCGCGGCCCGGTAACGTCTGGTTGAACTTCATGGACATGTGTCTTTTTTCATCCGCACTATGTGTCTATATCTGGTGCCACGAGTTTAATGTTCGCTGCGATATGCGTCTCGATCCGTCCTCACTAATAACTCGGAAAAGTCTATAATGTATCTCTGTATCATGAGGAGTGTAAATCCCACATTATCACTGAAAGGTAAACACACGCGAGAGGAGAGCTGTGGGATATCGATATCCCCCCGCCGTCACCAATCTGTGACGGAGCTTACACAGTCACAGCTCTCTGGCGCCCCCCTTACCCTCGGGTCAGTCAGTGAACTGCACCTAGAATAAGTAGTCGCCGGTGAGGCTGCCCTGTCACGTGCTGGTTATCGGGGCACTCCGGAGTGAGGGCGGTATATATATCACCAGTCTCAGACGGGGAATATATATATATATATATATATATATATACCTCCGATCCGTCACTGCCAGGATCCCCCAATAACACCAGGATGGTATGCTGCCTCCAGTTCCTCGTTAGATATAAGCCGGGTCCATTAACAAGCTTATATCGGGTCAGAAACTAACCCCCGGTAGCGTATAAGTACTAGCCAGGGAAATCAAAGATAAAAGAGCAGCCCAAAATTAATTGATATTTTAATTGCCGAAGGACGTGCTAGATACTACAAATATATACAGAGTGATATACAGATATTACAGCCAGAACTACAGATAAAGGGAGGGTACAGGTTGGGATAGCAGTTAGCTCTATGCGTCACATTACCATTCCTTATCACGTGTGGATGGAGGGAAGCTCTCGTATCCACAGGCACCTTCTTAGTTTCTGGTCCGTCTCCACGTGTGACGTGACGTGGCTTCCATGGCAGAACAATGACAAAAACTAAAGGTGTGTAGCTAGCTTTTAACCCCTCACTCGCCTCCTCCCATATTCGTCACCGCTCCTCTGGGTTGGACTGAATTCTCCTCCCTTGACCTCCTAGCTGAAATAATTCCCAATATCTAGGATGGGTCACAACTTCCTGGGGAGGTCCAAACGGAACAACTGACGTCTCAACTGGTTCTTTGGGGCTGGACCGACAGAGAGAGTCCAAACTTGGGTCGGCTAAGAGGTTCTGGAGAGCCAGTCTTGATAGCTCGAAATATGGGACCGCTAGAGAAATATGAGATGCAGGGGTGCGTGCGGAGGGCTCCCAGGGTTCTGGTGGTATGTTGGACCTAACCCTGAGACGCACGATAGTCTCATAATTCATCTTTAGATGTCGGTGATGCTCTTTCTAGAGCTTTCCGTTGATGTGGGCCACCTTCCACAAAAGACAGTAGGGGGTCCTAGCTCTGCTTCTCCTCTAGTTCTCTGTCCAAATGGCGAAGTTTGTTCTTTTGGGGATTTGTGTACTTATTCCAATGGTGGGGGATCACTTCAGGAGTGGAGGAAGATTTCTGGATAATCTATGGGGCCTGAATTAATAAATCCAAAATGGAGTCTCCCTCATCCCTCACAATCACAGTGCAGCGCTCTCTGCAGGCTGACCCCACCACTACACCGTGGAAGGTGGCCATGTGTAGAGTCTGTGCCGCTAATTATTACAATGAGATGGACTGCCGTCTGCAGATAACAAGCATTAATGAGTCACCTTCCCGAGGGGCCCCGGGCCCCGCACCACATCCCGGCCACAACCTCTGATTTACATTTCATAATAAGTCATCAAAATTCATAACCATGAAAACCATTCTCCTAACATCAGTGAATTTACAATTTGCCGCTGTAATAATTTCAGAGGAAAATCTGCGTCTTCTACGCGCTCCAGGTAAACAGGTCGCCATCACCGTTATCAATAACCGGCGCCACAACCACTTGTGTCCCCGGCATCACAATCACTGGCTGCGGGAAGATGGGGGAACGTACCGGAAAGAATGAGCTAAAGGAATGAAAAAAATGAAAATCACTTTCCTGGCCATCTTAGACATGAACATGGAATATACAGAGCCTGGAAAAGTCTTCATACAGTCAGTGATCTGACTCAAAGAGTGGTAATAAATGGTTACACATCCAATTGTAAGAGTGTTACAAGTGGGGACCACAAGGCTCTGTCCTTGCCCCAGTGTTACAAGTGGGGACCACAAGGCTCTGTCCTGGACCCAGTGTTACAAGTGGGGACCACAAGGCTCTGTCCTGGCCCCAGTGTTACAAGTGGGGACCACAAGGCTCTGTCCTGGACCCAGTGTTACAAGTAGGGACCACAAGGCTCTGTCCTGGCCCCAGTGTTACAAGTAGGGACCACGAGGCTCTATCCTGGCCCCAGTGTTACAGGTGGGGACCACAAGGCTCTGTCCTGGCCCCAGTGTTACAAGTGGGACCACAAGGCTCTTTCCTGGACCCAGTGTTACAAGTGGGGACCACAAGGCTCTATCCTGGCCCCAGTGTTACAAGTGGGACCACAAGGCTCTGTCCTGGACCCAGTGTTACAAGTGGGGACCACAAGGCTCTGCCCTGGACCCAGTGTTACAAGTGGGGACCACAAGGCTCTGTCCTGGCCCCAGTGTTACAGGTGGGGACCACAAGGCTCTGTCCTGGACCCAGTGTTACAAGTGGGGTACCACAAGGCTCTTTACTGGACCCAGTGTTACAGGTGGGGACCACAAGGCTCTGTCCTGGACCCAGTGTTACAAGTGGGGTACCACAAGGCTCTGTACTGGACCCAGTGTTACAAGTGGGGACCACAAGGCTCTGCCCTGGACCCAGTGTTACAAGTGGGGACCACAAGGCTCTGTCCTGGACCCAGTGTTACAAGTGGGGAGAACAAGGCTCTGTCCTAGCCCCGGTGTTACAAGTAGGCACCACAAGGCTCTGTCCTGGACCAAGTGTTACAGGTGGGGACCACAAGGCTCTGTCCTGGACCCAGTGTTACAAGTGGGATCACAAAAAACTCTTTGACAGTGAAGATGATCAATGAGTGGAACAGGCGGCCATGAGAGGTGGTGAGTTCTCCTTCAA